>NC_048284.1:12033081-12350581 GCF_009762535.1 Notolabrus celidotus | reverse complement strand
AGCTGCATGCACGACTGCAAATAACTGGCCGATTAACTAAATACGTCATGAAAGCGAGGCTGGTGCAAAACGTCCAGGGAACCTCCTGGAAAACCCCTATCCAACAAATTTGAATCGCGCTTGCCTACTACCCATAAACAACAATAAACATGGCGAGCGGTACCGGTGTGACTGAGAGAAGATCAAGAAAAAATAATGTTTCAGTGGAAGAAGAAATGGACATTTTATTACAAGAATATAGAATGAACAAACAGCTGTTATCAGCAAGTCAATCGTACAAGATAACAAACAAGGAGAAAGGGAAAGTTTGGCTTAAGATCTTGAACCGGGTAAATGTGTGTGGTGTTTCTGAGCGCACAGTAGGAGACCTATAAAATAAAATAAGCAACATGAAAGCGGCTTTGTGCAACAAGCACCGCCCCCAACGTGGTCTAGGTGGAGGACCACCTGTTCGCCCATTAGAAGATGAAGACTTGTTAACGGAGTTGTTTGGGAAGGATTCACTTCACGGTTTTGCTGGTAGGTTACCTAAGAGTTATGTGTTTCACCTAAATCTAGATTTGCTGTATATTTTGACATCGTCATACTTTTCCAAAGGATTCGCCCCTAAATATCCATTGTCTTCGCATATTTCGTCTTAAACGGTAATGTATAAACACGATGTCCGCCATCCTTTAAACAGTAAGCCAGGTAACAGGTGCAGTAATCCTGCTGTTGGCACCTGTAATGGTGGGGTCTACCACCATTACATGTAATGCTTTGTTGGGGCGTTAACCTGGCTCATGCATACTGCTAATCAACTTTATTTTCACCATTAGTACAAACGGCCCATTTTCATCGCTAATGGCTGGACGTGCATACAGGCCTATGAAAATAGCATTTCAGAACATGTCAAGACAAAATACCTGCAAAACGAATGAAATCCCCAACAGTCTCTGTTTTATTCTGTGATTAGCGCTCATTAGTAAATATAAACAACATAACAGGCTAAACTCAAAAGCAAACCATCGTTAACGATGACTATCTTAAACATGCATCTTCTGTTGCTCTACTGAGGCTACAAAGACTACAGCCTCCACAGGTTTGTATCCACATTTTTTATCACTAATTTTATTTAATTTTTTAAATTCTCAGCAAAAATCAAAGCCAGACTGTCTTTCAGTCATTCAAGATACTCTGATAGAAAAACTGTCTGCCACACTTTTTGACACAAACACAAAAACCCAGTAAATACCCTAGTTGTCCATGTGTCTGTCATGTATCCTTGTGTTTGAAGGTTTTCCATTGACAGATTTATCATGAATGAAGCCTCTTGTCTATGCCAACATAGATAAATCACACACAGCCAAATGAAAGAGGGATGATGAAAGAGACAAAGAAAGATACTTATTTTCCATAATGTTGTAAATCAGTATATCATCTGTATATGACTTCATCCTGTCACACTTGTTTAAATACTTTTCTGTAAGGCAGCACAAATAAACCCCCCAAAAGTGCTTCTTTTATGTATTATGGTTACAACTTAGACCTATAATCTTTACGATGACTATTTTGTAACCCTGGACTTATTTGTCAGTTTTGATGACACTTTAGACGGCCCTGAAACACACATAAATGCACTAAACACACACAAACACACTGGAGCACAGGTACCCTGGGTCTGAGCACCTGAGCAGAGTTAAAGGACTGTGGAAACAGTGAGAGTGCTCTTCGGGGGTCTTGTCAAGCTTTGATCTTTGGTATGTTCTGAATGTGGGGGTCAGGGATAATAGATTGGGGGCTGGCAGGGGTGAGGAGACATGAAGTGAGAGGGAGGGAGGGAGAGGGAGACAGACATGATGGTCACACAGGGCCCTGAAACCTCCTGTTGGATATAGGTGAAATATTTATCCTGAATACCTCTCTCAGCTCGTTTTAACCCGTTTTAAATAGTTTTCTGGTGGAATTTGACCATTTTTTCAATCTAATGTAACTTTGATAACAAAAACATTAGTTAAAACATGAGCCGCCTTCTTTTTTAAGGATTGAGTCTTTTAAAAGTATAGTTTTCTGCCTTCTTAGTGAGTCTGATCTCTTCATAAAAAATATATATAGGGGCGAAAAGCTAGCCTTGTTCAATATAAATGCAACATTATCTACCCACCAACACTTCTATTACTCCCAGATTCGTATGTTCCCCTTAATAAGTCTTCGAATAAACTAGGACACCAACATGTCAAGTTTTTTAGGGGGTTATTTCTACCAATGTAAAGTGCTGACAGAAACTGAAATTTTTGCCACAGTGTCAACAGGCAAAAGGGGAACAGGTCAGACTCCTTTCTGCGCATTGATTTGATATGACGTGTGTGTTCAGATCAAGCGGCAACCTCCGCTCTCAAACTATGAATGCGAAAGTGTTATAAACTGCAATTCATGGAGAATCCTCTTGAGGCTGGCTGCAGAAACACCAGAAACCACATAGATGCCCATTCAAAAAAAAAATCTTTGCAGCATTAATTAACATGTTTACAACCTAATTCAAAAAATGGCTTGGCTCTCAGCAGCTACTTTCTTTAAACACGCACACACTGTACAGGGGGTGAATTTTTTTCTAACGCGACGGTTCAGAAGATATTAAGATTACGAGTTTTTGCCCAAATAAGGACATGACTGACCTGACCCCCGGACGGGAAAAAACATAGCTGTTGGCTAGGAGACTCAAACTCCGCCCCTTTACGTATGCCTGGTTGAGTTCTGCATTTCCAATATGGCTGCCGCTGTCGAATGACTTCAAAGCAGCGCTCAGGAACAGATGGGTGACGTCACAGATACTGCGTCCATATTTATACAGTCTATGGTTCAGATAGCCCCCAGCACTGCTTTTGTTATTGAGAATTATTAACCATCGATATGAGGTTTTGACTCCTTGACTGCTTGACAGAATCAAGCATGTAACATAACCTGGTAATAGAAAAATAGCCCGGTGCTAAGCTAAGCAAATTAAAATAGCTGCTGATTGGAGCTTCTAATTTTTCATACAGACACGAGTGGTATCAATCTTCTCCTTCTACTGTCAGCAGGAAATTAAGCTTTCTTACTTTTGATCATGTTACCGCAGTAATGCAACAATTATGTGAAATTCAGGTAAAAACTAGTTATTAGTCAGAGTATAGGAATTAAAATCTAAAAGCTAAATACGAAGACTCCAAAAAGATGACTGAACTTCTTCTGCTTCTTCTGCTTCTTCTTCTTCTTCTTCTTCTTCTGCTTCTTCTTCTGAGCCAAAATTCTTGCCACCTCTCCTCCTTGTTCTTGCTTTCTGTTTCTCATCTCCTCTCTCTCTTCTATCTCTGCTTTCACCTCCTCTCACTCTTTCTCCTAGTCTTTATCTCTCCTCACTCCCCTCTGATGGCCATCATACTCCTTTCGTCTGCTCAGAGACTCTGTCCACACCTCAGAGGTCAGGGGTCACGAAGCTAACTGTCACGGACAAACTACGACCCCACAGAGAGTTTTAAGCCTGTTATCTCCTGCTGAGACTCTGCTGATGTGTGTGTATATGTTCATTTGGGAGCATCCTGAGGCTGACGGAGGTCCTCATATACTATAACACTAATTTGCGGAGAACTACTGTTCTGTTCTTTTTTTTGGCAGGGTAAAAAGAGGAAAACTAACTTTTAAAAGCAGCATAAAGCTGCAAGGTATTCCTTCACTTTTCCTGTTTCCTCTTTTTCATCCTCTGTTTTTTAACACCAGAGCTGCTAAATCAATTTGACCCTCAATTTCAGAATCCTTTGAACTATTTCTGCAGCTTATGATTAAATAAAGACAAACCTCCGGTTTTATTGTTTGAATCATTTTGCAAAGGTCACCATGATCCTCTTGCACGCTTAACTCAGCCTCTTCTCTCCTGCGTTTGAGATGTAATTTACCAGCTGCGTCACCCTCTTCTTTTTCATTAGCCTCCTCCTCCTCCTCCTCCTCCTCCTCCTGCGCTCTGTGTTTGGTTAAAGGGGTATAAATCTACTGGGCCGGCTTTTGTGGGGTGATTTAGTGGGGACAGCAGCGGGCCGTCTCTCTCCTGGAGCCGCAGAGTGTAAAAGGTGCAGCCGCGACGTAAATGAAAGAGGCAGATAAGAGGAAATCAGAACCAAAGATAAATGAAGGATAAAAGGGAAAGCAGAAAGAGAGAGAGAAGAGATCACAGGAAAACAGGCAGAGCAGAAAATCGTATCTTTACTTCAGAGCTGATCCTGGAGCTGATGGTCATTCCTCAAATGGACAATCAAGTGGCAAGGGTTGACCGTTTATCTGCAGGCTTCTGTTGCACAAAGTTTGCCCACTAATTAGACCGCAACGTTTGTTTTTGTCATTAACAAAGCACCTGAAGAAGTTAAGCAGCTCTACTTCCGTCAGTGATTTTCTATACGATCTGTTTGTTTAGATTTCTTAACTTTAAGAGCTCTCACTAACAAAGCTTTCTTGTAGGACTTGTCTGTGCTAGGCATGGGATATAAACGTGCTAAACATTTAGCTTTATATTGTAGAAACAGAGGTGTTTTGGCTCATGCATATTTTGGCGAAATTTAGTAAAGGATAGTTCTAATATCCAGTTTGTTGTAAGCACTTACCCCTATTTTAGCATGTTCCATGCACATTTCTAAAACAAACATTTATATCAATGGGATTGATTTTCGGTAGATTCCCTATTAGCTACAAGATTTTTTTTTTCCTCAATATTATTTTTATTGTTTCCTTTTTTTTGAGTGCAAAACGCTCACAAAAAAATGTTTTACTTCCCTATAACCCCCATCCCCTACATCTCTTCGCACATAAATACAGTAAAACAAATAAATAAATGAAAACAGGCAAAAGAATAGAGGAACAAAAAAGGCCAAAAAGAGATAATGTGCAACTGCAAATTTCATATTTCATGTGTATTTTTTTTTTAGATAAAGCATAACGTTTTATAAAGGGATAAGCAGCCCATAAACTTCATGATATAGTTAAAAAGAAGACTTGATAAAACAAAAATAAAAAATGAAAATAACAAAGTAAGAAAAGTCTATCTACATATACACACACATATATATATACATATATATATATATATATACATACACACACACACACATATACACATTTATACATGTGTATGCACACGCATACACAAACACATATAAAAAGAGAAGAGGTATTTCATATATTTAGACTAAGTCCAAGTTCAATTTACAGCTAATCAACAAGCACATTGCACAAATCACTGCGTTCCAAATAGTGCACAAGGGTTCCCACAACTTTTCATACAGTAGCAATTTTCCTCTTTTTCCATAGACATGCATGTAGCCATATTTTTAACCAATGCCCCAATACTGGGTCTTTCAGTTTTTTCCAGAACAGTCCTATCAGCCATTTTGCTTTAAGGATGCACAACTTAGTACATATAGATTCTTCAACCTTTCATGCTACTAGATTTTTCCTCATGAAAAGAAAACACACAAAGAAACAATAGCTGTATTCACACATGCACAAAAGCCCTAAATCTTTCCCAAAATGTTGGGGTGGCTTCATGTGTGAACACGAACAACTTAAAATTTCCCCTGACTGTCTTGTCCTTTTAAAATGGAGGGCATTGATTTGTTATTCGTTTGATGTAATTAATTAAATAAACAGGATTCAATAAACCAAAGCAGTTACTTTAAAGTCTGATGGGTGACTCAGCATTTACAGTCAGTTCCACACAGAGCTGCTGGCTGCTTAATGGATGTTTAAACACTCATGTAAAAGAGGCTGCAGAGAGGGGACATCCTCCGACAGTATTTCACCTCTTTTGATAAATGAACATGAGACATATGTAAAGAGCTGAGAATGTTTATTACAGAGGCAAGAGTTTCCTAGTAATGATGCAGTAGAACCAGGCATGCTGTTTTTTATCCCATGCATTTTTATCCTCCTTCCATGTGCGTCGCCTGAAATGCAGCTGATCTGCAGCCAGTTTAGTGTAGCACACAAATGTGTTATTTTTGCCCAAGGCTGTCGAACAGACTGTAGAAGTCTGCTAATCTCTCTTCTTTCTAACTCCACAACTTCAAACTCTCTTCATTTTTAAAGTTTGAGTCTTTTGCAAGAAGTGACACTACACCACTTGAGGCGGTTTATCAGATTTCACATCCCTTCCTCTGGGGCCTCATACTGCTTTTACAACTGTTTTCACATATGTAGAAGTACTCTCCTAGGGACTTTAATGTGTGAAAACTGATGGAGTTCAACTTAAAGACCAACAAAGAACAGTTTTGACTGCCTGCAGCGATACATTTCTCTTTTAAGTACATTGTTTTCGACATACATTATAGTTAGATGTTGTCTATTTGTGTTCTCAGCCCAAACTAGAACATACCTTTGCATACCATACTGACAGATATCATTTGAACAGCCCTAAATTAAGGCACACCTTACATGTATTTATGTCCTCAAACCCAAGACATTTAAAACATTATTAGATTCATTGTCAACATTAAGTATCTGCTTATATCAACTACAATATTCTTGAATAGGAGATAGAGCATGTGGTCGCAGAAGGGAAAGATTTTGGTTACAGTTCATGCTATAAAATGTAATATCTATTTAAGTCTTACGATATAAAGAAGCATGGTTGGAGGTTATCTAAAGTCACCTGTGTAGAGGTCAACTACCATGCTCCAAGTCCATATAAATACCTTTTCTGCTTCTCTATAAAAAGGGCTTAAAGCTGGGGTTGGTAGTCAGATTTAGATACACTTTTTGTTATACTGGTTAAAATGATCTTTATGTACCGATGGCAATCAATACATAATGTGTTCTTAAAAAGAGTGAAACAAAATCCGCTATCTACAGCCAGAATAAACCTGGGAAAACACCAACCAATCACCGTCATTCGTGTCCAATTTATGAAACCAATCAAATCCTGTCGTGCCGTTCTGCCCGCCTCCTGCGCGTACATTTCCCCGGCGTGCACTCCCCGTCTCCTGCCTCTGCTTCCCCTGCCTCTGTTTACTGCCCCTCTCGCTCGACCTTCGGCCTGTCCCCTCTGACCCGATGAGGTGCTTTGCTCAGGACTGTAGTCCGGATCAGAGTCTAAAAAACTCTCACCACGGGGTCTCTGACAAGCAAAAGAATGAATGACATTCAGTAAGTCCTACAGAAAATTTAGATGTAGTTTTATAGCCTTTCTCCTGATATCGTGTCCCAGGTACAACTGGATAATGCTAGCATGACAGTTGTGAGTACTAACAATAGCCATGTTTGTTTGTGTTTTTAACTTTCACTATGATAATGTTTTGGTGTTTTCTTACCTTTGAGTGAGACATGAGTTGATGTAGTGCAAAACACAAACAATGTGCTGAGGACCGGTTTTGAATCAGTCATGATCATATGGTCGTGAATCAGCGGCGCTTGTTCATGTGAGCGGGGGCGTCGTTTTGGAGGAGCTCCGAGGGGAGAAGGGGGAAGGGGTTAGACGGAGTCCTGAGAACATGCTACATTCAAATTCAGGCTAGTTTGCCGAGACTACCAACCCTAGCTTTAATTCTTCATCTTGTAAATCAAAAGATGCAAAAGTCATTCTGTATGGACGTATTTTCCAGGGATCCTGCTGCTCTACATCATGACTCAGGAGTTTGGTCCATCCTCATCTCTCTCCCATTGCTCGCATAGGATCAGGCCTGCAGTCTTTACCCCGCAGCAGTGAGAACATAGCTTCAGTGTCTTTGACGTCCAGAAGAAGGCGTGGCATTGCGCTGAGAGGGGGGTCAGTGGGGGCTTTTGAGGCAGCTTTGGGGCAGAGGTGGTGAAAGGGTGACTATTTGTGGGAGGTGGGCTGAAAGAAGAGGGCAGAGTCAGGTGTTGTTGCTGGGGGTGGGGTCTGAGGAATTTTGGAGAAGAGGGCAAGGAATTCTGGGAATGCCAGTCATGAGGTGGACTAGGGGAGGGTGGGTCGCTGCAGGTCTGGAGGTCAGCTGATGGCTCACACCAAAAACTGATCAGAAGTCCTGATGGCTTTAAAAGGACTGAAATAGTAAGACCATCCTCCACTGTGAAAGAAGTTAAACCAATCAAGGCTGTGATTTGATTCGAAGACATTTAAACTGTCTTATAAAGAAGTAAGGGCAGAAATTACACATTACGAGAACATGCAGACTTATTTATAAAGATTGTCACTTTAAATTGTAGGTCCTTCAGGACTCTTGCTTGGTCTCCCTTGGGTTTAAAGTATCATATATTTTGATCAGTATAAATGTGTTTGAATTAAATTGGTAGGGAATTATCTCAAGTTTCAAAAATCATGACTTGAATGTTTTAAATATGAAACCGCTGTCAGAGTTATATCAAAGAAGTATCTCTCTCTGAGTTGTTCTCTAGTTTAACACTTCAAGCTTTGGGATCAGATCAGAATTTGCACTGTGTCATTGGATTCATTATTTGTTTGTTTTAAGATGACAAATTAAATATGCAACCAAACATAAGCACAATATTACCCTAGCCAGCTCATTCATCCAGTTTGGCAGACCAAAAGCGTGTGGAACAAAGCCCAATATATGTTTATCTGTTAAAAAGAAGACAAAAGAAAGGGGGTTTGCCTGAAACACAGCTGCTGTGAAATAAAAAGTATGTATTTAGGCATCTGTGGAAGGAAATGTTCACTCACATTTTTCTTAGCAGAGCTCTGGAACAAGAGAAGCTGCTTCAGTTGCATTTGTTCAACTCTCTGGCACACGGTCTGAGTTTTTTTGCCAATGGAAAGTTGGTAGCTACCAAGTTTCAATTCGGCAAATTCTTTTATCAGTTATAGATCAGTGCTGCTTAAAGTACTCAAATTAACAGATGTAGAAATAATCAGCTGCTTTTTTTGAATGCAGACTTAGATTTTCTAGGTTAATAAGCCCAACCTTCTCAAATATGAGGTTATTGGGGCTCAACCAGTTTTAAATGTATCCAATAAATGGTCTGTCTTTTGACTTGAATCAGACTAAATTTCCATGGTTTGTCCATCATCCTGGGCCATCGCTGTGCTTCAGCTTAATTGATTAATCAGCAGCATAAAGGATTGAGAAAATGTGTTCTGCCAAATTAGAAATTGGTAGATCCTTATTAACTAAGCAGCAACCTTCAGTGTTGAATTATGAAGCCAGTGTGGAAGTGCCAAAACTTGCAGGAGTCCCCTTGATGCAGGCTCCAAATGTTAAGGAGAGCTGATTCACACCGGTGTTAAAAAATGCTAATTTTTACAGCAGAATTAGATATGTTAACAGCTTGGTTTAAAAAACTGTATCGTGTATGTAGCTCATTTACATACTTGTGCACACTGTATGAGGGTGAATTTTTATAATGCATCTGTTGTGATAATTATTACAAAGGCTGAGACTTTGGCGTGTTTAGCAGTTGACTGATAGGTAGATGCATTGTAGCTGTCTGCCAGCCTCAACTCCACATCTTTGTCTGTGTCTAAGATGATTGAAAGTTTGGATGAGTCAGCATTTCTGACATGGTGCCAGCCATTATTGGGCTTTGTAATCCAGAAACCAGTGGGTGAAGTCAAGACTATGTCCATGTTTTATACAGTCTATGGTATCAACTCGAGCTGCAACTAAAAATTATTTTTGGTGTGGACTAATTTATGGACTATTTTTCGATTAGTTGATTAGTCACGATTATTTGGCCCAAGTGCTTTGGACTACTTCAGTCTAGAGGTGTGAAAAAATATTGATACAGCAATATATTGCGATACTTTGACCTCCAATATGATATCGATATTTCAACTCTTAATATCGATATTTTTGTAATAGTAAAAATTCACATTTTAGCCGAGTTAGAACTAAAATACAACTTCATTATTTCAAAAACAATAAAGTGGAAAAGTTGTTTTCAATCAAATAGTTTTGACTTAATTTGTCCTTTCAATTTTGAGTAATATTGTGTGATTTACATATACACCATCTCTTTTTTTCTTAGCTACCTGTGTAGAGTATCACAATATATCACAATATATCACAATATTGTGATATCATGATACTATCGCATCATGACCCAAGTATTGTGATGCGTATCGTATCGTGAAGTTCTTGGCAATACTCACCCCTACTTCAGTCTGCACACCTGTGAAATTCAATTTCCAACAAATTATCACTGATTCCCAAACTTTGGAAATTTTAGGTCAGGTTTTTCAAGCCTCATCGTCTGTGAGTTCCGCCCAAGCGGCAACCTCCCGGTCTCAAACTATGAAGCCCATGCAGAAGTGTTATAAACTGCAATTCATCGAGAATCTGCTTGAGGCTGGCTGCAGAAACACAGGAAACCACATACACACCAATTCAAAAAAGAAGATCTTTGCAGCATTAATAAACATGTTTACAGCCAGGTTAAAAAAACGGCTTGGCTCTGTGTAGCTAATTTCTCTATCGGCACACACTGTACGGGGGGGTGAATTTTTTTCTAACGCGACGGTTCAGAAGATATTAAGATTACGAGTTTTTGCCTAAATAAGGACATGACTGACTTGACTCCCGGACGGGAACACATAGCTATTGGCTAAGAGGCTCAAACTCCGCCCCTTTACGCCACACTATGCCTGGTTGAGTTCCGTATTTCCAATATGGCTGCCTCCGTTGATTGGCTTCAAAACAGCGCTCAGGAACAGATGGGTGACGTCACGGATACTACGTCCATTATTTATACAGTCTATGGTTCCGCCATAGTTCATGTGTTCTTCTGTGTTTCCGTGCAGAATGTAAACAGTGGGAGTGATACTGCCCCCTATACTTTTGGTTATGCACTGCAGCTACAAATGAACATGTACTGACCGACGTGATTTTATCATACAACAATAACAATTAACAATAATGACGCGTCAACGCTACATTTTCTGCATTGACAAATTTTGTAGTTGACGTAATCGATTATGTTGACTCATTGTAGCAGCCCTAGTATCAACTAGTCAAACCATTTAAAACATAAGAGTTTAAGAACCCAAAACATGTCAGACAGTTGAATTAAAATGGTGTTTCAACATTAAAACATCTGCTCAGGTCACCTTTGTGAGCAAGGAAAAAACACCTTCCCCTGTCTTCTTAGCTTGCAGTGTTGTATTCTGCCCAAACAGTTAACAGTCCTGTCCCTGATGACCTCTCCTCCTCCCTCCTTCAAACCAGCTCTCACTTTCCTTTAAGCATCCTTTAGTCCTCCCCTTCAACCCCAGCGTCTCCTCTGCGGTGTCACTTTTCAGGGCTCTCCTGGAGGAGTACGGGCTGTTGGGAATGGAGCCTGACTCGTCCATTAGTTAGATTAGCAGCTCTGAGGGGAGGCTCTGGTTCCCTCTCTCCTGGCTGGGACAGACAAAGCTCTGGCCTGGCTGCTATTGTAAAGCTGTCAGGTAGAGCGGGTAGCTGCACAAAAAAAACCTCACTTCAGATCCAATGATAAGAGGCTGTGAGTCGAGCTGGGAGTTTCTGACTTGTTAACACACCTCTAAGTCTGTAATGGGAAAAAATAATCCAGTAACTGCAGGATATCTGTGTAGCTCCTCCTAGAGTATTTGGCAAGCTTCAGATTTAACTGCCACACAAAACCAGCTTACTAAACAAGGAAAGAATGACTTTAACGGTGTGTTGTTAATGTGACCTGGAGTGAATTTACCCAAGTTTGGTCTTAATCTTGATGTTTTTGACTTTTAAAGTTGAATTTTACCGCTGGTTAATAAAATCTATTTAAAGATGTGTAACATGGTAGCAGCAAACACACCATTTAAGGATATGAGAGCAGTCTGAGTCGGAGTTCACCAGTCATAAAGCATGATCATTTGGTTAAAGAAAAGGCATTTATATGATTGGTTTAATTATTTGGAAATCAGTATGGCATGTATGTCAGGTGGTGAGCAGGTGATAATGTCTGTTTCAGTCATTTATTGGAGGCTGTGATTGTTCTGAACATCTGAAAGAAATATTTAAATACGGAATATAACTCACCGACTTTCTTGA
Organism: Notolabrus celidotus; assembly: GCF_009762535.1. Lineage (NCBI taxonomy): Eukaryota > Metazoa > Chordata > Actinopteri > Labriformes > Labridae > Notolabrus > Notolabrus celidotus. The sequence goes on along the minus strand of NC_048284.1, from coordinate 12,338,594 downwards.
TAAAAGTTGCAGGAGAGAAAAGGTAGCACTTTGATATCCCTTTGTGTATAGAGCAAGAGCACAGAGGTGGTTAGCTTAGCCACCTGTACCTTGGGTCTGCAAACAGACGGACACATATCAGTAAGAGAAACTACACAAAGACAATAGCTGGAAAGATGAAATCCCACTAATGATTTATCTTAAATGTGTAAATGCTAAATGAAAAATAATGACTTAATTCATTAGAGAGCTCTATATTTTTTGGTATTTGTAGTGTTTAACATTAGACTGAGCCAAACTAGTTGTTTCCCCCATGGTTAAGGCCTGAGTGCTACACTACTGTAAGTTAAGGATAATGTAAAGTGAGCAGGTGGTTATGCAAATTAGAATCCCAACTGATATCTTTGCCACAGTGTCAGCAGGCAGAGGTGAAATGTACGTGAGTCCTACAGGGCCTTATATATGAAATGTGATCAGGTTGTCTCTGGCGTTGCGTTTGCAGCTAGAATTAATCACTGTTGTTACTGGTTTTGCCCAAGCCGCAGCCTCCAGTCTAAAAATATGAGCCCAATGTGGAAGTGCTAAAACCTGCAGTTCATGAAGAAACCGCTTGATGCTGGCTCTGGAAGGACTGGGAACCACATACACACCAATTCAAAAAAGCTGATCTTTACAGCAGAAATAAACATGTTTACAGCCTGGTACAAAAGACGAGTGCAGTCTGGATAGCTCCTTTCTCGATCGGCACACACTGTATGGGGGATGAATTTTTTTCTAACGCTGCAATTTCAAAGATATTGAGATTACGAGTCTTCCAATGAGAGGCACAGCTGACTTGATTGACAGGTGGGAACACTGTAGCTGTTGGCTAGGAGGCTCAAAGCCCGCCTCTTTACGTCACAATCGCTCGACAGCAGCAATATGGCCGCCGCCGCCGATTGGCCTCAATACAGCGGTTCATAAACAAATGGGTGATGTCACGGATACTACGTCCATATGTTATACAGTCTATTATCCCAACTGACATTTTTGCCACAGTGTCAACAGGTAGAGGTGAAATATCTGAGTCCTTCAGGTGGATTGCTTTGATATGAAATGTGATCAGGTTGTCTCTGGAGTTGCGTTTGATCAAAACCAGTAACAGTGATTAATTCTTGCTGCAATCAGTATCAGCTATTTATTACAGGTGTTTAAGTTTTGCTTAATTGGGGGCCTGGCTGACTTGATTGATAGGCGGGCATTCTGTAACTGTTGGCTGGGAGGCACAAAGACCGCCTCGACTTCACCTCTTTGCCCCTTGTCAGATCAACCAAAACTTGAGTTGAGTCAGCATTTCCAATATGGCCACTGCCGTCAATCAGCTTCAAAACTCTGCATCAGAAACCAATGGGTGTCGTCACAGAGACTACGTATATGTTTTATACAGTCTATGCTTGACACACACACACTTTTGCTAAGCTCAGCTAATTTCTTCCTGGTTAACACAAGCTCTGTACTTATCACACAGATATAAGTGTGGTGTTTATTTTCTCATTCATCTCTTGTGTGTCTTCAATGTCAAACTGAATTGAATAAAGTTGATCAACTTGTTGTTTTTAAACCTCTGGACTCAAATTGTCTCTTCTCTCTGTGTCGTTTTCAGCCTTTGCAGAAAAACGGACAAATCTCCAGCATGAGCAGCCTGAACGGACACTCGGAGGACAACACGCTGGCGGAAGGTGTGTGTGTATTTATATGCGTGTGTGTGTCAGCCCTGTCAATACTGTTTATTTACAGTGTGTGAAGTTTCTGTGGTCGGTGGGGTTAGTAGCAGAGGGGATGTTTGTGTGTGTTTGTGTCTGGGATTTTCTACTGTTTCTTCAGCAGTGGCAGAAGGTAAGCCTGTTTGTGTGGGGTCAGTTTTCAGCATGTGTGTGTGTGCATATTTGTGTCTGCAGATGTCTTCATGGCTTTGTGAGATCTACTTGATCCTTAACTAATCCTTTTGTCAACACGTAGGGGACACCTACATGGGGTTTTCACAAAGAAACCACACACATGCTCACACACACCCACATACCCAGCATACTTCACTATTACTTCACATAAGAAATGTTTGCATTCAAATATTATCTCACATACAAACACGTTTTAGAATTTTGTTTTTTTTGCACTAAGGCCAATTTAAGAACATTTCGAGTCCAAATAACATGCCTGTGTGTGAGCTGTTGCAAAAAAAAATCCACCATAAAATTATCAAAACATTAAAGTAATGCATGTTATTGGCAAAAATATTTCTTTTCTGAACCCCAAAATACCTTTCCAACGATCCTTGAAAAACCCTAGAAGCCTAAAAATACCAACAAAGTCAGCCTCATTTATTTATGTGCTGAACATTTTTAAATCTAAGATAATTATAGAGCAATAATAAATTGAGCAAAACTAATTTCTGACATTTAATCCAACATGTGCTTCAACCTGCTCTGTCCACCTCCTCTTCTCCCCCAAAGCTGTGTTTATTTATTTTCTTTGTCATTTCTATCGTGTCCCCCTCAATCTGGGAGGGCTGTAGGGCCTGTACGCCCTCCCTAAATATTTAGCAGGCCGTGACCCGGGCCCCCGCACAAAGCAACCTGCGCACTTCATAATATGTTATGGCCCAGGGGAGGGAGTAACCCAATACTACTTAAAACACAGAGATATGTCACATACCACTCTGTCAAATAACCTGTATAATAAGCTATTTAATGAAGCGATCCTGTCCGTTTATAGAGTAACCCTATACCCTTCTCAGAGCAGATACACAGTGTAGGAGATGATGTGGCCAGACTAGTGGAGGGTAACTGTTGCTTCTGTGGACGTGTACTGTAAGTTAATTAGCAACCTGGAACGATGTAGAGCAGAAATAAAGACCTTGTTGGGAATGCTTAGATCTTATGCAACTGTGTGGACAGAAAAGAAGCTGCAGAGCATTTTCATTACTTGTGCACGAAACTGAGTTGAGGTTTTTAATATTTTGACATGATCAGTGTTTTTTTAATACTGTAGAGATGAAAGCTATGAGCAGTTTTTCAGGACAAAATGGCATGCAAGTTTTTTATTTGATTGCAAGTTACATGCAAAAATGTAATTCAATGTGATTTCTGCACGAGTTGTAATCAAGCGGCAACCTCCGGTCTAAAAATATGAGTCCAATGCGGAAGTGCTAAAAACTGCAGTTTATCGAGGATCAGCTTGAGGCTGGCTCCGGAAGTACCGGAAACCACATACATGCCAATTCAAAAAAGACGATCTTTACAGCAGAAATAAACATGTTTACATCCTGGTACAAAAGACAAGTGTAGTCTGGATAGATCATTTCTCGATCGGCACACACTGTAGGGGGGTGAATTTTTTTAAAATATGGTACTTTCAAAGATATTGAGATTACAAGTCTTCCAATGAGAGGCACAGCTAACTGCGTGAACACTGTAGCTGTTGGCTAGGAGGCTCAAACTCCACCTCTTTTCTGCCAATCATAGAAAATGAATGAATACCCAACTGTTTGTTATGTCTTTAACATTTACACTTAAAGCCTCACAAGCAATCTGTAGTGGTTATTTAAACCCTATGTAAACAGAACAGGCTGAAAATTCAGACCTGATTCTACATAAAAGAAAACCTTCCTGTATGAAAGTCCATAGAAATATTTCTAAAAGATCTTTAAAGCAAGTCTCATTTATGAACTCAGAGGTACAGGGCATGACATCTGAATCACACTGCAACAGCCACAGTGTAAATTTCCAGCACTATGAAGCAGTAGAGCACTATGACAGATTTGCATATATTTCAATACGATATGTAAACTGACGAATGTGCAGACATCTCTGTTTGCTTTCTTGACTCAAAAATGATTCTGCGTCATCAACCCTGGATGTTTTTATTCAGCCTCACACTTTCTGGTTCACACTGTCTCATGATATAAATAACATAACCCCTGCCCACTCGCCTATCTCCTGCTGCGCTTTCACATTGGCCCAACTTAGACTTTATGCAGGAATTATGCCAGAGGGCTGGTAAGAAAAAAAGTCTGGTAAAGTTGAAGGGAGAATTTCAGCTGTTTGTGTTCACACATGCAGCCAGGGCGTAAAATGAACACCCGCCAAGCGCCAATGGCGGGTAAAAAAATTATTTGGCATGTAAAACAGAAATACACCCGCCAGTGGCCGATTGGACATTTTGTATTTTATGTGAGGTTTTTTTTTCATACTTTCGCCCATTTCTGCCGACTGTCAGGCTGTTTTGACCCTCACGGCGTGCTGTACTTGTGTTGTGTTTTGGAACACAACACAAGTTTGGCGTTTCGAGGGAGATGTGGCGACATTCCCGGCGTGAAGCCACCGAAAACAAAAAGGATAAACAAAGAAGCAGGAGACGATCAAGTTAAAGACGTTCCTGTTAAAGCTGTGAGACTCACTCAGTCAATATAAAAGGTTGCACTTTTGAATATTTCTAATACATGATGATGCAGCAGTCACCTTGAAATAAGTATAACTTAATAAAAAAGCAATAATCAGATTTTATCTGTACATAACTGTAATCTTTAAGTGATGCTTAAGTTGGATTTTCATAATAAAAACGTATGGTAATTATTTTAAATCAAATAAGGCATGATTTTTTTATTTGGCCGGTACATTTTTGGAGGTCACTAGCCAATGGCAGATGAGGTAAAAAGTTAATTTTACGCCCTGCATGCAGCCCAATCCGAACATTTTGAGACATTGTCAGGAGTTTTGTGCAAATGTGACTTCAGCTGTGAAGACACCTACACAAGCAGCTGTGGTCAAAAGAGAGAAAGAAATGGATGTTCTTTTTTGCAAGTCATTATCCTCTTCTTCTGAATTGAAGACATACAGTTGTGCTCATAAGTTTACATACCCTGGCAGAATTTGTGTTGGTTTTTTTTTGGGCAATTTTTTAGATAATATGAATGATAAGAGAAACTATTTTTTCACTCCTGGTTAGTGGTTCGGTGAAGCAACTGTGTTTACTCTTTATATCAGAATGACAACAGAAACTACCCAAGAAACCATAAATTCTGCCAGGGTATGTAAACTTATGAGCACAACTGTATTTTTTATTTAAAACAATAATCAGAACTTTTAAGCATGTGGTCAGAGCTCATAGTTGATCTGGGAAGTTCAAAACACATACCGCCTAATCAACCCACTCTGATATTGCACTAAAAACAAAATGAAACTACAGAAAACAACTGAAGCTGTGAAATAACTTCAAGGCCACAGAATAAAGCAGAGCAGGGGAGTGAAAGGAAGGGAGATAGACTATGGGGGTGAAAAAAAAAGAGAGGGAAGATAGTGGAGTGGAAGGTATGGAGGGGTTTCACGTCCCAGTTCAATACTCTACCTCTTGTGCAGCCTGATAACCACAGCAGTGCATTGTGGGAGACAGGAAGAGGGGAGGAATCTCTCTGATAACAAAATGAACAACAACAGAAGGCAGGCTGCAGATGAAAAGACTGACACATGAACAAACAGACACATGTGCAAGGACACATATGCAAACACACAACCGGTAATCTCTCTCTATCAGGTGAACCAGAGTGTTTACAGTTTGAGGAGCAGCCACACCCTAAACACATCACCACCAGCTGGAAACCATGACAGTGGACAGTGGGCTTAACGTAACTAACTACCTCTCCTGAAAAAGCAGCTCCCTTTGTCCATCATTAAATTGTAATTTGTAGACAAGTACTGAAAGGTAGTGGTAACATTAATAAATATCCGACTCCGCTGAAGACTTTTATGGACATTTTGAGTAGAAGGTCAGAGTATTCTTTGACTGTTTGGAAGCAAAGAGCAAGTATATACATTGCAGCAAAAATATTTGAGTCTATCGTCTGTCATAAAATGTTTAATTAGATAACTGAAAGTATTTGTTTGAATTGGTATCAAAGTATGAAGATGGTCTGGAGTTACATTTTCCATTCCATGTGTCAGAAGTCGACCTCTCTGAACACAAACATCGTGTCTGCTGGTTCACATGAGGTGACCATGTCTTGGGAAGGAGACGAGGCAGATATAATTTGTTTATGAAGACATTCTGAATCAGATGCAAAAATGAGTTAAATAAGGAGAAAGCAGTGAGATGAGAGATTGAGTGTGAGCTTAGAGCTGTTTCTTTTTGATGGTGTTGGTCTTCAAAAAGCAAAACGTGCTGGTCCTGCTCGTGTAAAAGCTGAAAACCATTTTTGAGTATCTTTTTTTTTTTTATTGGGTGCTGGATGGTTTGAGAAAGCTCAAAGAAGAGGGCTTGGGAATGCAGAGTTTACTTGTGGCTCTTAGATAGAAAGGGAACTGAATAAATATTACATGGAAGTACAGTTCGGAGAAGGGTGCACAAAAATGTTTCAAAGATAAAAGGAGGAGAGGGAGGAAAGAGCCGACATAGGTAAGAATGGACAAAGATAGAAAAAATTGACTACATGGACACAGCAGCAGTACCTGTTATCAAGAGGATACACTTGGTCCTGTATTGTAAATTGTATCAAAATATATTTACATGTTTTGGGAGTGTACACCAGTGTCCAAGTTTTGGAAGATGGTTGCCTTTAATCATTCTAAGTTGTTAAAGATCAGGTTGCCCCATTTGCCAGCTACTTTCTTTTTGAATGACTTCCCAAAGCTGGGCCTGACCCTGGACAAGAAAAGAGCATTGTTGGCTGGACTTACCGCTGGAAAAAGGGCGGCTGTGACTCAGCGGGTAGAGTTGGTTGTCTATTAATCGGAAGGTTGGCGGTTCAATCCCAGCTCTGGCAGTCCCATGCTACAGTATCCTTGAGCAAGACACTGAACCCCGAATTGCTCCCTCTGTTATTCAGAGGTGTGTGAATGTGAACGAATGAGGTTAGCTAACACTGATGGTCCCTCACTACATAGCAGCCTCTACCATCAGTGAGTGAATGGGTATGAATGGGTGAACGTGACAAGTAGTATGTAAAAGTGCTTTGAGTGGTCAGAAAGACTAGAAAAGCGCTATATAAGTACAAGTCCAAAAAAACTAGTCACCATACGTTGGAAACCTCCACACTCACTCTCTTTTCAAGCATGGGCTCTGACATATTTGGACATTGTTCATTTGGAGTTGTCGATAGCCTGAGTCCACAGAGCTAAAGACGCTGCTATACAGGCTTGGTATTCACTTCAAACGAGCCTCCGTGGGTTTCAGGTGTAACATGTAATTGAGGTTTGTAGTTCTGGATCCGGGAAATGTGTGGGTTTTACTTGGGGTTGATTTTTTTATTTTTTTTAAATTAATTAATTTGTTATATTTATTTGATTCTGATTCTGATTCTGATTATTATTATATTTTAATTGGGTATTCATGGTATTTGTATATAAGCCTTTTTATGTACATGTGAATTTTTTCCCAGTACTCTAGTTTTGTAATTTCCATATGTCTATCCATTTTTATTTATAGAAAGAAAAAATAAAAGAAAAATTTGATCACAAAGAAAATATTTACAATAATTCTACTGCATATCAAGGTGAAATTACATATTTACAACTAAATAGCTTCCATTCAACAAAAGCTAATGTTAGCATTTGACTGTGCCCTAGCTTTCATTGTCTTTTCATAGTGTCTGGTGTCATAATATGAAAGGTGTAAGCTAACAGTAATGTTAGTTAGCAAGCAGTTTTAATGCTAACATCAGATCTAACAGCGCCCCAAAGGTTATTGAATTTACTGCTTTAACTATAGCCATGTGTCCAGTGTTGCCAACTTAGCGACTTAGTCTCTATATTTAGCAAGTTTTCAGGCCCCTCTAGGTACAAATTTGGAACTTTTTCTGGTGTTAAATGGAGACTTTTTTAAAATGACGTTACAGCATGTATCGCTGTGAGTCCCTCCTAGCTGCATTCAGAGCAGGAGGCTTCATCCCTCAGCATTCAGACTTCAAATGTATGAGGCATGTACGAAGACACCGCTGGCTGATCCTGCCTACTGTCCCCTTTTGGTCAATTTACGGCCCTTTTCCACTACACCGTTCCATTCACTGACCAATCAGTGGTCGGCAGTCCGTCGACGTCACCTTTTAGTATCGGCTCAGCTTGCTTGGAACCAGAACAGAGCAGGTACGAAAAACTGGTATCTGACATGAGGTACTGCACCCGTGAAAACGCAACACAAACTGAGTAGAGTCAAGTCGCATAGAGAAGGGCTAAGACGGGCCAGTGGAAAGGGGCCATTAGATAGTTAATTTAGATTGTATACAAAAAACATGTAGAAAATGTTATGGATGAAAAATATCACGTTTTACTTTAATTTGTTGTAGGCTCCAAAGTGTAATTATAAATATATCAGGTAGTGCTGACTATGGTTAACATTATCAGTAAACCACGAGCTAAAGTTATTGTTAGCTACATATGTACTCCTTCGTTATCCTGATTTAAGTTAAATGCCATAGTATCAAACTTATTAAATATTGTCAGACAAAAACTGAAGCTAGTGTTAAGCACATCCAAATTAACATCACTGTTAGTTTCCAACGTATGGCTAACACTACCTAATGGTAATCTTAGCTGTGGGGTTAATTTATGCTAATGTTAGCTGTTGTCTCATGATAACTAATAATCAGTTTTCAAACTGAAAATTTGAATTGCCAGCAATAAATGTGGCATAAAGAAAAAATATGTTAATAAAATACAATACAACTAAGACAAATGAAAGCCATACTGAGTGGCCTCATTTATGGTCAACTGAGAGTTAATCCACAATATTCACATGGCAGCCAAACAATCTGATAACCTAAGAAAAAGAGGAAAAGGAAGGAAAAAGAGCAACGTTATCACGTCTGCTTTTTTCATAAAGACATTAACGTAAGTGTTTTTTTAATCTACAGCAGTAAGGGTTATGTCTGAACCATGCTAACCTTTCTAAAGCTAATCTGGTTGAGAAGAATTAGCTCATAAGATTTGTTCTACATGCAGAAATGCATACAGATCCACATGTGTGTTTGAGTTGCTTGTTTCTGGGGTGTGGGTGCACAGGGCCCAAAGACTGACATCATAGCTGATGTAATCCTCTGGCCACAGCGCTGACAGTCCCTCCCAGATGGCTTACAGGGTCTGAAAGAGGACAGATGAAGTTTTCTGGAAGACTTTAGAGAGGAAGAATGCTGACTGTGTGAGTGTGTTCATGTGTTCACATCAGTCTGTGTTTATTTGTCGGGGAAGGTGGACTTCTTTCAAAGGTCAAATGCTGCTTGCTGTTGGACCAGATGGGTGCGGATCACCTTTATTAAATCAAGTCATTGAATTAATGTATTAAAGTATGTTTGTGGAGTTAGATACAGCAAGATGCTCTAGAGGGGGTTACAAGGTTCATCTTTCTGTCTTTGACTAAGCTTTAGTAACCTCTAAAAACAGATGAATAAATGCACAGATGTATCTGTCAGCGACGACAGAGAAGGATTTCTGTTTGTAGCCTGGGTAGTTTTGTCTACAGGCTTTTCCACTGGGATTGATTATATGCAGGAAAACAATTGGTGTGGAGAGCAAAAGAACCAATTATATTGCAATTATGGAAAGCACCAGCCGTAATATGAGGACGATTTAGCTTCAATTAATCTCTAACATCAGACGTCTGCATGCACATGCAGCCAGAAATCCACTTTTAGACAAATCTCTGAACTTTCATTGGCCACGGTTACATTATTTTTTTAAATTTGGAATTCATTATTCAGAATTAAAGTATTCTCCTTCGCCTTTACATGGAAATAGTAATTCAAAATTGAGGTTTACGTGGAAAACAAGTTTAATCGTCTTTATTCAATTCCACTTAAGGTCGGGGGTTGGGAAGGGTTCTGATTGGACAGCGGCGCATGTGATGTATTTATGTCTACCGGAAGAAAACAGACTCCAGTTCCTGCTTCTTTTATTTTCGGTTACAACATGGAAGACCACACTAAGTACAATTTTCGCTTTGATTTTGATTATAGTTTTGAATAAGCAGCTCGACACAAACACACTGCTTCACTTTTGTTAGCTGAGGAGGAGAAGAGAGATAGAGGACCGGAGAAGGGAGGCGAAAGACCTTACTTTGGCAAATCAAAGCCAACGGTTAGAGCAACGGCTGCTCTACTTCAGCCCTCTGCCACATCCCGCTCGCAAGGCCCGAGTCCAACGCTTGCTTCGGGCAGCCATCCTGGGAATATGTGCCCGCCAGCGCGACAGGACAAGGGAACGAGCATGAGCAGAACGACCGGAATTAATATAAAGCGGTATGAATGTATACATGATCGAGGAATTATTCAATTCTGATTTAAAATCAGAATAAACCAGCCACTTACTTCGTATTTAAGTTTAATTTCGGAATGGTAATTTTCATTCTGAATTAGGTGTGTACAAGGTCATTTTTAATCTTTTCAAAGAGGATTTAATTTTTATTCTGAAATAAAGAGAAATTAAAAGTCTCATGTAAACGTAGCCATTCTGTCCTCGCCTCTTAAGCTGCTGCTGGAGTGTAAACGATGGCAATGCCTGGACAAGGAGGACAATTTTATACATTATGACAGTCCATGTGTATCAGAAAGTAAGACATACCCCAGATGTGCCATAAAAGGTCTGAAATGATTCACCCACCAGAGTTTCTTTGTGCTGGATTTTTATTTCTTTTTGGTCACAGGTGTAAACTTTAACGAGGTGAGCCCATTGTAGTTTCTCAGTCCTGGAAGTGTGTATGTGTTTATGCGTGTGTCCATGATTTCATTCCAGGATGGACTTACTCAGGCTTGGCTCTAGGGAGGTACATTGTCATGTTGCCAAAACGTTCATCATGCTTCAGGAAGGGGACCTCTCCCTTCGATTAAACTCCATCTGATCTTTGCCAACGAGGCGTTACGTCGTAGAGCCGTCATAACACAAAACAGACGCTGGATTTTTGCCTGTATTCCTTTTACATTCCAGCTGATACAACTCATTAGAGGCAACATTTCCTATTAGGATGTACTCTACTTCTACTACTATTGTCCCTGGTTTATGCTGAATATGCTAAGATGCAGCTCCATCAGTTCCCCTGCAGACGACGTCAGAATGATTTCTCCTCTTCAGAGAAAGGAAGTGATCCCATAGGAAAGTGTAAGCGAGGCCGAGTTTTAGATTAGAGTGCTTAAAAGGGCCCTCAGCCCCTCAAGATCCATCACTGTCCAATCAGTAGTTCAATTATATTCATATGTGAGGCATGTTTTATTTAGTCTCTGTTATAGAGTGGGTGCTTTAAGGATATACTCCAGGGCAGGACAGGCATGGTCTATTAGGAGGCTGCCATTTGTCAAACAGTGTCTCTGCTTCTAGACTGATCAGACAGGAAGCATTTTAGTTCTCCTGCTCAGATATGATGGGCAGCAGATCTTGCTGTTACGGCTAACAGAAGAAACATCAGTATTCAAGTTGTTTGAATGAGGCCTGAGTGAGGTCTGAGGGACAATCAACCAACTCAAATGACAGCATGCAGGTAAAAAACGCAGCCACAAAATCTTCCTAAACTGTAAACCACCAAGTTTTTACGTTGTGATGTAACCATTAATTAGCTACTGTCTTGTTCTAAAATTTCAGTTAATTTATTAAACTATAACGGGGATAAAACAGCGTCTTCATTGTCTTATCATCAAACACAATTGTGCTGCTTTATTTTGCTGCTACAAGTCAAACTAGCATGTACATTTTAAACGTCCTATAAGGAGTTTTTGGCTCCTTTATGGCCTGTCTTTTACCAGCTACTGTCAATCAATTCACTGTTTAATGAAAGTAGGAGGACAAAAGAACAAGATCAGGGGAAATATAAGGGGTACTTCTTTGTCTACTGGGGGTGCTAAAATGGACTCAAACAGGAAGTTCCTCACAGGAGGTTTAAGACAAGTTATAAGTCAGGGGAATTTATCCTCAAGAGGACATGAATTCATGAAAAGACATGTCTGCAGTGTGTTAGCCAAAATGGTTTAATCGCCAACCACAAACGACAAAAAAAGAGAGTGAAGGAATCACCTCAGGGTCATCGGATTACGATACCATACCATACCATACCATAAGATGTACTTTATTGTCCCCGTAGGGAAATTTGTCTTTGACATCAGTGCTGCACATGTTACCTGCTCCTTCAAAAATCACCACAATAACACAAGAACATATAAATAAATAAGAAAAAATGCAACAAATAGTACACATTCATACAACACACAGCATAATCTTAAAGAGAGAGCACCCTAACACTGTCCAGGTCCTAACAGGCTATTTACTATTTAAAATTCTAATAGAGATCAGCACAAAGGAGTTTTTAAAACGATTCAATTTACACTTGGGGACTCTGTACCTTCTTCCAGATGGTAAAAGTTCATACTCAGATTAAAGGATGTGCAACGGGTCTACAAGTATTCTCTGAGCCTGCCCAAGAACATACTGCTCATAAATGGCCTGTAGAGAAGGGTTGCCAGTCTTCCCTATGACCTGCATGGCAGTCTGCACCAGGCAAGAGAGTTTGGTTTTGAGCTGAACAGAGAGGTTACCATACCATGCTGTCATCCTATACCTAATAATACTCTCCAGTACAGCCTGATAAAACAAAAACATAGCCTGTTGATTCACCCCGAACACCCTGAGCCGACGTAAAAATAAAATCTTTGCTGTACATGACAACACAGGTTATCAATGTGGGATTCATCCTCTGGGGGCCATGAATGTTTGTAACGTAGATGTAGATAATTAAACAAAGTGCTTGCTTATGGTAACGAAAATATTAAGTTGGAACGTTGCAAATTTAAAACTCCTGTAAGGAATTTCCTTTTTGTGTCAGTTTTGGCGCCCCCTGTGGATTAAGTGATACTTACATCTTAGCTGATCTTATCCTGTACATGTGTTAGTTGGGTTTTCTAACTGAAGATCATATCCTGCTTTCTGTTAACAGTCAAACGTGTCCCTAACTGGGGGTATCTGCTGTTCAAAATGTAAACAAAGGCTGTTTTTTTAGCATGCTGTCAGTCATCTGGTCTGACACCTACCCAGACATTGAAAACCACAATATTGGAACAGTCAGGGTTGTTACTTATGGGTTTGTGTGCTTTGTAGGAGTTAAAAAGACATCACATTTATTTCAGTCTGTTATTTAACAAGCGAATAACGCCTTAGAGGAGCTTCAACATCACTACCTGTAACATGTAACTGCTCCTAAATGCTGCTTCTGCACAATAATGTACTCTACATGCTGGGTTCAAGAGGGATATCTAAAAGTGTTTACAAATGTGCAAAGCAGATGCTTCTTGGTCTATAGTCTTGGTGGTCTTTTGAAAACAAATGGTCTAGACTGCTTGAAACACAAACAGATCAAAATTCACCATATTCCACACAGGGTTAGTATTTTGTAAAGGATGCAACTTTATTCACATTTGATACAAGAGTCCAAGCTACACTGGTCCTTAAATTACAGTAATAAGGTCAAACTCATGGAAGACTCCCATCAGGGTTCCTCAGACCCCCCAGGACCCACTCGTCTCCGCAGGCGCTGCTCTCTCATCTTTCCCGGCATCAGGGAACCTAATCTCCCTCCTCAACCCCTAACCTCCCCCAGGCACATGGAGGATCCAGAGAAAGGAGCAGGAATGTGACGCCCCCCCACCCACCCTTCTCCTCTACCTCCTCCATCTTTAAAAGCCCATCTCCTTCTTTTACACTGCAGCAAAAAAATCTGCTACAATAAGTCATTTGTACCTCACAGTAAATGATTAAATCTGTTTTTAATAGGCGCCAAGAATGTGTCAGAGAGGTGAGGGTTTTCACTTGTCTCTAACGTTAGAATTAAGTGTAATCCTCTTGGCTCTGGATACTCAATACCTCAGCAATCTGCCGTACTCCACATTGTGTTAAGTTAACTTCATTTGTTCTGAGAGGGTCCCAAGACTAGTCAAATTGTTTGGAAAATGGTGAGAGTTGCACTCACTCCATTTGTTCACTTTAAGAAAAATAAGATTGAAACACCCCGTTGGAATTAAATCACTTTTCAATTCAGTTTGTTTTGAATGGAGCTCAGCCAAGTGCTGATGTAAAGCAGAGTCGTGCCTGAGACCGGAGGTAAGAAAAACGGAAAGGGAGTGAACGAAGGATACGAAGTAGCGGTTCTCGAAAAGCTTGTTGTGAGATGGGAAACCCTTTTGTGATCCTGAAGAGATCAAACCAGCATCTTCCTATTCCATACAAAGCTTCCTTCCATGCTACATTGGAACAAACCAAACCTCTTAAAATGCACATTTCTGTGGATCAAACCCATCATCAAACGTTACATCTTTGTGCAACCCGCAATTTGCAAGCTGTTAAGTGCTTTTCATTCATCTCTTTACTAACACTATGGTTTGTAGATGTGGACTACCTCCAAAGCCTTTCAGGCTCCAGTAAGGGCTTCTTTAGATCTCTACTTCCCAGTTTTTTTTTTACAATCCAGTCTGTCCTAGAAGACAAGATGATGCATAACAACAACTGGAATGCCAAATTGGTGGTGCAGATATGCCAGGAATGCAGGAATAACAGATGTCAAAGGCGGCCTAAACATACCCCTCTGATAGAAATGCTGCTCTACACTCAAATTTAAAAGCCACGATTCTCTTGTAAGAAACTAACTCCAGCGCTAAGAAGACGAGGAAGGATTGTTTCAAGTTGCATGAAAGATCATCTTGATTTTACAGAGACATTTCAATTGTTTCTCAGTATCAATGAATATGGTCAGGAAGTTCTCAAATCTCAGACGTCACAGTGATTATGTTCATCTCGTCACGCAACAACTGGTAACGTACTGTCAGAATCTGAGCAGGAAAAGCTTGTCGGACGCACCGTGCAGGGAACTCGAGGAAACATGCGAAAGGAAGAGGAAGTAGTGATGTCAAGAAATGAACGCGTTTCCTGTCCAACATTCTTATCCATCCCTCCGGCCCCCACACACAAACGGGAGGAGGGGGAGAGGATGAGGGAGGATAAGAGGATAGAAGAGACAGAGGGGAAAGTGAAGTAGAAAGAGAGGGATTAAAGAGGACTGGAGTGTGGATTCAGAAGATACAAGCACTGGTTTGAAAGCAGGAAAAGGGAATTAAATAAAGGAGAAGAAAGGAGAGACTCTCTGATCTCAGACAGTTTCTCACACTCTTAGCCCCTCGTTTCCCTTTCCTCCAATTATTTCAACATCATCCTTTTCAGTTCTTGGAAGAGTAGGAGGCGTTTTCTTCTCTGCTGTCCGATGATGTCATTCATTTCTTTACAGGCAACAAAAAGACCCTCCGCCCAATACCCCAACCCCCAAACCCCCACCCAGCCAGGCCATTCAGGACCCCTCCTCAAACATTCCTGAACCGAGGCACGTTTTCTGATTTTTCACAGATATGTGGGGCGTCACCCCCTTACACTTGGCTCCTCTTTCTCCTGACTTAACTGCAGTTTTAGTGCAAAAAATGCTGTGATGGCAGCTTGATTTAATTAGCATAGCATGTTTTTTTTCTCAGAGAAATATTTAAACTGACCACTTGCTATGCTGGTTTCCACTTTCCATCCACTTGACTAGTTTGAAGGTGATTTAAAACATCATTATCCACATCGTCTGACAGAGTCAAACAAAAGTCCTGCTGCTAATCTTTGTTTCTTTACAAATCATAACTTAGATATTCATATCAACTACTTATTTTATTTGGTTGAACCAGATGTCTGAAGCATCAGTTTTGCAACCCTGCCTAGGAATGTTGCCCTTAAAAGTACTCTGACTACTCTGAATCAATCTATTGGATTAATTTTAAAATGGCAAAATTTCAAAGTCTCCTGCCTTTCAGATTTCATTTCTTGCAGCTCTTATTAACTCTTCTAGGTCCCTTTTGGATTTGGTAAGTCTTTCTGGTTTTTGGTTCAATCTTTGAAAACAAGAAATTTCTCAATGTGCCCTCAGGACTTGTGGTGGGTGTTTCCCACTCTTTGACAAAATGTAATATACCAAATTATGAAAATGAATTTTTGAGTGCAGCTCTAATCAGATTTGAAGTTCCAGGTCATGGCAGGTAATCAGGGTTCAACTTTTCAATAAACAAACGCCAAAGAACTGCAAAGACACAAAACAGCTGTGTTTACTTAAAAACGGTTTATATGTTATTGTTGTGACATGAGTTTAATAGTTGTATATTATATATATTATATTGAGCACTAAAGAGACACTCGTAAAGCAGGATAAGTTCAGAGCTTTTTACTGGCCCCCTTCTCGGATGTGATGATAGCTTCTTAACAACTTAGGCTGTTTTCGAAACCGCCTACAATACTAGCAGTACGTACTGATTTGGCCAAAATTCAGTATGTAGTTAGCAGTATGTGAACAAGAGCAAAATCTGCAGTATGCCAAAACTCCCCGGATGTCTACTGATTCTGGAAAATTTCACAGCATGCATCGGACCAGTCTGCCTCACGTACTGTTTCCCATAATGCACAGCGCTCGTTCTGCTTTTTTCTTTTCTCTTTTTAAATCATAAGTGATGCTAAAGAAGCAGTTTCCCTATCAGATTGGCCATTCTGAACCCGGAAATCCAGTGACGTCTGGTCCAGCGTACTGCAACACAGATCGAACAGAACAGTCATACAACATACTAAATTCAAACACAGTACATTAGTAAGTAGTATGTAGAAGGCCGTTTCGTAAACAGCCTTAGTAAAATGCCAAAGTTTTAACCAGAACCAAAAAGCATGGCCATATTTCTCCTGTTTCAGCATCTTTACACTGACTCCCTGTATGTTTTAGAATTGCTGACTACTTTTAAAGCTCTCCATGGACTTTCTCCCAGCTACATAGCTGACATGTTGATACTGTAGGAGCTGAGAGATCCTCAGGCAGAGGGTTACAGTGAAAACTAAAGGGGTAGGAAACTATGGAACAATCTGCCTGAGGAGATCAGGTCTGCTGAGTCAGTGATCTCTATTCAATCCCTTCTTAAAACACACTTTTTTCGCAGAGCCTTTCCTGATTTTACCTGGTCCTCCTGAGTTACTCAGTTTAAAAAATATAGATTTCAAAGATTTGTATTCCTTTAAAGTTCTTTTAATGTTTTTTAAAAGATGTTCAGTTTCTTGATATTGCATCGTGTGATTTCATGACCAGCCTGTTTTGTTTTGCCGCCCATGTGAAGCACTTTGTACCCTGGTTTTTGAAAAAGTGCTCTATAAACAAAATGATTATTAATATCATATGGCTCCTCTTGACAGTATTTTCCATACAGCTCTCTGCAAAATCGAAACATTAAAGTGTCTCAGGATGTATGGAAGTCCAGGAATGTGACTGATGTGAGTGAGTCATATGAAGGAAGTGAGGAGGGGAGAGGAAGACGTGGGGCCGGTCCAACAGAGGAACTCTCATCAAACTCCTGAATTCCCCTCGGCCTGACTCACTGTCCACTCAGCAGCGTAATGTACAGCACTGCCACAGCGCTCATTGTGCGGTATGCACAGATAGTGAAATAACAAACAGATGAGTCACTGCACTAACTGAAAGCCTCAGTGATGTGTCATAGTGAGATATTTAGTGAATGACTGTGATCAAATGAATCAGTCTTTTTAATAATACACCCATAGGCTTACTTGTTTAACTTATTGGATTAAATTAAATTCTTCAAATTAAAGATATAAGTTTTATACAAAGAGACAATCTGAATGTGATCGGTCTCCTCGCAAGAAACGCAAGCTTTTCTCTGAAATGTTACTAAAGTCATTTTATTATCCTTTCAAACGTAATCATATAATTACCTTCCTCCCTGCACTTTTTTTTTAGCTCTCTCTCATAAAAACCATGAAGTCTTCCATTCATGGACACAGATCTTAGTCATTGAAGCTTCCTCAATTCAGCTGAGTTGTAGAGACCCAATGGAAGTTTGTTTGATACAGAGAAAATTAGATGATAGCTTCTTCTGGTCATCCTGTACCTTTTTTCCGGCTGTTTTTGTTCTTACCTGATTGATGTGACGTTTGTAGAAATAGAAATTAGGAACTGGAAGAATATTAAGCTGAAGTCCTCCAGTAGTGTTTCGAAACAACAAAGTAAGAAAACAACTCTTATTAGATCTAGAATAGAATAGAAGAGAGCTTCAGGCAAAAGTTGAAATAAGAGTGAAACACAGAACTATTGCACATGCTTACATGTTGTCTGTTGTATGCAAAATCCCTGTTGACACACATTTTACATGCTTACATCAGTCCCTCAGTGTGGATATATATATACATTGCCCACATTAAGAGCCTACATCCACACACACACACACACACTCTTTGGGTTGAGGGACAGGCTTCCAGACGGTACTTGATTACCGCTGTTATCACCCATTTGGGAGCCTTCTGGATAGAATTCACACATTCCTGTGGGACAATGCTGAAGTGTGACAGATCTGATTATGCTGGTATTTACCTGAGGATTTATCTGCATTCCTCCTTGTCCCTCTCCCCCCCACAGACAAAAGCTGAATTAAATGTCTGTATTGGAGAAATTGAGTGGGGCCCATTAACATTCACAGGGGGGCAGGCGGCAACTTGATGGCACACCGCGTCATGGTTTGGATGTCGGCTCCTGGAATCAACTTTTTGCATTATAAAGAGAAAGACAGAGTTCTGAACTGAGATATGATATTTCAACATTTTTAGTCTAAAACATTAGGATGGGAGGGGAGAGATACAATGATCCACCTTAATTGAATAACTACATTAGCTGTGTAGTATGGAATAACTTTGAATTATTACATGGAAAAGCCAGCTCAAGGGGCGTTGGTGGCCTAGCGGTCTAAGCGCCCCACATACAGAGGCTATTATCCTTGTCGCAGAGGTTGTTGGTTCGACTCCCAAC
This sequence comes from Notolabrus celidotus, assembly GCF_009762535.1. Lineage (NCBI taxonomy): Eukaryota > Metazoa > Chordata > Actinopteri > Labriformes > Labridae > Notolabrus > Notolabrus celidotus. Next base: position 12,319,748 of record NC_048284.1, on the reverse strand, counting down.
CGGTCGACCATTTCCTGCATGTCTTTCCCCACTCTCTACTCCCCTCATTTCCTGACTCTCTTCAGCTGTCCTATCAAATAAACGCAAAAAGCCAAAAAATATAACTTAAAAAGAAAAGCCAGCTCATACTTAAAGGTCCAAAAAAAGACAAACTCTTTCAAATTTAGTTCATAAATGGATTTTCTATTAGACTGCATGAACCACACAAACTGCCCTCCACCGGAATGTAAGAGACAGAAACCTCGATCAAGACCAGACTCATCAGCCTCTATGTGGTGGCTCCTTTAGTTCTGATGTTTAGCTCCAAAAAGATAATGGTTTAAAAAAAAAAGGATTGGGATTAGGGATTGGAACTCCAAAGTAAAATCCTGGAAATTCCTCCTGGTTTTCCTCCATCAACATTCCTCCACATGACCAGTGACAAGAGCCATGAGATATGGGGGAGAGCCACTTGGCCTCCTAAACAAGGGGGAGCAGTGGGTAGAGAGGACTGGGTGGGTGCTTGAGACTGTTTTTTTGGTTGGTATTTTGAGGACACGTCTGTATTAAGGCTGGACTAGGACACTCTAGAGCCCCCCCGTCCAGAATATAATAATGCAATGAATATTTTAGTGTGGCATGGTTAGGGGCTGCAATATTAAGTTTAAAGTGTTCAATAGTTTCATTTATTTTAGCAGGGAGGCAATAAATGCTTCTTTAAGAGATCACACGATGAGCCCCAGTCATCCAAGGTGGACGGTCTGAAGGGAAGACGAGTGGATGAGAAGGGGGAGGAAGAGAGGAAGAGGGGAGTGTGAGGGGGAGGGGGAGGGGGAGGGTAGGGGGACTCATTCAGAACAGCTGAAGAAAGGAGAGGGAGGTGGGAGGAAGAGGCAGGCAGGGGTGGTCCTAACATGACATGTGTGTCAGTCTGTTGAAATGTGTGTGGAGCTCGGTTTTCTGCTCATACTGGCTGAGAAGTGCTGGAAGAGAGGGAGTGAGAGAGAGAGAGAGAGAGAGACACACAGGATCTGCCCTCAGACTTTAAGAGGTAAAGACGAAGCCGACTCAGAGCCTTCAACACATTTTGAACTGAGTGAGCAGAGACGTGAAGAAAAGGCTAGAAACTACAAGTTGAAACATTTTTGTATTTATCTGAACTTTGGGCCATTTTTTTTTAATTTTTGTAAACATTTTGGAGAAGAAACTTTGGACTTTTACAAATGCTTGGGACAATAACTCTAACAGGTAAGAACAATATTGAAATAATGTTTCATTTACAACTTTTCATTAAGTGTTGGTCTTTAATTTTTTTACATGAAGTTGTGGCTGACTGAACGTGGAAAGAGAACGTTTAACCTCACTTTTGTGATTTACAATTTTTTGAAACTCTATTTTTTTCTTTTAATGTTGGCTTACTATGTTGGCTTACTATTCTGTACTGAAGACATGTTGTAGACCTGGAGCGCTGGTGTCTCCTTACATGAGTGAGTGCACTCAAAGGCATTGTTGTCCTGAGGGTGTGGTTAGCTGAGCACTACGGTTTGTGGATGTTCCGGCACAGGCGAGCAAATTCAGATTGAGGTGATTTTCCTTCTGCTGTGATGTAGAAAAAAAAAACACTTAGTGACTAATAACTGTGATATCCTTTCTCCTCTTTTTTCATTTATTGTGTTTTCAGCTTAAGCTGCAATATCTCTTCACTATCATCACAGGATGTGTAAAAGACCTACAGCATCCTCTGTTTCCACTCGTAGTGAGAACCTGTTTACTAAGTGCAGTTACATACACCATTCACAACGTGTTACTACCATCTCATGCCAAAACCAACTACTACCCGCCCTGACCTCGAAGCACACTTCCGATGAAACGTTTTGGTAGGACAAGAATGTCACAGTGACAGCTGCCAGACTAAAACTTTCAGTTATTCGCACAAATATTCTCTGAGGCTGCTTTTAGCTCTCATGCCACCATGTGAGGCAGCTCCCCGTGCATCCCCCGTCATGTGAAATGTTTCATTAGATTAGAGTGGGATCCTTAATTCCCAGTGGGCTTATTCATTGCGGCCACAGAGAGTCAGAAGGGAGGGAGGGGGGAAGAATGGGGGCGTATGGAATTAATTATATGCCAAGACTAATTCTTCTTCAGGGTTTATAACCCGGAGTGATGGTTTTTAATGGAGCAGGTCTGGAATGTTTTGCTTGGTGTGACCTCTGCTTTTGGGTGCTGCACATAGATGGAATACCAAAGCACTGATATGAATAGACAAACACTTGTGGTGTTTTCTCCACTTTGCTGTGGGTTAATTTAACACACAGGAACATCACACTTTAACTGGACTTTAATGAGAAAAGACTTAAAGTGGTTATTTTGGGTGTTAGATCCTGCTGAGACGCATCTCTGATATGGAAAGGGAGTGATAGAGCCGGTCCATCGGGGGATGGTGTGGGGTAGTCTCCCTGCCCTCTTTTTTAACTGACTCCTTTTGTTTAAAGGGCGTCTACGTAGACAATGGTAATTACTACAAGGATTTGCATATATTTGGCAAAGTTTGTAAATAGAATCTCGAAAGTGGAGCTGCCATTCATCCTCCTGACTCCCCATGAGCCCCTCCCTACTACAACATACAAACCCACAACTAGTGCAGCCACAACAGAAACACTATCTGACCTCTCTGGAGTGGATTTACAACAATCGTTTTTTGGCTGCGGTGATGATATTTAATACGAGGGCATCATCTTACCCAAACGTCTCTCATAATTAAACGTCTTTCTCCAGCAGACCACAAACATTTCAGCTATGGATGTGTGTGTCACTGATATGTAACACCCTCTAAAGTGAGTTAAGGCGCCGGCCCTGGGGCAGAACCCCCCACCCCCACCCCCACTCCCTCCTCCTCCACCACCTCCACCACCTCCCCTGCATCCCTTCATCTCTTAACTGTCCGCTCCTCACCCCCTGTTGCCTCACCCATCACACTTGCATTCTTTCTGTTACAGTCGTTATTCAAAACACCCACTCACCCTCCTCCTCCTCCCCCCTACACCACACATAGACCAACACCCCCACCTCTTAACCAAATCAATCTCGAGACGTTAACAGTCCTGTGTCTGTAAAAAAAAAAAAAAAGAAGTTGGGTTTGAAACAAAGATCAAAAAGAGAGGAGAGATGCCAGCAGTCTGTTAAATCAACATGGCTCCTGTTTTATTATGCATGTAGACACACATGGCTTCGTCTGGATACTAACAGTCTGACCACTCCCACACACACTCACACACACACATCTTCATTCAAGCACAGCACCGCCGGAACTTCATTGAAAACAGCTTACAGGATTTTTTGTTATCATCTGCTCTATACAGGGATTTCCTCTTTGGGCGTAGCTTAGTCGAACGTCTTTGAATGTCTCTGCTCTCTTTATCATAAATTTCCTCACACTGAGTCTTTTTACAGGATGTTTGTGGTTCTTTTGGTTTTAACTTGCTTGTTAAACAACTTTACTTGAGCGAGCTCAAAGTAACACTGTTGCAAAATCTGCTGTCATGTGCGGCAGATTTATCTGGTGAAACTTTCTTTCTTAACGTTAAACATCAGTAAAGTCAGAATAGTTCCTCCAAGCTGCTTCACGTCTTGATAAAAGAAAAGTTGACCACCCCCCTTCCTTTATTCCCAGAGGCCAGAGAGGGTTAGAAGGCTATTGTGTTTGCATGTGTGTGTCTTGGGAAGGGGGTGGCTCCCCATCCATCCTGCTGTGGTGGAATTTGGGTCAAGGGGATTGGGACTTTTTTTTCGTCTTGAGGAGGGGTAGTAGTTGAAGCCTGTATTGTTTGGTTTGAATCCTACACTTGGCTAGGCCAGACACAGTTTAACCGAAAAACAAACATTCGGAGGCTCTGTGGCATTTAAATTTGGATTATCTTTAGAGCATCCTAAAATAATACTCCCAAACACATAGTCAACAGCATAGCTCACATTCCTCTGAAGTCAAGTCTATACATAAGATATGTTCATGTCCTCCCTTACAACATCAACAAATCAAAGCAATTCTTTTTCATCACATATGTGAGGTTTGACATTTATTGCAGCAGTTTTTACAGTCATTTTAAATGCATTTCTACTGTTTTGTCCATTTCTGGAAATTCTGCGATAATTTCTGTTTTTTAAGTTGAAATATTCAAGGAATGCAGCTGCAGTAAGTGCAGCTTCATGCCTGTAATTAAGCTAGAGGATGTGGACAGATGTGGATGCAGAGGCTAACATTTTTTGTGTCATAACAACACAGTCATCTTCCAAAGATATAAAGCATGATTTACTCTATTTAAATCCAATTTTTAACCCTCCTGTTATGTTGTGAGTCAAATTGGCCCTTTTGAAAGGCTATTTTAGTCAATAAATGCCTTCCAAACCAGCTAAATGAAGCATAAAAATCTGGGCAGCATGTGACAGAAGAGGTGTTGTTAATTTATCAACATTGCTTTATAAAAACAAAAAAATCGAAATGTAAAATAAAATAAACAAAAATCTATGTCATGTAAAACTATTGTATTTATATTAAGGGCTTTCCAATGTACATTAAAGTTTTAACATGAATTTTAATGAAAAAAATCTTGATTTAAATGGTTAGTAATGGAGTTAAAATTAGATTTAATAAAATATCTGATTGGGATTATTTGGGGTTCTGACACTTTTGGATAATTGAATATGCCCCAGGTCAAATTGACTCGGGAACATTATTGTTGTCCCTAAGAAACAAACATAACAGGAGGGTTAAAGCAGATTCTATCAAACAGTGATTAGTTTTAAGTGTTTTCCCTCAGATTGAGTACTGGATTGATTTCATAGTCCAGCACTTAACATTAGTTTTCCTTTTCTTAGCTAGTGACTGATGATTAAACAGAAGTTGAGTTGGGGTCCTGGTTTGGCCTAGGAGTCATATTGCTTCCCATGTACAGATGCTCTCCTCAAATGTTATTCACATGTTATTGTCTACTCTATCCACTCTCCTGCCTTGTCCACGGTTTTGGGGAAGTGTGCCCGTGTCTTTGTGTTTCTGAGTGTGTGTAATCAGGTGAGCTGATAGTAAAGTTTCACAGGTCCTGGGAATCTGTTCTTCGAGTCAGGGGAGGTATGACGTGAGGTTTTCCAGACTGTAGAGAGAATTGAGGAGAAAGCCTCAGATAGAGGCAGTTTGACATCATTTTACTCCTCATGGCAGGCAAACACTGGACATATGTTTCACTTTTGCTTTTATCTCTTATCTCATTTACTATTTAAGTTATCATTTGTTTGTATCACTACAGATGAAATACTTAACTTTGCAAGGTTTGTAGTGATGCTTGGCCAATGGAACCCAGAATTGTAATTTGTGTAACTTGTATTTCTTTTGGCATGGTTTCTACATGAAGGATAAACTGGATTATATTGCAATCTGCTTGTAATCATTATATAAAAACAATCATTAGAATAATCTCAAAGGGTCAGGATCTCAGGAAATATCAGAGTATGATGTCTTCAACAATCTGCAAATGATTATAAGACTTTTAACTAATGGAAAAATCTTGCATCCTTTGCAAACTTTGTTTTTCTGAAATAAATAGATCTATATTGTAGATGAGGTATTTGGTTTCCTTTTAATCACCTGCATTTGTGAAATTGCAATCAACTTGTCTAAAAATTGAAGCTCTGGTCCGTGCAGTTTTTTCGGTGTTGTAGGAACATTCTTGTATGTAAGCAGGAGATGAGAGATGGTACAACTAAAACAATCAAACTAAATCAAAGTTCTTCTTTTGTGGTTTCAGTTGGCCAGCCAGATGGTGTATCCGTGGCTCAGAAAGAAGAGGCCCCTGAGACCATGGACATCCAGGATGAAGTGACTCCTCAAGTAAATGGTGAGAAAGCTGAGAAAGAGTCCCCTGATGCCAATGACATCTCTGCTGTCGAGGAGAAAGCAGCGGAGGAAAAACCTGATGATGCGAATGAAGTTGGCTTCAAGAAGATCTTCCGCTTCGTGGGATTCAAATTCACCCTGAAGAAGGACAAAAGTGAGGAGAAAGACCCCGTGAAGCTCCTGACAGTCAAAGATAAAGACGGGGAGGAGGTTACTGGCACTGATGAAGCTGCCAAGGAGGAGGAAGCTGCCACTGCTGTGGAGAAAAGTGCGGCCGAAGATAAGGAGGGTGAAACAGAGGCATCTACTGCTGAGGCAGAGGTGGTTCAAGATGGTGACAAAGCTGAAGCTGCTGATGCCTCAGCTGAAACCGCTGCAGCTGAACCTACTGAGGAAGCTGTAAAGGAGGAAGGAGCTGAAAAGGAAGGAGAGACATCTCCACCAGCCCAGGAGAGCACCCTGTCCCCCTTCAGGAAGCTTTTCAGTGGAGGCCTCTTCTCTAACCTGCGGAAGAAAACCAGCATTAAGAAGACTAAAGAGGAGGAGGAAAAAGAGGCAGCTGTTGATGAGGAGGCAGCTAAGACAGAAGAGACTACTGCTGTGGAGGAAAAGGAGGAGGTGGAGAAAGAAACCAAGGAGGAGGAAGCACCAGCCACTCCTGAGGAGGAAAAGTCTGAGCCCAAAGAGGACACACCAGCTTCTCCAGATGAAGCAAAGGCAGAGGCTGCCCCCGAGCCAGAGGTCACTGCTGAAACTCCTGCTCCAACTACTACTGATGAAACCAAACAGGAAGAGGAGAAGGCAGAACCCAGTGCTGAAGAAGAGAAAGTGCCTGTAGAGGTGACGACTGAGGCTGAGTTGCTGTCATCTCAGGAGAAGACAAAGCCTCAAGGAAGCCCCCTGAAAAAGCTCTTCACTGGAGCCGGCCTCAAGAAGCTCTCAACTAAGAAACAAAAGGCCAAGAAGGATGCCGAGCCAAAGCCCGCTGAGTCTGGGGAGCAGGTGACCGAGCAGATCCAGTCCTCCACTGAGTCAGCCGAGGCTCCAAAGGCTGAAAGTGGACCCTCATCTCCTGAGGAGTCCGGAGAGCACGTCCTTGCTGTGGAGATGGCCCAGATTGAGTCCAGCCAGGAGACCGAAGGTGAAGTTGCTTCTGATGGAGAGAAGAAAAAGGAGGGAATCATTGCCTGGTCCTCCTTTAAGAAGCTGGTTACACCCAAGAAGCGTGTGAAAAGATCTTCAGAGAGTGACGATGAAGCTACAGGTGAGAAACCAGCGAAGTCAGCCACTCTGTCCTCCTCTGAGAGTGCTCCTTTAGCTGATAAGAGTGTTGAAGAGGAGGCTAAGGAGGAAAAGCCAGCTGAGGAAGAGCCAAAGACTGAAACCACTGAGAAACTTGTCAGCAGCACTGAGGAGCCCAAGAAGAAGATGGACACCTCTGTCTCCTGGGAGGCTCTGATGTGTATGGGTGGACCCAAAAAGAGGACCAGGAAGACCTCTGATTCCGACGATGAGGAGACAAAGATTGAAGAGGAAATACCAGCAGCTGCAGCTGCAGCAGTAGAGGGGGAACAAGAAGTCAAAACTGAGGCTGCCATTGTAACTTCACAGAGCACAGAGCATGAAGGAGAAGTTGTTTCCTCCCCTGAGCCTTTAAGCAGCCCCCCTGAAAGAGAGTCTGCCTGGGACACTCTGAAACGCATGGTCATGCTTAAGAACAGGACCAAATCTGAGGAGAAGACTGAGGAAGGTGGAGAGCAAGTCTTGTCAGACAGTGAAGCACCAAAAGATGAGTCCTCCTTCTCTCTGAGGAAGTTCCTGCCAGGTCGCAGAAAGAAGAAGGCCGACAAACAAGCCTCCACTGAACATGGAACCGGTGACGAGGACTCTGACACCCCTGCTGTGGTTCCTCTCTCAGAGTACGAAGAATCTGAACAGGAAATGGCATCAGAACCAGAACCAGAAGCAACTCCAGTCCAGGCTAAAGTATCTGCTGAAGATAGGTCTCCTTCATGGATCCCAGCCATGGTGGAACTCATCGAAGACAAACGTGATGAGCTGAGCGACATCCCAGAGGAGGCTGAGAATGCTGCCACGCCAAAGTCTGTTGACACTGACATCATAGAGGACGAAACTGAGGATGATGCTGCTATTGCTGCTAAAGCTTTAGCGCTTTCAAGACGCAGGCTGTCCACAGCTGAGGTGAAGCCCATCGCTCAGGCTCCATCTGCTGAAACTACTCCTGTTCCTCAGGGACCCAAGCCGGAGAAGGCATCAGAGGTTTTGGAAAGCGTAGAGGTTCAAATCAGTGAAATTCCTATCAAGACATCTGTGGTGGTTGAAGATGTACCAGTAGAAGTAGTCTCTGTCCAAACTGAGTATGAACCACCAACTGAGACAGCTGAGTCAAAGACCAACACTGTAATGGAGCGACATGTACAAGGCGAGGCAATGGCTATCTGCACCGGCCTTGGAACCAAGGAGATCGCTAAGGTAGCTCTGGAGAAGCCTGCAGAGACCGTCATGGAGACTGTGGCTGTTATCCATGATGCCCTGAGCACAGAGGTTTCCAAGAAGGAGATGCCACTTCCTGCTGAGGAAGTTACTGTTACAGAAGATGAGGTGCTCATTGCCCAAGTTCACCAAGTGGAGTCCACCAAGCTTGAGTCTGCCTTGGAGAAAATAGAAAGTGAAATCATAGACCATCAAGCAGCTGAGGAAAACGTTGAACCTGAGATTGAAAAGGTTGGAATCGTCAGTGCTGTTGTGGAGGGATCTGAGATGGTTCAGCCTGCCACTGTGAGCGAGAACTCCCCCAAAACAGTGATTGTCAGCCCAATAACACCAACATCTGAGACAGACGTTTGTACTCTAAGTGTAGCAGTCACTGAGCCAACTATAGAAACCAAGGAGGTAAAGATCGAAGACACCAAGGTAAACCCCCCTGAGACAGTCCAGAAGGTGACAGAAGAGATAACCTTGGAAACCTCAAAGGTGACTGAGCCTGAAGTCCTTGAAGTCCCAAGTGAGGATGCACCTGTTATCACAGAGACTGTGGTCCTCTCAGCCTCGCCCATCATTGAAGCTGACCAAGTGGTAGTCTCAGGGCCGCTTAGTGAAGAAATCAAGGAGGAGATTGTGGAGGCTGCAGTCATTCCAACTGTAGAGTCGCAGGTCAGTGCAGCTGTTGATGAGGCCAGCAAGACCACAGAGGAAGTCAAGGAGGATGATCCCAAAGACAGTGACATTGAGGCTCAGAGCAAGGTCATTGCTGAGGCTGTCATACAGGAGGCCATGGACCAAGTTTCAGTGGATGCTGCTGAACCAAAAAAGCCAGCCACTCCAACAACCACCGTACCAGCAGTGGTTCAGGCTATCGCAACAACAGAGAAAGAGATCAAGATCACAGCAGAGGTACCCGTCATCACTGACACCCCTGTTGCTTTAGTCTGCGAGAAACCAGCACCAAAGTCCCCTCAGACCCTTCATGTTGCCATGGAAGTAATTGACGCAATCCCATTGGAGGTTGCAGACAGCCTTGACGCCCCTGAAGATGAGCCGATAAAAACAGAAGAAGAGCTGAAGAAAGCTGTGGAGGTAAACGTAAGTGAAGAAACTGTCGTAGTGGAAGAAGTAGTGGAGATAAAAACAGAGAGTGAGACAGGTGAAGAGAAGGAACAAAGCAAAGACGAGGAAGTGAAACCAGGTGCAAAGGCAGAGGCTCCTTCAGAGGAGATGCAAGAGAAAGTGCTGGAGATCCACACCCCAGTCCAAGTGGTCCTGCAGACAGCGCAGGTGGTGGAGGAGCTGGAAGTGGAGGAAGAGACTGTTGAGGAGCTTGACAGCAATGGTCCTGTATCTGAAGACACAAGCGTGAAACCCGAGAGCCCTGCACTTGAAAAGAAACTCTCAACGTTGTCAGAAGAACCAGCAGAAGCAGCTTCAGAGGAGAAATCAGCAGAGGCAGCAGCCAGCCAACCAGACACGGAGAAAACAGCATCTGTGAAGTGTGCGGAGGTGATGGCTCAGGTGATCGAGGTGATTGAGGAGGCGGTGAAAGAGATCGAGCCTGTGTCCACAGAGATCACAGCAGCATCATGAGCAGGTGAGACAATCTTAAAACACAAGTTCAAACTGTGATATTTAGAGAGTCAAGAAAAACACAGTTACTCACAGTTAAACAAGGATTTTTGTACAGTGTAATTCAGTTTTGTAAAACAAGAACCAGAGGTAGTTATTTTCAAAATTCCTCTGTTGGCCTATCAACCAATCTTCTCATAGTGGCTTTTTTTAAACATCAATGGGTTCTAGTTTTATTAGGGAGTAGGGGAGGGGATTTGCCTGCTGGCCAGATGAAAAAAGCTTTTGTTCGAGCTATGAGTAACCAGGGGACCTTTGATATCAAAGCAGGAATGCCGCCGTTGACCCCTTCTTTGTAGGCTGGGGTCTTAAAGGGAAGCGGTGTGTGAGGGGCAGATGAACTTGTGATGAAAGACTGATTATGATTCCCCTTGCTCCCTCCTCCTTCTATCACCGGCTCGGTATGGAGTCAAGAAACCATGTCGGGAGATTGCATTTGTTAGATTCAATTACAAAGCCTCAAAGAGCTAAAGTTCTTCTCTTTTCACATTAACGTGCACACCAGTTAAATTATAAATCTTCGTTTTTTGGGGACTATCAGGTTTTGTTTATTTTAAACTGTGAATAAGGGAGAAACTGGGCGGGGCTCACTTACATATTTATCAAGCAGTCATGCAGCTCTGCAGCAGAGGACAGTGCTGAGAGCAGAAGAGATGAGGAAGGAGGAAAACAAACCTTGTTAACCTAAGAAGATGTTAAACAAGTAGAGTTATTAGAAAAACCAAAAGCAGCATAAACATATTTGCTGATATGTCGAGAAGACATTACAAATAGTAATGAAGACACGTGACTCCAGTTTTACTGCAAGTGTGCTCTGAAAGGAAAAAGCATCCTCAAGATTTGTGAAAGGGCAACTGAAAGAAGACAAAGAATGGTAAAGTCAAACATAAAAACTGGGGAGAAATGAAACGGTAAAAACAAACTTTCAAATACAACAGACGAAGACGATGGATTTCTCCATTATTTTCATCTTCAGAGCAAATTTTATTTTGTGAAAGGGCCTCCATGGCGACCAAGTGCAAAAAATAAATCCATTCACGTATACTAGACATTTAGTTAAAGCTGCTGTGGGGAACTTTTGGTTTGTGACGATTTTGGCACCCCCTATGGACAGAACAGTCACTGTTGGTCTTGTCCTGTACATGTAAAAACTGTCCTCCTGTTGTATTTTAATATTCATCTTTATCATGGAGAAGATAAGACAGCACTTTTGGCAGGTTTCTGTTAATCCCTTTTTGACACCTACCCTGCTGCAGTGGTTTTAGACATTAACAATAACTACATAAAAATGATAAACCTCCATGATGATGGTCTTACTTCCATTTGTAGGTCATAAATAGATATTTGTATTAATTTCAGCCTATTTCATGACCAGCTGAAGACTCTTCATGAGAGCTTTAAACATCAGAATAAGTTCATGTTTTGACGTTTAAAACAGTAACTTTAGGGCCCCCTAGTGTAGTCCATGGTCTACACTTTGGGGAAGAAATGCTGCAGAGAATTTACATCATGTAATTTTTCATGCTACATTATGTTGCACAATTTATTTCTGGACAATGTACTGTATAAAAAGAACTTTATTACCTGAAAAATATCAATCTATCCTTGATAACCATAAAGATTTCCCTCGCAGGTTATTGTTAATTCATTCTTTATGCTTCAGAGACTGATTACGTTATCCAGCCATCATTCCTTGATTCTAATATCTCCTCTTGTGTCTCTACCACAGCTGGAGATTACGAGACTGATGCCTGGGAGATGCACCGTCTGCACCAGGAAGTGAGTGATGAGGAAGAGCGAGAGAGAGCGTAAGAGAGAGAGAGAAAAGAGGCAGCTCTCAACACACCCAGACTGGGCCCTGCCCATCCCGCCCAGATAGACTGAGTGACCGAGCAACAGCTCCGCCATTCTCTCCACCTCCCCTTCCACCTGTACTCCAACCCCGTCCTGCAGCTCTGTCAATGCACCGCGATGCCCAGCCAAGACTTGTCTTCACACACACACACACAGACACACAAACAAACACACACTCCAAAGCATGTCCTGTGCCTCAGACGCATCCCATCTGGCTTGTTCTCAGCGTGATGTATGTTCAGCGTCTCAGTGACTTTCCTTTGCCCTTGCTGCAGATGATGAGAGTGTGCAACCTGGTCTAGTGTCTCCTCATGTATGTATGTGTGTGTGCGCATGTGTGGGTTTGAATGATGTGTATAGTAACAAGACTGAGATGACATCAGAGGTTAAATAGATGGAGGATTATTATCTTGTATATTGTATTTATATCATGAGTATTCTTTCATTCATCCCTTTTGTTTTTAATTTTGTTTTTAGTTTTTGCCCTTCTTTGTTATATGTACATTTTACCTGTTTCTGAAAATCCCATATTAAACTGTGATACATCAGGTATTCATTTTAAGCAACACTGAGTCCTTTTAAAAGCAGATGCAGAAGAAATCCAAAAAGTATCTTGTTAGATTTACCAAAACAAATGTGAGGCTGTTGCCCTTTAAGTCGAATTCTTTGTTTATTTTAAGACTCTGTAGCCATTATAGCTAACCCATGGTACAAGTGTGATGATGCGGCGGACAGTACAAGAAAAACACTGACTGCAAAAACAAACATGAGTGCACAGGGCATGATGATAAGAACAAGAAAAGTGGAACTTCTGACACATCTCTTGTCACTCTTCATACTCGGCACCCTGAGAAAAAAAACACTAAATAAGCTCCATGTAGAGATACAAGGTCAATCACTGCCTGATTTACTGTGAAACTGACAGTGTTACACATTTTTTAAAATGTAATTATACAATAAAATGCAATAATAACACCTGTAGATGGAGCAAAATAGTTACATGCATATGCCAATGTTTGACACTGGAAGAGTCGACACTTGCATGTAAGACACAAAGATATTCAGTGTTCAGATACCATGTTTTCATGCATACTTCATGTTTTATATGTGTAGTGGAACACCGTCCTTGCAACACTTAGACAGCATGCTGACGCCATCTGTTGTCTGCAAAAAGTAGTGCATTGTTTAGTTTCAGTCATTGGTGTCTTCAAGCTTTGAACTGTGTTTTTGAACAAGGATGATAAAGTATGTAAATGTTTTTTTGTTCGGTGCAATCTCATGCCGTCTTCCTCCATATGTTGTTTTTCCACCCCGCATGATAGCTCGAGATGATTAAACTGGCACCGGGGAGGACATAGACTCACTGGTTTGGGGGGATTCACAGAGGAACGGACACTGATTGCATGGTACCAGAACGAAAAACAAAAGCTTATTTTTATTCCTCATCAAAAAAGCCAAATTGAGTTCGGATCAGTCAGGAGGAGTCATGGTCTTTCCATTGCTCACAGGATCAGACATCAGTTGGATCCAATTAAGCGTCTGTTCAGCTACCACTTTAAGTTTGGGCAGATCAAACCTAAGTAATAAATTCAGGGCTTATTTTGCAAGTTTTAACTGGCAGAAAGGGAGTTTTCAAACATCCCTGATGTCCAGTTTCTCCACCAAAGCAAACATGGTGACTGAAAGGTTTCACTTGTTTTGTTTTATCCTGCCAAATTTGTCAAACTTGCACTGTGGCAATCATTCAGACATGTGGAGAACTGTGAGAGCTTCATGAAACTGAGTTTTTTAAATTTGGTGGCTGAAGAGCAGCTCTAGAGGCTCACACTTCACTCAGCTTTAAGACCAAACCAGAAAAAGACAAACAGGAAGTGCAGACCACTGTTAGGTCACCACTTCCCCTTCTCTGACTCTAGAGTGTGTTTCACCTCCATGTTTGCTTTATGTTTGAAAAAAGAACAAGAATGACTTGCTCATTAAAAGCATTTACACTTCAGTCCTCCCTGCCTTTTTTAACACTTAACTGTGAACCTGTTAACATTTGTACAGATTGTTTACCTACTGTATGTACTTAAAAGTCATATTGTAATATTAACAAATAACCTGCAGCCATTTAGCCATAATATTCATGTAGCATGGTCTTAGCTGTCTTTTATATTTTACAAGCTGTTAATAGTAAAGATGCAGAAAAACTTGTCTATATTTCATTCAATAAAGTTAAAGAAACTAAATGAGTGCATGGTGTTTATCTCTGAAAACTTTATTGTTTTAAGAAAAAATATGAGCTCATTCTAAATTTGATGCCTGCAACACTTTTAACAAACATCTGTAATCATTTGAGGACAGAGGAGAGCAGTTTTAACCAGAAACAAACTGTTCACAGACCACAGTCTTTGGATGTGATTTTGAGCCCATGCAGTGATATCCACTACAATGACATGTGTTTTTAATGCAGTAATATCCACTACAGCAGGCATGTCCAAAGTACGGCCTGGGGGCCAATCACGGCCCAAGATCCATTTATTTATGGCCCCAAGCGTCCATCTTAAAACGTGTTAATTATAGCACAGACATTAATCACCTTCTGAATCATCTGTACATTTGCAGTTTCTTTCAAGCGCACAAACAAAACTCAAGTCAATCCAGAAACGTCTCAAAAGCTTCATATGGACTACCTGTCTAAAGCCAAAGCACTGGCAATAAAGAAGAAACACAAGAGCTCTTAAAGTTGATGGGTTTTCAAATTAATGTTTTATCATGATGTGAAAAAGTTCTTTATGGACACAAAAAGTTCAGAAGACACAAAAGAGGACACAAGACAAGATCAAAATTATGAAATTGTGCTGAAAAAGCAAAATTTGGTGCATAAAACATGTCCAGAACGTAGGAAAATAATTATTTTGTTCTAAAAATGTTGTCTGCTGGTCAGACAAGTCTTAAAAACAACATAAAAAAGAAGTGTGATCAAATTGATTGTGATCCTGCCATAGAAAAATAAAGAGACACTATTTTCCCACATTGCCAGACCCCAATGAAAAACATTTATCTCTAGAAGAAGATAAAGTTTTCTAATGTTTACGTGGCTTGTGGGGAACTGAGGAGTACCTAGTTACTGATTTATTGAGAAAAATGTTATTAAATAGATATTTCACATATAACTTTTATGATTCCTAAGTCTCAGTAGGAGCTACTGGCCCTGAGGTATTCTGACAACGTCAAATGTGGCCCTCTTGAAAAAAGTTTGGACACCACTAGAGTCAAATTTGTTTTCAATGTAGTGCTGCTCCATTCTTGGTTTTGGTCTTTGTCCCTTTTGTACAGAGATTTCTCCAGATTCTCTGAATCTTTCAAAGATAATACGTACTGTAGATCAGGGGTTCTCAAACTTTTTTGGCTTGTGTACCTCCTTTCAAAACAATTTCAGACAAGTACCCCCTTTTAGGGCTGAGAAAAAAAATCAGGATATGGGAAAATGACATGA
The DNA here is from genome assembly GCF_009762535.1 of Notolabrus celidotus. Taxonomy (NCBI): domain Eukaryota; kingdom Metazoa; phylum Chordata; class Actinopteri; order Labriformes; family Labridae; genus Notolabrus; species Notolabrus celidotus. Next base: position 12,304,407 of record NC_048284.1, on the reverse strand, counting down.
ATACATGTATGCATTTGGTTTTACAGTGTCATAATAACATTGAAATGAAAGATGACACAAAATCTTTACTTTTGTAGGGCAATATTTTTCTGAATTAATTAGAGATTGAGGCAGCTAGTACCTTTGATGGCCCAAGGAGCACACCGATTTATTTCTGTCAAACAAGAAGCATCAACATGTATCACAGTTACAAGAGTTAAAACACATTTTCTTTTTTTAGTACATTTCTTTTCCTCCTTATGTCTTCCCATTTCCAACCAACCCCACCCTGGGGAGGGGAGGCTGTGTGGTCTAAGCGGTTTTGCAAATAATACTTTTTATGAATGAAGATGCTCAATTTGCAATAGTTAGTGCCCTGTTTGATGCTGCATTGAAATAGAAGTTAAATGCTCTTGATAAAGTTGTCTTTAATCAGATTTTTTTTAAATTTATTCTGATGCAATTATTTTTTTATTTTATTTTTTACATTTGTCACGTACCCCTTACAGTACTCCCACGTACCCCTAGGGATACGCGTACCCCCATTTGAGAATCACTGCTGTAGATGATGAAATCCACTGATTATCTATCATTTCACTCCGAGGAACATTATTCTGAAACTGTTGAACTATTTGCTCATGCAGTCTCTCACAGATTGGTGAACCTCTTCCCATCTTCCCTTCCAAGACACTCGGCCACTCTGTAGTGTCCTTTTTAAACCCAGTCATGTTACTAACCTGTTGATCATTAACAGTGGTGGACAAAGGACACCGCTTCATTACTTTAAATTTTTTTTTAAAAATACTTAAGTATTCAAAGTAGTTCTTAAAATATCTCAAAACGTTGTATTTTCACAAAGCATGATGGCAGTCAAGAATACATAGGAGTACATTAAGTTACATTATGTTTATTTAGAAACCATTACTTGAAATCTCTAAAAACTATACCATTGAATAAAAACAGACACTAAGTTACTCCAAGCACAGACAACTTAGTTTAAAATGTTCATCTGGAATGAAACAAATGTTACGAAGCTGAACACACTTTCTCAGGTTGGACAGTGAATGTTTGTATGTTTGGGCAGAGTGGGAAACAGGGAGAACATTTGAAACGGTACGTATCATTCTTCATTTCAAAAACCTCTAACACGGGCTGTAGATATGACCATGGATGCTCAGGTGGAGAATTATAGCCATCATTACCACCTCTACATGAACTGCCTGATCTGAATGAAATTTGCTCTGTGTTTGCTCCACGTTCAACCGTGGAGACGCTACAGGTATGACTAAACCACTGAGACAAACAGAACTACTCAAACACATTTTACTGTCTTAGGGATCAGATTTTAGAAAAGAGTAGGAAATTCATGAGCTGACTTCAAAGCTAAAGTAGTGAGTAACTAGAGCATTGATAGAAATGTAGTGGAGTAAAGAGTACAATAATTGTCTTCTGAATGTAGAGGAGTAAAAGTAATATGTTTCCTCAAAAAATAATACTCAAGTAAAGTACAGATACTCAAAAAATGTACTTGAGTACAGTACTCAAGTAAATGTACTGTGATACTGTCCACCACTGCTCATTAACCACATGAGTTGGGAGATGTTCATGTTCTATGTTCTTTTTCAGTGTTTTGTAGTCCCTATCCCAACCTTTTGAAAGGCACTGCTGGCATGACTTTAAAATGAGCAGATATTTATATAACAACAAAGTCCTCTTATTTTCATTTGACATGTTGTCTTTGAACTTTATCAGTTAAAATGATTTGCAAACAGTGTTCTAACTATTTTAGTATTGGGAAATTACAAAACACTGCAAGCTAGTTATAAAGTTATAAAATGACAAAAACAGTGACCACAATATGGAAAAAAAACGACGTTTTATTGTTCATTCTTCACTGAAAAAGGAAAAAATGTTCATACAGAATATCACTCACATTCCTGAGAACAAGGTTGATCACAGTAGACTTCAGATGGACATTTAAAGGTAGTTTCATGGACTGCAAATAAAATGTTTCAAAACAGAACAGAAGAGAAAGTCAGACATCTCATCTTCCTGAGATACTGAGATGTTGAAAACACTCACATACACAACTTTAAAGTTATGAGACTAGTGCCGAGAAGAACAATTACAACTTGAGCTGAGCAAGATTATATTTAATCTTTTCATAAAGCTGTGCAGATGTCTGTGAAGCTTTGAGACATGAACATCAGTAGTACAGCATTTGTAACTCTTGAATCAAGACACATAAAAAATCCTTCCGTTAGTCAACACGTAACACTCTTAAATTAAATTCACAGATATTTGAGCTTTATATGATTCAAATTCAGGTTTTATTTATGGCATCACATTATTGGCAAAATAAAGAAGTAGAGATACTTCAAATCTGAAAGCCTTCCCTGACCTGTGAAACAGCTCCATCTAGTCAAACACTCACATCATTGCAACAAAGCAAAGACATATTTTAAGTCCAGGAATCCCAGTCAATCAATCATTACTGCACTGGGCCTCCTGTCACTGGTGTGTGTGCTAAAGGCACCGATAATGCATCTGGAACATACAGGGGATTGGCATTCATATAACTACAAAATTAAAAATGGAGGGAAGTCAAAAATAAAAAAAAGACACTTTTATTTTCTACAATACACATTATAAGTTCTTGTTTAGTTTAATCTGCTTTAAAATAAACTTGTTAATTATATTTCAACTCTTTCAAACTGCTCTCCAGGATGGTCAGGTGTCTGCTCTGTCAGGTACTCACTTGAGAAGTGTTAAACTTTTGCATCAAAGAGATTTGGAAGACAAATGTCAGACTATGACAAATCATTTTTTTGGTATTTGCAAAGTTAGAGGGATTGGAAAGATCGCTTTTTCTCTGAGCAACTTCAGGCCAAAAATGTGATGTCGCAGCAATATCATACAAAATAGAATTGATTTCAAACTCTAATGACCTTTGACAAAATAACAGTGTTATAAGGCGTCCATAAGTATTTTAGGATTCAAATAGGTGAAGGAAAAAAAACACCCCATGTCTGGAGGAGAGATGCAGAATTCAGTCTAATTAGGAAACCTGCAATTTGCTTCTTCTGATACTGTTCAACTTGACAAGTTTCATCATGAGAAATCATATAACACTTCACATTAACTGGACATGTATGTAGAGAGTTTCAGTCATCAGTAGTACATAGAAAATGTTCTGTTAACTCAAGCTGTAGAGAGAAAGAGTCAAATGTGTCTTATAACCTCGCCCGTGTGACCTCTCACTGCCAGGAAAACATTTAACTTCTACATCTTCAGCTCTCCGATGTCATAATGTTAACCTTTAAGTGTTCAATAAATGACTACAGCTACAACTGCTACTTCTTTTTTCTGACTTTGACAAAGTTAAAGATTAAATATTTAAAGGTATAAACAAAGAAAATGTTTCCCTTTGCACCAAATGAATAAGGAGGACAGCACTGGGGAGAGTCACTTTAAACCCCTGCTTTTTTAACTGTGAGTCAATTTCTGTGAGAAAATTAAAGATACATGTATCTTGCCCATCCTTAATATGTAATACTTTACTAAAACAAATGTATCTAAGAAGTTTTTTTGTCTTGTTATATTCATATACGTTATTTTTGTAAATATAGCATCGTTTATAAAATTGAAAAAGTATGTCAAACAAAAATGAAGGGCTCTTAGATATACTTTAACCCTCCTGTTATGTTTCGGGTCAAATTGACCCTTTTTAAAGTCTATTTAAGGCAATATATGCCTTCCAAACCAGCTAAATGCAGCATAAAAATGCTTGTGACAGAGGAGGTTTCGTGTTAATTTATCAGCATCACTTAATAAAAATAAAAATATTCAACAATTGAAATAAAATAAACAAAAATCTATGTCATGTAAAACTATTGTATTTATATTAAGGGCTTTCCAATGTACATTAAAAAAAAGTTTTAACATGAATTTGAATGAAAAACGAGTGAGTTATCCTCATTGCACCATGATCTGTGAGAATTAAAGAACACCAATGGTCTAAGTCTTGATTTGAATGGTTAGTAAAGGAGTTAAAAATTAGATTTTCAAAAAAATGTTTTGGGATTTTTGGGGTTCTGACACTTTTGGATAATTGAATATGACAGGAACATTATTGCTGTTCCAGAGAAACGAACATAACAGGAGGGTTAAAGCAAATTAACAACAGCATTGGACAGATTCTTATTGAGGTTTGTGTCGACATGGACATGTAGAAGAGACTCCACAGTAAATACGACTACTCTCACCTGTTGTGACAAAACCTCTAGAGGCTGAACTCTTCATATAAAGAGAGATTGTGCTTTATTATGGGGTGATGATGAAACAGACAACATAAAAACTCAGCTATTTCTGGAAGGGATTTAAAAAATTGCCCAAACATGAATGGAAGACAAAGTTCTTTTCCTATATAATGAGTATCGACTCAAAAAAAGAGCACAGATTGTCTCAGGTCGGAATAAAATGTGTGCTTTTATCATCTCAAGTCTTCTGTGCGGCTCCGAAAAGAGACTGTTAGCAGTTAGTGGCTCTCCTCTCATCTCACAACAAGCTGTCTACTCCGGAAGTATCTCTGCTTCCTCTTCCTCTTCCTCTTATTCTGAAAGTCAGCCTGTGCAGCTTCACCACAACGGTAGGTCTCAAGAGAAATAATGCAGCACAGCCTGAGTGAGAGTCTAACAACAACGCATGCCAACTGTTTTATTAGCAGGTTATGATGATGTCGTCAGCTGAACTCCAGGGAGCTTTAAAATATTCACTTTGAAATACATCTTTTTTTCAGACTTAGGGACAAAAAAAAATAAAAATACTGTTCCCATGAAAGAGACCCCAAAAATAACTTCTAGATTAAAAACCTCCAACAAGCATACCCTGACTAATTCCACCTTTAGCTCACCTATTAACCATAATTTAGAAAATAAATGTGTTAAAAAGGACGTACACAGTTTTGGTACTACTCTACGAGGATCTCCTCTGTCTTTATGGGCTCCAGCGGGGTGCCGGAATTAGACAAATCAGAGCCTTCGTCTTTGGAGAACTCTTCACGTTGGAGCACCATCCCCGTGCCCATGCTGTTAGCCTGCAGCCCCGCGAGCCCCCCCTGGGTGAAGCACAAATGTTTGATCACCTCGTTGGGACTGGAGAAGGTGGTTGCACAAATGTTACACTTGTAAGGCTTTGCGGAACCCAAGAACATGGCTTCCATCTGGCTGCTGTCGTCGCCTGCCGTGCACAGCTCCATGCTCTGTCGGTCCACCATGGTGTAGGTGTCGGCACCCTGGTTCAGGCACACGTGGCGGGCCGCCTGGTTGGCCCGGCAGAAGCTCTTTCCGCAGGCGCTGCATTTGAAGGGTTTCCCCGTGTGGATGTACATGTGCTCTCTCCAGTGGCTCTTCTGAATAAACTTCCGCCCGCACGTCGAGCACTCGTATTTCCTCCGCTTCACCTCTCGGTCCAAGTCGGCGGTCTCAAGGTTGTCTATGTCGGCGATGTCTGACGGAGGAGGTGTGTCCGCCTGAGAGTGTAATCCTCCCAACCCCCAGCTGGATGTGGACACCTCAGCTCTGGGAGAGTCTGAATTAGTCCCTGAAACTGGCGTCTGCTCGCTGTCACTGATTATCTCTACTGCTGTATGGGAAGCAGAGGCGCCGGACCCTGCCTTGAGCCCCTTAAGGATCCCCTCTACTTCCAGCATGCTTTGCTCTGCAGTCAAAACAGGCGAGAGGTTGCTGGGCTCAGCTGGCACTTGCTGCCGAGTCTGTGTGTGCTGCAGGAGATGCTCTCGCAGCAGGCTTCTCTGTGTGAATCTGCTCCTGCACATGTGACAGGAGTAATGCTTCCTGAAAGAAGAAGTCCTCTTCATGATGCTCGGCTTCACGTGGAGGATGGAAGCACTCGCTGAGGAGCCATCCGCACCTAGCAAGTCTGCCACACCCTCCTCCGCTGTTGGTTTAGCCCCGCTAGTTGAGGCTTCTGTGTCCTGGGGCGAGGACGCTAGCTTGGACGTTAAGGAGTGAGCGTATGAAGCTGTGGACGGAAACTTCCCCTCCGAGTTAAACTGGTCCATGTCGAAAGGCGAGGAGACCTGCCGACGAGCAGGTAGCCGAGCTGAAAGCCCCCCCTGTTGGTCGGAGATCTGGATGCCGTAGAGCGAGGTGGAGAGGTTGAGGCTCTGCTCGGGGTGGGAGTACACTGACTGGCTGGCCTCCTGCAGGAGCGGATATGCGTGAAGGAATCGGACCCCCTGCTCCAGGCGTGCCGGGTCTATGAGCTGGGGGGCGAGCTTGCCGGTGTACATCAGGTTGAGGAGATAGCTGAAGATGTCTGGCTGGATGTCTGCAGCCTTCAGCCGCACACAGTCACTGAAACACAAAGACATGAAGGTTAAATAAAGAGGAGAAGGGAGATCATGTTTTACATTCTAGACCAGGGGATCCCAAAGTGTGGGTCGGGACCCCCTAGAGGGTCTCCAGACACTAGTGGGGGGTCGTGAGATGTCTTCCTGAACGTTTTTTTTTTTTAAGTTATCTAAAAATATTTATTATTATTATCTTTGTTTATTTACCTTGTTTTCTTATGTTTATCTTCCTTTTTGTTTGTAATGTTAAATAATATTATTTCTTTGATTTTTTTGTATTTATGTATTTTGTATTCTCTTTGTTGGTTTTGTGTTACTTACTATATATAATTTGTTAACTTGTGGTGAACAAAGAAATACTGAAATAATACACTAAAAAGTTGAATGGCAAAAGTTATCTAAAAATAGTACATTTTACCCATCATAGTAAAGAATACCGACAAAAATAGACGCTAAACTTGAAATAAAACCTTGAAAATAGAAAATGTAATAAGTTTTCTGCTCTTTCTTTTTGCCTGACTCCTAAGTTTAGGGTTAGTGAGCAGTTAATTATCAAAAGCATCAGTAGTAGGTTAATTCATAAAGGCACAGGACTGGAAGCCAAAGGCTCATATGGGTAGGCTAATTTTCTCCAGACCAGCTAAATGAAGCTACATTAAATCACTTTGAGGGACAGTGGGGGTCACGGGTCTTTGGCACCTATGTTTTGGGGGTCGTGGGCTGAAAAGTTTGGGAACCCCTGTTCTAGACAACAGAAAGAGGTTACAGAATCATATTGGGAAGTTTTTTTGCGCCTTTTGGTTCCAGGTTAAAATTTCCTGTTGATAACTTTAGTTTCAAAGGCAATTTAAGTCACAGAAATGGAGTTGAAGCATTGATATGACAGTATAGGCAAATGCTAGGGGTGCTGCTTGCACCCTAAATGAGTGAGGAAGAAAATTTGAAGATAAAACAAAGAAAAATATTATTTTATTGAATAAAATTTTTGATTAAATTGTGGACTGATGCCAGTATACATTTAAAAGCTTGTGATTCACTTTTGTTTTAAAAATAATGGTATGCAAATCAGTATTTGAAGTCTTTAAGTGTTCATTATTTACCTGGTTTTGTTTTGTTGTTGTTGTTTTTTTCTTTACACTTTGGAAGCTGTTAGCTTGATTAGATAGAAAATGTAGGCTAGGCTTAAATGAGCATTTTGCTTCTGCCTTTTCAGTCATCACTTAATACATGACTGTTGCTTTGTTGAAAGTGTCTACTGTGAAAATGATTGTGTAATATAATGACTGAATAAATTCTACAACTATTACATTATGTATTTTGAAATAGTGCAATTTCCTGCTAAATATCAGTGTTATTACCGTTTTATAACTGTTAACTCTCTTAGGTCATTTTTATTTTAAAACAAAGGAAACCTGTAAAACATAAAGCTGGATGTCAGTTGTCTTTCAGTGTATATGTGATGTGATTGTTGGAGTTGGTTATAATACAAGGGGCACCAGTTGAAATCTTGCCTAGGGCACCAGGTCGGTTAGGGCCAACTCTGCTTGTGTGACGGCATATTGTGTGATCTGCATCTATAAAATATATTTGATATCTAATGGCTGTGGGATTTCATTATCCCAGATTGCATTTTTGCTTCTATTATTTTCTAGCAAAACCCACTGAAATATAACATCTTTAACCACAGGCTGAAACTGATGTGACTCTGAAGCAGTAAATCTTGTACCTTACTTTGGATTCTGCATTTATTTGCAGAAATCAGCTTCAAAAATGTTTACATGTTTCTAAAACTTGAAAATTTCTGTAAATATGCAGCATTTCCTTCACTGAAGGAACTTCTCTGTAGGACATTTCCAGGGCAGCACAAACATCACGTTTAATCCTACTGACCTAAAGAACCCTCCAATTTGTCAAATCCACTAATTGCACAAAAATGTTAGTTGTGGATTCAGTCCAATGCTTGGTTACAAAGTAAACAGGCCTTCACTGTTTGACAACATGGGAACTATTCAGTGTTACTCCGACATGAAGCCTGTAGGTTTTGGCAGCAGAATGCAGAGTTGGGTCAATTCTTTGATGTGACAACAAAAAGTATCTTAGTGTGTTTTTCAGGCTTATGTCAGATGCGAACACCCTCCTCCTGTACCTGTCCTGGTGGATGAAGAGCATCCTGAAGTAGTTGGAGAAGGCGGCGAGGACGGCTTTGTGTGCTTTGAAGAAGACGTCTCCTATAGCCACCGTGCAGTCGCACAGGAAGCCAAACTCCCTCTGAGCATTGAGCTGCTGCAGCAGGATAAGACCATGGTTGGCCAACTCCATTCTTCAACCTGCAACAAAAGGCACAAGGACACTCACACACAAGCAGCAATGAGTTTCCTGTCTGGAAGGAGACCAGAGTTTATTGTGACCACAAAGAGTCAGGCTGACTGTGGTGATCTAACGACCTTGTAAAGGCTACTTTAACACAACAGTGGAGAATAATTTTGTGACACTGGAGACTATTTGTCTAGCACTACTGTCACAGAAGATTATGCCTATTAATGTTATGTCTTAGCAAACAAAAAGCAACTTGTTCGAATTTGTTTATTTTTTGTGCAAGTGGATATTTGGATATTCTTTGCGATGGTTACTCGAAGAAAACACAAGACATTTGTGAATGGAGACTTCTTCCATGACATAGAAAATGTTCTTGTTCTAAATTAACTTTCCTCAGACAGAGAGGGCTTTCTAGTAGCCTCTTATGACAAGTTATATAACACCTATTCTACATACATAACCCCTTCAGCTAATCATCAATAAACCCTTAAAGTTATTCTAAGCAGAAATTGAGATCATTTGTTGATTAAAGCGTCGCTAATGAAAGGATTTGAAACAATATACAGAATCAACTGTAATAAGCTCTTTTTAACTCCTTTTTTCAAGATGTCCAGCTAAAACACTTATCGCTTTATCATAAAGATAATTTTCAGATGATTCACTAACAAAAACAATATTTGAGTCTCTAATAGAAACCAAACATCAAACTCTTTTTCTGTTTCTGTGAGGGTTCAGGAATCTATAAATTAACATCCTTCTGCACAGCCCCAGCCGTCCAAACCCGTTCTCCAGGGATATCTCCTGCTACCTCTGACCAATGACGATGAGTGTAGCTGACCCTTAAGGTCACTGAAGGACTACAAGAGCTCCAGGCCGTCACATGACCAGGGTTGCGGCGGGTGGTGTCACAAATTCCTAAAGAAAAAACTGGTTCTACCTCCTTTCAGAGGGAAATGAAAACTGGGTGAGTCCTCTTTCTCCACTTTCTCCTCAGCACACAGAATGAGAGACGGTGAAAGATGGAGACCTCGTCAACATCAAATAATCCTGCGTATACTCTGTTGGTTTCAAAAACAGTCTCCCTCTAACACATGTGTATTTCATCAGAGAGGTCAGAGTGCACGGGAGTTGGCACTGTGACGCTCCAGGAAAAGGCTGGGTTTCCGTGTCTTGTGCAAGGGGGGCTTACAGAGAAGCGTAAAATACCCGTCAGCCATCCTCTTGTCATGTTATTAAGGCTGCTTTTAAATTCTGTGTGGGTTCAAGGCTTTAGTCTGCGGTGCTGTTAAAACATGTGTTCTCTTTATCCACCTTGTTTGTGTCCGTGAGCAAGACTATGAGAGCTGATAAGATCAATTATCTTAATTGATTGGTCAGTGAACTGAAAAGTCCAAAATCCAAAAACACTCTGGTTCCAGGCGCTGTAATCTCAAGTCATACAAGACGCTTCTGGACCAATGGTCTCAGGGAAAAGAGGTAATATTTATGGACAAATTTCAAAAATGTCTTCCATGGTCTCTGGAAATTAAAGTAGATTGCTTTCAAAGTATTCCTACATTTGATGACTACACACCTCCAATCATAATGCCATTTGTGTCTGTGACGATTGGGTGAATATTACAAATAAAAATAGACCCATTGACCCTTTACTGCGGTTCTACTCATGTGTCACAATGTCTACCTCCTTCTTAAAGACTAATCATCCTGTTTACATGACATCCAGCTTTTACTTTGCTTCAATTGTTGTTTTCAGTTCTGAATAAAACATGTGTGACAAAAGCAAACAACACACATCATTCTTGTCAGTTATGCCACTTATAGCAACAAACTTCAAAAATATATTATTCATAAGATATGTCATTTCAGATTGTTAACATTTTAACTTAAAAATAGATCTTGTTACACTTGGAATATATAACCGGACGTGGATGCCATTCATTGAACATGCTGAGAAATTGTCATTCCCAGCAACTTAAAGCAACAGATGTCTGTGAGGTGGTATTCAGACCTGATCATGTGGTAGAATGTAAATGTTCCTGTTTCCCAACTGACCTGTGTTTTGATCTCCTTTAAATCTAATACAAGTAATTCATGTATATACACAATTACTTTGTCTAATCTATTTAATTTTGGTTATTTTTTGCCCTGTGTAATTTATTTAAAGTCTTGACCACTTTATTAATTCCAGTTGTTGGCAATACTATTGTTCTTGTTATAAAAGAAAATGTGAAAATAAATGTTCAAAAATAAATAAATAATGGATCTTGTAATTGATTAAATTACCACAATCAAGTTATTGCCTAAATGCCTGGAGACCCAGATTACACCAAATTCTTGTCTGTGCATCTTGCAAGTATTGGTCGACCCCCTTGCCTTGTGTCCTGCTATTATTTTCATGATTCCTGGATCTCATGATGGGTTTGGTCTCCCTCATGCAGTGGTGAACAAGGTAGAAGTCTTAATTACTTAAGTCAAAGTATAGATCCTCCTGGTCAAATGTTACTCCAATACAAGTGAAAGTTGTTCAACTACTACTTGAGTTAAAGTACTGGAGTACTTGCTTTTAAAAATACTTAAGTATTCAAAGCACTTTAAAAATATCTCAAAACATAATATTCACAAAGTATGAGTGCAGTAAAGAATGAATGGGTGTACAATCTGCTATGTTATGTTTATCTAGAAAAAATTACTTCATATCTAAAAAGTACACCATGAAATAAAAACTAAGTTACTACAAGCACAGACAAGTTTAAAATGTTGATCTGGAATAAAACAAGTGTTTTAGCTACAGACCTCGATGTGCTTTCTCAGGTTAGATGGTGATGTTTTGTTGGCTGTGATGAAGTTTGTGTGGTAAACAGATCAGAGATTTACAACTATACGATCATACTTTATTTTAAAAACCTCATACATGGGTTTAAAATATGGCCGTGGTGCTCAGGTAGAGAATCATCATCCTTCTCAACCATAGTAATCATTACCACAACTAAACGAACGGACTGATCTGAATAACATTTGCTCTACGCTCAACCGAGGTAAAGCTACACCATTGAGACAAACCAAACACAAGTACACAAACAGTTTACAGTCTTTGAAATCTGATATCAGAAAAGAAAATTCATCAGCTGACTTCAAAGCAAAAGTAGTGAGTAACTAGAGCATTGATAGAAATTTAGTGGAGTCGAAAGTATGATATTTGTCTTTCAAATATAGTGGAGTAAAAGTAATAAGTAGGCTATCCTCTGAAAAAAAAAAACCCAAGTAAAGTACAGATACCCAAAAACTGTACTTACAATGTTACAATGTCATTTAGCAGATGCTTTTATCCAAAGTGACGTACATACGAGAACAAGAACAACACAAGCAAAGATCTAGACAAGAGGAAACAAGATCAGTAAGAGTAACAAAGTGCTTCAAGTCCATTTGGGTGCAGGTACTGCCAAGCAGTGTAAAGGCAATGCAGAAAAGTAAGTATGGATTTTTTTAACTTTATTTATTTTTATAATAAAATAAGGAACATCTACAATGAAGCAACCAAACCATTTAAGACCTTCCATTATCTTCATCAACAATTAACCTCACCACAATAATGACCAAAGTACCAAGTGCTGGGTCACTCAAGAGCTGAACACAGATTCCCAGAGTAGAGCAGGACAGTGCGAGTCAACTGTAGCTGGAAGACATGATCTGCCACTGGGGACAACAGTGGAGAACAGTATAGCTAAGTGCATAGTGCTTCCTAAAGAGCTGGGTCTTTAGCTGTCTTTTGAAAGTAGAGAGGGACTTTAGTACAGTACTCAAGTAAATGTACTTTGTTACTGTCCACCGCTGCCCTCAGGTCAACTACAGAACTACGGACACGGTAGTTTTTGGACAAAGTGTACCAGTTTGCCACGACTTTACTATTGTACAGCCACATAACTGTTTGATCCAGTGAGATATCCTCATGAGTGGATCAATACTTCTACTTTGCAACAATAAAGCACCGCCCCTAACGGGATGATGTAGACACGTGGAACAGTTACTTCCGTGGTGAGAATTTCTGTTATTCTGAGAATACACCGTTTGAACTAGAAGTGAGGAAGAGGTATGAAGAAGACAGACAGTCTGTGGAAACACACTGTTAAGAACAAACAGCAGAAGTACATTTAAAGCATTAATTCAGGAGGCAGAAAACCAGCGCGCCTACACTGACTCTTCTGCCTGGTTCTGCTCGCGCTCAGTTGCTACTGCTAGCGCGAGAAGAAAACGGACATGCGGGCACGCGAGCGCGAGCACACAACACACACAGACACGCGGGGAATGAGAGACGCAGGGGGATGGGGGGGTTGGTCGGGTTGGTCACGAATGCGTTTCTTTTAACTTCCCGTGACAATTACTGAACGCCAAATAGCACGCAAGCAGCCAATAAACGTAACACACAACCGGTAAACGAGCAGCTAACAAACAGCCGTACCTGCACTCCCGGTTATTCGGTCGAGTTTGCCGTGTCGCCGTTGTTTGTTTGTTACCGGGGACTCGTCCGTCCTCTCTCTGGGCTCGCAGCGGCTTGTACTGGTTCCTCGCAAACGCAGCATTCGTTGGCGGCGGAGAGGGTCGTCCGTCGTTGTTTTCCGGTTAGGGGTTTTACGTTACATCACATGACTGAGGGTGAAAAAACAGCCAAAACACGGCCGTTGTAAAAACCGTTGAGTAAGTGGGCGGTTGGGTTAACGTTAATTTCCCGCACTGTGTAACTGCCGACAGATCAACCCCCGCGAGACAGTTTTCTCTCTCTGACAGCCGTGAACATAAACAGCGACGTGGACTCTCCGTGGAGCAGATCACCGCCCTGCCTCGACACATTCAACACAAGATTCAAATGTGATTTATTTTAGTGTTTGTCCCTCACACTCTATCACTTTAACACAGGAATAACATCAGTGTTCACACAGTTGACTCACACTTTGAATTTTCGGGTTAAATGAAATCGACACCAGGCTGAAGCAACTTTAAAGGAAGTATAAAATATTAAATTACGGAAGAGGATAAGGGCAAATGAAAAAATATATATATATTAAGGTCCAATATATTTTTTATGGTTTTGTTCTGTCAGAAAAAAAAGTCAGAATTCTGAATTCTGAGATTTTTTAAAGAATTCTCACTTGAATCCACTGAAAAAAAAAAAGATTAAGGTCCAATATATTTTATTATGGGTTTAGAAAAAAGTCAGAATTCTGACTTTTTTTTCTCAAAATAAAAAGGTAAAAAAATATATTGGACCTTAATTTTTCTTTCAGTGACCCTAATCCTCCTCCTTATTAATACCTACATTTTTAGTGAAAAATAATCTCGGTTGGTAGATACTCAAAATATTTACATAGTTTAGAAACTCAATGACTTATTACAGATATATTGTGTTTTTAAAGTTACACTTCATTAACTAAGATAAATAAACATATGGATGAATAACATTTGCCAAACCAAAAGCACCTCAACTGAAATACTTCAGGATGTAAGACATTTTAACACTTTGAAAGGTGTTTTACATTTGGCTTTAAGCATTTTTATTTTACTTTGATCAGCTACTGTAGTAGCCTACAATGAATCCAGGTATTTTAAATGTTAAGAGATCATACATATGTTGATCTGTTGAACAAATGTGTAAAGTAAAATTGTAGGCATTAAAATTCATACTTACATAACAGTTGTTTTTTTTTAGGACTATTTAAGATTAAAATGATAAATAACCCACAGTTTATGTTCCAGTTGCATTGATCTGATAAATAGTAGTTTGCAGTTTGTCCTTGTCATTTTATTTATATTATTACATAATGGTGTTTTCATCTTTCGTACTGCACATCTAATTTTTTTTTGCACAAATTTGAAGTGCCTGCACAAATGATGAAAAATAAAGAAGGGACATATATGAACTGGTATTTCATTAAGTAGATATTTCATTAATAGGCTGCTGTGATGAGCAGGAGCACAGTGTGAAAAGTAACTTGAGTTCAGACCTAAATCCCCAGTTAAAATTCTTATGGACCCACTATAAGCTGAATACCCCAAATACACCCACAGAAGCAACGCACTCCATGTGCTTGTTGCCACAGCCTTACTCTTATTTGTGATCCGACTAAGCTTTTCATTAAACAAAAAGGTTGTAAATTAATACATTTCTGTTTGTTTTAAATGGAAATGGCAACAACCAAATGGGAGTAGTGAAGGTATAGCTTATAACTGACCCAGACATTTCCTGACTAACTTTAGGCTGAAGTGTCGGAGGACCTTTCAACATATCATCTGGAGCCAAATCAACATTTTTGTCATCAGTGATATGGTGGATGTTGTCCCAGTTTAAGCACCAAATTTTTCCAGACCAGTCATTATAGAGTTGCACTTCAGCCTGAGGACAGAGTCCACCCTTGGACCAGACTGAGAAAATGCTTGCTGGGCATGCAGATAATGGGTGTAGAGACTTTGTAAAAGGAGACGGGTGATGGGAGACATGAGAGGGGACAGAGAGAGCAGAGTCCCACGACTGTCCTGCCAACAAACAACCGACCTATTTCTGATCCTGTCCACATCTACACTGAAACTCAACAGCCAATGAAATCTCTGACTTGTGGGAGCGCGAAATAAATACATTAACATAGACCGGGAGCAGTAGAAGGAGGTAATGACAACAGAACAAAAGCATATTTACATAGCTTAAAGGCTCACAGCAGGGGCTTATTGACAGATGCAAATAAATAGATAAACTCACTGATGATTGTAATCATTCAAAACAATACATTTAACTTAATAGATTTGTATAATGATACTTTACTTGAAAATAAAGCACTCGGGTCTTGGTCTGTGTTGGAGGAAGTGTGGAGAACAGAGGCAGACCATTTTCACATATTTTGGAACTGCCCAAAAATCAAGTTGTATTTGGGGGGGATTAATTAAGGCATTACAAAACATTTTTGGAGCAGGGATTGACTGCTCATTCTCAACTATTTATCTGGGTAACACTGCAGCCCACCTCCCAGCTAAGGATAAACACTTGTTAAAGATTTTATTAGCAGCCAGCAAGAAGGCTGTGACACGAAAATGGTTGCAACCCAATCCCCCAACAGAGACTGAGATAGACATTGTGTCTACTATTGAAAATATGGAGAGAATGACTTACTCACTAAACCTAGGAACATAATTTTTTTTGCATTACTTGGAAAAATGGACTGTGTGTGCAGAATCAGAATCAGCTTTATCGAACACACAAGTAATTTGACTTTGGTAAACTGTGCTCTCTTTGTACAAGGCATAAGAATAAGACCTACAAATAAAAATAATAACAATAACATCAGCTATAAATATAAAAGAACATTAGCATTTAAGGATTAATAAGCCATTACTGCATGCACTGACTGTATTTCCACTGTTATTGATGTATAGATGGCCTACTGTTTCTGTTTCACTGAGCTGTGTGGTCTACCTATGCCTCTTTACAAAAATACAGTATATTTTTTTTTTTAAAAGGACTCAGGTCTTCTTCAGTAACTAGCTTTCTGCCTGCTTAATCTATCTTTTCTTTCTTTTTCTCAGGATAGCTCATTGAAAAGCGATGCAGACTGGACTTCCATGTGACTGTGCTTCCTCTTGTTTCCACAAAATGGATTATTCCAGCAATAATCAATTTTCAAAATGCAACAGCACAGTCTGTACGGAATTGCTTAAAAAGTGGAGAAAGACACGCCACAGTGAGGTTTGGGGCTGAATGGGACAATCCTGACGTCAGTGCACTAGTTCATTGGAGCGACTCCACGCAGGCTGCAGGACATGAAATGCTTCCCGAGCCTACTTTTGCAGGACACGGCTCCGTGGTGAGCTGAAACACCTGTTTAAACAGGCCCTTTAACGTTAACTGCGCCCTCCCCCCCGTTTGTGGCCTGTTTTGAAACCGGAGTGGTGAGTCACTCCTCTCTCGGTTTAGAAAAACAGATCCGGCTAGGCTGGGGCCCGGCGGGGGGATGGGAGGCCGGCGGTGATGAACACCGGAGGTGGACGCAGCTGGACTCCCACTCCCAAGACCCTACATCCTGACAACAGCCCACCGTGTTCCCTTAGAGACCGGGCTGATCTAAGAGGGGGGAAAAAAGCGACAGAATAGAGTAAATGCGTGTTTCTCTTGCTTAGAAGGTGTAGTCATCGGTGGATCCAATCCATTTGACACGTTTTCCTAAAAGAGGATCAAGAATAGAGACCATCCTGGTTCCCCATAAGTAGGCTGCTGTGTGGCCTCTCGATATTATAAGGAGTTAGTGGGTTTAGACCATAGACTGTATAAAGGTTATATAGGTTTAGACCCATAAATACTTCATAAGGTTTGATATTTGACTGGATACTGACAAGCAACTCCAACATTTTTTTTGGGGGGGGGGGGGGGGGGTATTTCGTCCTATGTGTCTTTGATACTATAAACAAAGGGAAAACGTACAGGCAGAATAATCAACCTACTCACTGGCTCTTTTGCAAAGGTTCATTGATAAAGTTTGAATTTCCAGGGGTCATCCTGGTTGTCAGGATTGTCTATAATGAAATAAAATCATTCAATATTTGTATAATGGTGGTTCATTTAAATTAATTAATGGTGTCATCCACAGCACTAACACTAAATAAATACAGATTTATTTATTTTTTATGTGATTAATCGCAAAGATTACAGAAATGCCTTTTCTTGCCAGATCACGCCACCCCCCTTCTTTTTCCCGCCAAAAAGCCTCAGGGGTTCGAATCCTGCCCCCCTTCTGATAGGGCGAGTCGATGTTTCCATGACAACCGTTGCTCTGGACAACAAGAGATGCTCGAGGTGATGCAGCAGCAGCAGCAGAATGCCATGCGCAATGCGGCAACATTATAACTACTCCTCGATCCAACACTACGAGGACACATTACTCAAATGTGAACTCCACAGGCTCACACACTGCAGGGCTGGACAGTTACAAAGGATGAGACATGAAGATGTTTGTGAAAGAAACATTAAAGCTGCTGTTGGTAGTCATGATATAAACATCGGTTCAGAGAGAGACTTCGAATGTCAACTCCCCCTTCCCACCAGATTTCCTCTCACTCACCTCCACCTCCCCTCTCTGCTCCTGTAACCCCGCCCACAAAAGATGGTTGTGCGTGTTCTATGCGGAAGAAGTGGGTTCCCAGCCAATCAGGGCGACAGAGGGTCGGGGAGTAGCTCTGATTGGTTTGTGATAACGGGAAAGAGGGGAATAATAACATTGCTTGATTCAAGAGCAACTGAAAACTATCAACTGTATAAAATATGGACGTAGTCTCCGTGACGTCACCCATCTGTTTCTAAAGTGCTGTTTTGAGGCCAATCGTCGGCGGCAGCCATATTGTTGCTGTCGAGCGATTGTGACGTAAAGAGGCGGGCTTTGAGCCTCCTAGCCAACAGCTACAGTGATCCGCCTGCCAATCAAGTCAGCTGTGCCTCTGATAATGGAAGACTTGTAATCCAAATATCTTTTAAATGACCACATTAGAAAAAAATTCACCCCCGTACAGTGTGTGCCGATCGAGAAATGAGCTGTCCAGACTACATTCGTCTTTTGTACCAGGCTGTAAACATGTTTATTTCTGCTGTAAAGATCGGCATTTTTAATTGTTGTGTATGTGGTTTTTCGTACTTCTGGAGCCAGCCTCAAGCAGATCCTTGATGAACTGCAGTTTTTAGCACTTCCGCATCAGACTCATACTTTTAGACCTGAGTTTGCCGCTTCATTCTATGAGGAAGTAGTGGCCTCCCAGCTAATCAGGGCGATGTAGTGGGGCCGTCCTTAACCAATCAGGACGGAGGATTGGAGATTAGCTATGATTGGTCCGTCATAACGGGAACGAGGGGAATAATAAAATTGCTTGATACAAAGGCATTGGGAAGCGCAGAGATTTTGCAATAGTCTCAAATTACTCCACTTACCAATGAGTACCGATGGGTATTATGACCTGTTCTCCAAACCCAGCAGAAAAAAGTAACTTTTTTGACACCATTCCTACCAACAACAGCTTTAAGTGGCAAAAGAAAACAAAAGGATATTGCAGGTTTAAAACACTGAGCGTCCGTTGACTTTCTGATGGGCTGATTTGTGATTATTTTATTGTATTTATTTATTTTTCTTTAAAGTTTACTGTTCAGTTCTCTTGTTATTCTAATTAATATTTACAAAATTATTTTGATTTGTTAATTTAACTTTTTTACTTATTATCAATTATTATTATTATTTCGTATATATGTATTTACTCATTTTTAATGTTGCTTTATATTTTATTTATTCCTTTATTTGTACTCTCAGACTATGGACTAGGTGAAGCATCATGCATTGACCACACTTTGCCATCAGTGCAGTTCATACATTCACCGCTAGATGGCAGCACCGTACCCTTCATTATAAACCCAAAGTCTCAGGAGGAAGGAGGAAACAAAAATTAAAATATTTTGTTCCAGAAATAGAGGAAGTAAGGTAGAAACCACTTCTCTGCTCTGTTCCGTAATCTGTATTCAAGCCGTTCAAGCCTCAATCTGCAGAAACCTACATTTTTGTTCCTGTCCTGAGATTTTGTATTGATAAAGTTTGGATTTGAATGGTCTCCTGTGGCAGTAATGATGGCGGCTGATGAAATCGTGCACGGAGTTCCTCCTTCCTTGTCTGCTAAAGTGGTCGGGTACGTTGACAGCTGATTTTAAAACTTTGTCACTATGCTCATTAACAGATATATATACTGCTGTCTCACATGATGTAAAGTAAACGACAGGGCTGTCATTTTAATACAAGCAACAGCATTAGCTAAGTGCTAATATAGACAGTCATAAGTTTTCATTGACTAGAAGCACAAATTAAATCATACAACGTTGATTCAGTGAACTAGACACGTTTTTATATGACTGTAATGGTACATTTGCTCATATCCTTCTGCAGTCATAATATGTACTTCATATTGTGCTAGGTAAATTAGCCGACTAGCTTACCAGTGCACCTGCTACAATAACATGAGGTATTATTGATGAAGCCTGATTAGCTGTATTGTCTTTCTGCAGGTCATTTGCTTATTTGACAGTGAGAGACAGACTGCCGACCATCCTCACTAGAGTCATTGATACGATACATCGCAACAAGAACAAGTTCTTTGAAGAATATGGAGAGGTAAGAGAATATTCAGTAAGCATTCACACATCAAACACAAGAAGTACACAAGATTTACTCATTGATTTACAACACAGTTTGCTTAATAATAATAGTAATAATACAAAAATTCAATAAATATATTTATTGAGTTTCATACACATTTTAGTAGAGATAGACCGATATGTTTTTTTTCAGGGCCGATAACGATACCGATTATTAGTAGTCAAGGAGGCCAATAACCGATATTTGGAGCCGATATTCATTTGCATTAAAAGGGAAAATATTGTTTGAATAATACAAACTCCAACACTTAACTACATTTAAATGCCTTTAAGCATATGTTTATTAAACAGCTTTTCAGATTTGCAACATGTTAAGGTTTTTTTTTAATCTTAGACAATAGATATCTTTGTTTTAAAACTCTAACAAAAAGTGCAAAAGTGGGTTGTATGAGTTTTTAATCACTAGTAGTTGTAGGGGCCACAATGGATGCTGCTCAGCTTGTCCCAGGCATGAGAAACTGCAGGGAGAAATTAGCCAAAATAACCCAGTTTTAAATTGATCTCTTATCGGCCGTTGGATTTTTTTTTTAAAAGCCGATGCCGAAATGCGTCAAAATGCCGAATATCGGTGCCCGGTCGATAATCGGTCTGTCCCTACATTTTAGTGACAAAACAACACATTGATGTGTGCCTCACCTCACAACCAAAGCACCCACCAATATTAAACATTAAAACAAACTTCTTCTCAGACCAAAAGTCATATTTTATGCAAATATATATATAAAATAAAATAACATGAAAGGGTAATACACATTCAAAAATAAAGATATATTATCTCCACACGATTCAGTCGATATGTATTGAGGTTTCTATCAGAGAAAACTCATTCCTTCTCCTCATCATCTGACAGCTCAATACTTTTCACAAAGGTAGAAAAGGGTCCCTATATTTTTTCAAACACGTCCCTTTTTCCTTTTATAATATATGTCACTTTTCCAAAGGAAGTGTTGTAAGCATTTGCCTAACCCAGTGTGATATAGTTGGTCTGTTTATGTTTTTTCCATAATATTGCGATGTATTTTTTGGCGTGCAAAAGATGCATATCTATCATTATCTGGTCATTTTTAGTAAACTTATGATTATTTGGGTAAAGTCATAAAAAATAATACATTTTATTTGTAAAAGCGCTTTAAAAGTTTCTCTAAGACACTTTACAAGAAAATAAATTATACAATAGAAAAGCAAAGGAAAGCAAAGCAACAAAACAAAACAAACAAAAATCAATCACTTATAGGTTAAAAGCCTTTCTAAATAGGTGGGTTTTGAGTCCGGATTTGAATTTGGTGAGTGAGGGAGAGAATCTGAGGGGTTGGGGGAGAGAGTTCCAGAGGGTGGGGGCAGGAGGGAGCTAGATTATGGAGGGCTTTGTAGGTGATGAGGAGGATCTTGAGGAGGGTGATGTGGTCTCTGGAGCAGGAGTGAGTGAGAAGTCGTGCAGCTGAGTTTTGAATGTGTTGTAATTTGTTGAGGAGGGTGTTGGGTGAACCGTAGAGGATGCTATTGCAATAATCGAGTCTTGAGGTGATGACTTCACAGGTGTGGTGTAGATGTACAGTTCTGTTGGGTGCCAGCAAATGAGGGGGTGAAAGGAAAAGAGGATGCAGACAAATTAGCAAAAGGGGCACTGGGGAAGAACATAACAGTCCAAATACCTCTTGGGACAGGAGAAGGGAAAGCAACCAATTAAGAAGAAAGGAATGGAAATATGGCAGAAAAGGTGGGAAGAAGACCAGAAAGGAAGGAGCTTTTACAAAATACAAAAATCCGTAATAACAAAAAACTATAAGGAAAGGAAAAGAAGGGAGGAAATTATCATAATGAGACTCAGAGTGGGGCATACAGGACTAAATGACACTTTTTATACATTAGGAAAAGAGGGGCAGATGGTATAAGAGCAGTCAGGAGGGCGCTCTATATTTTCCCATCAGACACAAGACTGATGGGAAGAATTTAATGAGGATATGATGATACACACTATTGTACAGTAGGTGGCGGTATGCACCTAAAAGCTGTTTGCGATCCGCCATTAACCACAAAGAAGAAGAAGAAGAAGAATATTCATTCATTAGCTGAATTCGAGAAGTTTCTATCCGGTGTTACGAAGCTTATTGACAAACATTTCACTTCTCTTTTTCTTTGCATACAGGAGGGTATCCGGGCAGAGAAGCAAGCAATATCTCTGCTGTCTAAGATGAGGAATGAGATGCAAACTGATAAACCGGTGATAGACCTAACAGACGGTCTGCAGGACAGAGAACCCTGGAACCAGTACTTGCAGAGACAACAGACACTGATGGAGGACCAGGAGCCTGTCAGCTGGTTCAAGTCTCCATGGCTTTATGTTGAGTGCTACATGTACCGCAGGATACAAGAGGCTATATGGCTGAAGTGAGTAGCATTTACATGATTTAATGGGAGCTTTGTGTAGCCACTTGAAGTATATGGCTTAATCAGAGTATTCAGATTTATGTCATACATACTGAGACTTGTTCCCTGTCATCACATCAAGCCTACAATGTTCTAAGTCTACATGGCTTTTAAGCTGGAAACTTCAATAACATATTCATTTTGACTGTCTATAAACTATATGTTTATTAATTACTGCATCGTTATGTGCTTGACTATCAGTTCAGGCCTACAAGATTCAAGTAATGTTTTGTAAAAAGTAACAGAATGTCCAAATGGCAATGCATCATTAGTAAACAAACAGTGTAGTGTGGTGATATCTAAATTCAAAGCAGTCTCTCTGAAAGTCTGCAGATAGTTCAGATCAAGGGCCTGAGAGACAAGGATGAATTGATGGATTTAAATGATCTAAGCAAACTAACTCCTGTCTGCATTATCCAGGAAGTCCACACACTTAGAGTTAAATCGAGTTTAATCGTCTTAATTTAAATTTTAAGAGATAAGATAAGATAAGATTAGATATACTTTATTGGTCCCCCATTGGGGAAAATTCTTTTGTTACAGCAGCTTACAACATGGGACAGGGGAATACAACAATGTACTTACATAGTTAAAAATATAACAACAATAATAATAGCAATGATAAGGGTAAAATAGAATAAAATAAAATAAAATAGAATAAATTTGGCAACTATTACAGATGTATACACAGTGTACAATTCTATCTGATAAATAGATAAGGTAAGTTATTGCACAGATAAAATTGCACCATTTAAAAAAAACATACACAGTATAAAGAACAGTGCAATTTAGATGGATACAATAGTTATTTTAGGAATTTTATGTCTTTTAAAATATGTTTAATTTCTTGATTTTGCCTTTTCTGATTTTATGACCAAGTTGCTTTATTTTGCTTCCCATGTAGAGCACTTTGTAACCTGGTTTCTGAAAAGTGCTCTTGAAAATTCTTCTTCTTCTTCTTCTTCTTCTTCTTCTTCTTATTATTATTATTATTGAAATAATGACATTAACAGCCCACAAGTTCTACTATTCTGTTGGTGTCATCCCTGTTCTTATCATTTAGAGAAGGGTATTTTTCTTGTGTTGTACTTCTCCATCAATTCTAGTTCTTTTTTTTTTTAAATTGTAGTCCTCCCATCAACGAGTACGACGTCTTCAATGAGGGAAAGACTCAGAGCTATTTTGAGTCTCAGCAGGCTGTGATGGCTTTGTGTACATACTTGGAGGAATTCCACAAGAACATGGAGGACATCTCAAAGAATCAGCTGTTTGAGCATTTTAACAAACTGCTGAAGGTCAGTGTCCTCTATATATTCTCCTTACATCAGTCATTGTTATTTTTCTATATATACTTTTTATAACAAAAACTTTCCATAGGTTTCTCTTTGGGGGAACAAATGTGATCTGTCCATCTCAGCTGGCAAAGAAAACTCCCAGAAGACCAGTCCAATAGATTCCCTTGACAGCCTGCAGCCCTTCATCTTGGTGGATGACTCCAACATGGTATGGTCCACTCTTACCTCCCTGGAGAGACCAGGTCAGCTGGAGAAAACCAAAGCAGGCAGAGTAGACATTGTTCTAGACAACGCTGGCTTTGAGTTGGTCACTGACTTGGTTTTAGCAGATTTCCTGGTTTCCTCCGGCCTCGTCCGTGAAGTCCATTTCCACGGCAAATCCCTCCCGTGGTTCGTCTCTGATGTCACAGCTCAGGATTTTAAGTGGACCATTCGGCAGACCATGGGAGCAAATCACAGGTGGATGTCCAAGAGTGGCGCCCAGTGGCAGAGGTACATGAAGGAGGGCGTGTGGTCCTATCATGACCATCCTTTCTGGACACTGCCTCATGAGTTCTGTGACATGGCAGGTGATGCTCCTGACCTGTACGCCACCCTGCAGGAGGCAGACCTGCTGCTGTTCAAAGGTGATCTCAATTACAGGAAGCTAACTGGAGACAGAGACTGGGATCACGCAGTGAGCTTTGATACTGCGCTACGAGGGTTTGGGCCTGCACCACTGTGCAGCCTGAGGACTCTTAAAGCCAATGTTCAGGTCGGTCTGCAGCCGGGTCAAGGGGAGAAGCTCACCTCCCAAGATCCAGACTGGATGACATGCGGCAAGTATGCTGTCATACAGTTCCACAGCCCAAAGTCTGAACAGACCTAAGGACTTCAGTGATGGATCATAAGGACATTAGAGTAAGAAGTATCATAGCAGGAGTTCTATTTAAGCCATAAAAACAAAACAAAAACTAACCCTCACATGTTGCACACAGTTGTTGAAGCTGTTCTTTAACATTAGTTAGCACTTAGTCACATTTCATACAGAAGTAGTCACATATATATTAGAGGAGTTTTTTCACCACTGATTTCAACATGTCTGCAATGGTGGCACTATTTACCTGAGTTGTCCCCTCATGGTTTGAATGCTGCTGTTGTTTACACTGACAGTTTTATATTCAGACGTATTAAATCAAGGGTGTTGTTTTTTTTAAATTTCAAATAGCTCATGTGTTATGCACAATGTATTAAGTGACAGTTAAATGTTTACAGTTTAATGCACATACTGTAAGGACTGATCAAGCGGGATATGGGCTCACAAATTCTAATGTTAGAGTACAATCACTTGTATTTTTGCATGCAGAGGGGGACGATTAATGTCATATTAAGTTATTTTAATTCAGCTCAGCTCAGGTTGTTTTTGCTTATGAACTCTGCCAATGATTTGCATGCATGAAAACATGCAGACAAAATTAACCTTTGGCAAATCATACGATAAGACTGTTTGAAAGATGGTGGACTGTTAGTTGGGCCATGTAACAAAAACAGTGATGCTTGTCTGGTTTCAAGTGGGAAGCCAGACCTTTTTGTATCTTTAATGGTAAAGATGGATGTCTTTTGGCACTCTGTTATTATTACTCTGTTATTTTACTGAATTACTAATGTTGGTGTCAGTATCTTTGAGGGGATGTTCACTGGATTATTGTTATTGCTGCTATAAGATACATATGGTTTTCATTCATTGGTTTCAATTAATAAAGAATTGCATTGACTGCTCTTTTCTCCTTGATTGGACTGCTGTGATTCACAACATGAGACATGTACACTTTTAGCTTTCTTATGGGTGTATATTTACTTGCAATGTGCATCTGTATCAATTTTACATATTCAGACAGTTAGTTGGTCTTAATACTGGTCAAGTGCAGCATTAGTAGTTTATGTGGCCAAATGATAATAAAACTGATCTCCTATAACTGTGAGATGTTGCACTGCAAATATTCCATCATTATAACTCTCCACCTGTAGGCCTAAATGTCTGTTATTTATAAATGTGTTGTTTCCTGTTGTTTTTTTGAAGCCTGAGGGTCCGGAAAAAAGTATTTTTAGAAAAAGCAAATGGTTTCTATAAATACTGAAAATGTCCGTTAATATTCCCTCTCACCTTTCTTTCACCTGCTTTCTAATGTGACAATGTCTTTATTTTATTTCAGGAGAAATGCTAAATACATATGTCAGCATCAGGGCTACTTGTTTTCTACTTGACCTGAAATGTCCTGAAAATTGGGCTGTTTACTGGAGAAGGGTGCTGCTCAGAGGAGAGAAAATGAACCCTCAGCGCTGCATGATCAGATTTTTCTCAGTAGAGGAGGTATGTGGTCGCCTGTGATCAATTTGAGCTTTCTTAATGTCTCAAATTTGATGTTATCAATTTGAAATAATCCCAACCTATTTAGAGTTTTTATCACCAACATCCTGACTCCTTACAAACATGGGCCCTCGATCATTTCTACATTTAACTTCTGTCTTAACCTTTTATTTTACAGCTGCTAAGAATGTTTGGGAATAACCCTCATTTATAGTTTATGAGCTTTATTGCTTATTAGGGTTGTTTTTTTTAACTGTCGTCTGGACTTTAACATTTGATCACGACATAAACGGACCCTTGACACCACAAACACTATCTCTGATTCTCTTTAACTTTATTTGCATCAATACTCTGGAAAAGTAATAATTAACAGGTAGAGATGTTTTTCGTTAATGTATCTCTCTCTCTCTTTTGATTACATATAACTAGAAAACTGTGATTTTTATGAAAAAGGATTAAAGGTGTATTTCAAATTCATAATCAGGGGTGAACAAAACTTAGAATTTGGGCCAATAATGAGAATAACCAGCTACACCCTCATTCAGGACTGTGTAATTACTGGCCATTGGAATGAGATTTGACCTGCTCTGTTTGCTGTGTTATGGTGACCTGGCACTAAAACACATGGCTATTGATTTGGCTGCATCTTAAATTTGTTTATCCTTTCTTTTTTTTTTTTTTTTAACCTTTCCACATCTCCCATTGCATCAATGAGCCCATCCAGAGTCAGGATGTCGAGTAAGGAGAGTAGTGGGAGGTAGAGAGAGAAGACCTGGTGTTACCCTGCAGACACAAGGGAGATCCACATGTAGGAGGTGATCAGTGCTGTATTTTGGTTTTCTTTCTGTCTCTATTGTCCTGTTTACTGTTTCTCATTTCCACACTGATTTGATTTACCAAAGTGTCTCAGGTGTATTCAATAATCTGGCTACAAATAGACCACTCGTACATCACGCTGTGTATCAGCTAAGTGAAACAGCTCTGATAGTTTACACTTGTGTTTTTGTCTGTGGGTACCAGCTGCAGCTGGTAAAAGCTTTCAGTGAAATAAATTGTAACATAAGAAGGGAGCATTTTATTGTGAAGTACAGGGAAGTTATTTGAGAATCACTATGTCTCAGTCTTTAGCCAGCAAGCCAGCCTTCCTGTTCTCCTACACATTAGTTGAGTAGTTAGTAGGAGAAATGCTCTGCTGGATAAAAAAAATATGTTAAGGAGATTGGGAGGAGTCTATTTGGATGTTTTCTGCTTGGTGGGTGGAAGCTTGAGGCAGACCAGGGCAAAGGGACTGGATAATAGTGGACCAGGCTCTATTGGAAAAAAGACTAGAGAGAGAGAGAGAAGAGAGAGAGAAGAGAGGAGCAGCACTCTTCTCCACTCCCCCCTCCCAGCAAATGAGAGAGCAAGTCTAAACCATGTTGCATATCAGTGCTGTTGTGCTGTGATGTTGCTCAGGCAGAGCCCGGCGCAGAGCAGGCAGCCTTGTGGACCGGCACTCAGACCCAGGATCAGCCCAGCCCTGTCAGAGCTGGAGACCCTGTCCCCGCAACATCCCTCGCCTCCTCGGCGCGCCTCCCTCGGCGGTGACATGTACCCCGAAGAGAGCCGAGGGTCCGGCGGGGTGGCCACTGTGGACTTCCTGGAAGGGACCTATGACTACGCCGCCCCCACCCCGGCCCCGACTCCTCTGTACGGCCACTCCACCCCCGGCTACTACTCTGCTTCTCTGGACACACACGGACAACCCTCTGATAGCAGCATTCAGTCTCTGGGCAGTGGGCCTTCCAGTCCTCTGGTGTTTGTGCCCTCGAGCCCCCGACTCAGCCCCTTCATGCACCTGCCCAGCCACCACTATCTGGAAACCACCTCTACGCCCGTCTACAGGTGAGGAAGACAAGCTTGGCTACATCACCAGAGTGGCATCAAGTTTTTATTGTGGGGGGGGGAGTGGAGTTATTGTTATAGACTTCACAGCTGTCAGTCTCTGATTCTGAAACATATTTTGGTGTTAATACTATAAAGTACTGTCTCATTGGGGGTTAAGTAATTTGTGAGAGATCCCAGCTCCAAGTTTTGAATCTGATTATTTGGTCAGTTTTGTTTGTACTCTGGTCATTATTTAACTGATAACAGCTGTGCTATCAAAAGATCAATACACCTGAAAGATTAGTTTCTTCACCGTGCTTCTTCAGCTCTCCGAACTTAATTGCAAAATAAAAAAAGAAATATAAGGAAAGGAAATCAATTCTCACTTTATCCCTTTAATTTATATGATCCCTAATTAGACCTTGACTTGAAGTTTTATGTCTGTAGGGAAGATATTACCACCTGACTTTCACTATAGCATTGCTATTTGTTCATTCCATTTCATGCAGTTCTAAACAAAACATAATTATAACAATGTTTTTTTTTTAATCTGTTGCTTTATACAAAACATGTCCATTATCTGTATAGAAAGGATCAAGCTTTGCCCTGGTTTCTAATTCCAGAGATTAAGGACTTTGTCAAGGACCTTGAGAAAGGAACAATATGTAAAAACAAGAGAAGTACAGATTGTTTCCTTGCTCAGGTGGAAAATAGTGCTCTGCTTTTGTCTCTGCCACAAAACGAAGGAGTTACTTAGGAACTGATATTCAAATGAGAAGGTCGACTTTAATTTTGATGTCTGAAAGCCTGTTTGAACTGCTTTCAAACAACAAGTCTGCGTATGTTTTATGGCAGTGCAGCAGATTTTGATGTTATTTTATCTGCATCACAGTTTATTGTCAGTATATTTAAGATGTGTGAGATTAATTGAACGTGTGGCAGGTCCAGCGTCTCGTCCGGCCAGCAGAGTATTTCCAGAGAGGACCACTGTGGCACCAGCGACGAGTCATTCAGCGTGGGGGAGTCCGGGGCCGGAGCTGCAGTCGGGTGCTTCGAGATGGCAAAAGAGATGCGTTACTGTGCAGTGTGCAGTGACTATGCCTCTGGGTACCACTACGGGGTGTGGTCCTGTGAGGGCTGCAAGGCCTTCTTTAAGAGGAGCATCCAGGGTAGGTCTCTAAATTTGTGATGTTGTCCCCCAACTTTACCAGATTGTGAGATATAATTTATTAAAGTTTAGAGTGCAGACTGAATGTGAGAAGTATCAAGAATATTTGTGCACATTGAATGCAGCTTATAATGTACAGAAATGCTAAAAAAAAATGTCTTTGTTTTTATTCATTTTTGACTGATTTCACAGGTATGCATTGTACAATATTCTGTCAGTACAATTCACACAGTCACAGTTGTGATGATGACAATGCATGAGAGAACAAAATGTCAACATAAGTGATCAGTTTTTATACACCCCCCACCACCACCACCACCAGCACCACCCCACCCACCCCCCACATTGGGAAATGCTCAAATTTTAACAAGGTCTTTCACTGTTTCTATTTAGGAAAATGAAACCTGCAACACCATAAAACAGTCTTATGTCTTATGAATATGAGCAGTGAACAGAAGGATATTTATTTTGATTTAATCTCGAAAAACTTTGAATCTGAAGAACAAAAGCAAACTGGAAAAACAAAGTTTTGATTTGAAATGATGGCAATCTAGTCTGCCTTTACATAGTGAATTTTCTGGAACCAAAAGAGACAAGAAGTGTCAATAATTTCTGAAAAAAGAGCTAAAATGTGTCTTCAATTGTAATCTTATGAAACTGTTTAAAATGAAGGGATTAAAAGATGTATTAAAATAGTCATTTGTAAGTTTACCCATCATAAAAAATAGTGTACAACTTCTCCATGCTGCTGCCTCTGTGCAGATAAAAGCCTCATCTGCTGGAGCTGGCTTAGTCATGTTTTTTGGTTTGATGCTTCAGCATATTGATAAGTCCTCACAGGAAGCCCGGTCTTAAAGGAACCAATAGTCTCCATGGAGATGACAAAACCAAGATGCCATTTTTTAATTTTCTCCTTCTCGGATCCATTTAAAATCGGGAATAGAGTGTTCCTGGCTACTAAATAACCTAAATATGAAGTGAACACTGGAGTATGGGGCGGCTTGAAGTAATAGGTTTTCTTCCTTTTCAGGTCACAATGACTATATGTGCCCAGCAACCAATCAGTGCACTATTGACAGGAATCGCAGAAAGAGCTGCCAGGCTTGTCGCCTCAGGAAGTGTTACGAAGTGGGCATGATGAAGGGAGGTGGGTAGAAACAGCAACAAGGAGCACATTCTGATCTCTTCTTTATGTTTTTTTATTTTGTATTATTTGCATTATAAATCAGTTATATACAAACAGTTGCATTAGTACTTCTCATTCTGTCATTATTTCATCCTGTTTTTTTTGGTTAAACTGTTTAAAAAGCCTTGTGTGGTTTTTGTTTCCTCTTTACAAATTCTTATTTTATGTCAATTTTTTGAAGTATGCCAAACAAGCTTGTTTGATTCCTCTCTTCTGACAAATGTACAGACTAATTGTCATCCTACAATCAGGGTTTGTTGTAGAGACGATTGGCACAAATGTGAGAATGCTGCTGGATGCAGATAAGCTAGAGACTAACTCTAACGTGACCTTGGAGTGATTTCCTTTTTAAGGAGTACAACTACTGATTAAAACACACCCAAGTTTTTGTTTTCATACTTCTTGAGTCAGTCGGGCATCCATACAATCTGCTCCGCTGAACTTTTGGTATGAAGCCATGTGTGAGTTTGGGAAAAAGCCTGATGAGTTTTTTGCGTGCAGATTGTGTTTTGTATTAAATCCTTGATTTGTGGTTCAGGTGTGCGTAAGGACCGGGGGCGAGTTTTGCGGCGTGACAAACGGCGGACTGGTACCAGCGAAAAGGACAAGGGCTTGAAGGACCGGGAGCAGAGAACAGGGCCCCCTCAGGACCGGAGGAAACTCAGCAGCAATGCTGGAGGAGGAAAATCAGCAGTCATAAGCATGCCTCCTGACCAGGTGCTTGTTAACAATGTTACAATGTTACAATGTCATTTAGCAGACGCTTTTATCCAAAGCGACGTACATACGAGAACAAGAACAACACAAGCAAAGATCTAGACAAGAGGAAACAAGATCAGTAAGAGTAACAAAGTGCTTCAAGTCAATTTGGGTGCAGGTACTGCCAAGCAGTGTTTACATGACAAATTGATTTTTAAAAGCAATTGTTGTGGTGCCAACTGTTCAGCAGAAGGAAAACTGGATCTCTGAGAGCTATATAAGAAATATTATTTATGGTGTTAACATTTATCTGTTGTTCCTCCAGGTGCTCCTCCTGCTCCAGGGTGCGGAGCCACCCATTCTGTGCTCTCGTCAGAAGCTGAGCAGACCTTACACCGAGGTCACCATGATGACCCTGCTCACCAGCATGGCCGATAAGGAGCTGGTCCACATGATCGCCTGGGCCAAGAAGCTTCCAGGTAGTGCTATCGATGGCACAGAGGCCTCATCAAAGATTCGGTTTATGAACTATATTGATTTGTGAAATCAGTTTTGGTTATAGATTTAAAACCTGTTGAATGACAGGTGGCTTTACCAGAGGTTAAAATTTAGCTTTCATGTTAAAATAAACAAACAAAACTGCTTCTCCAAACCTGGTGCATTACCTCTAGCACTTCATGTCAGGCCTTGTGTCAGATTGGACTTGAAGCAGGTAGAGCTCAACTCAACTCAAGTCAACTTTATTTATATATCACCTTTCATACATAAAAACATGCAGCCCAAAGTGCTTCACAGAATAACAGAGAGACAGAAAACAACAGCAATAGTAAAATTAAAAAGGCATGATTATAAATAAAATACTTAAAAATAAAATAAAATCAATACAATAAAATTAATATAATAAGTAAGAGTGGAAAGAAAAGTTAAAAGTAAGGTAGAGTTAACAAGATCAGATGAACACAAGAAATAAATAGATAAATAAAAACTTTTTATAAATAAATAATTATTTTTTACAAATAAGATGAATTAATGTTAAAGCAATGATTAAAATAATAATGATTAAATAAATAATACAAATAATACAAATGATAAAAATAATAATAATGCACTTAGTAGCACATTTTTAATGTTGATCCCTCCTGACTGGATCCTTGCTATAGTTGTGCCTACTAACAGATCTTTAGACAAAAGCATCTGCTTCATGAAATTGCAACATGGTAAAATTGTATATCCACTTCTATCCTGAACGCTTTGTTCAGAGTCTGCAGAGACTGTAGTTAAATAACTATTAACCTTTATCTTTGTATAAAATGAACCCGCTATCCTGTCTTTGTGTGTTTTAACAAGTTTGTGTGAAAATGTATTCTTAGCATTGTTGCTAACAGATTTTGCATGTGTGAATGAATCAATCAGACGCAACTTCCCTCCAGCTCTGAGTGTTAGAACAGTTTTTAGAAATATGGTTTCACGGAGTCTGACTTTTCAATGTCAGGCTAGCTTTAATGATCTAATGTAATGAGGCTCTGGTCTTAATAGCAAATAGCTCTGTTGAAGATTGTGAGACTCATTTGCATCAAGAATTTTTTTGAAAACAATGATCATATAACTCTATTTTTTTTAAGCTGTAGCTACTTATTAATGCATGATTAAAGATAGGGAAAAATATTAAAGAAATGTTAAAAAACATACAACTAAAAAACAGTTGGGATTAATAAATTATAAAGTTTTGAGTTCCAGACCTTCTGTTTTAATCAAACTCTTTCAACAGATGCAAATACTTACACATAATTCTTGCACTCAGTGCTCTTGGCTTATCATTGGATGGATCCCCACTGACAGTTGTCCAAACATTTGGCCTCCAGCTCATGGCCTTATCTCTGGGTAGACACTCAGAGGTACCTCAGTGAGATCAGGTGCAAAACATGTGAGTCAGACCTGCTGGAGCACCGTGACATCCATCGCACTGCTACGCCAAATAAGGACATATTTTCGAAAGCTCAACAATCTTTCTTTTCTGTAATACAGAGGCTAAAAGTTCAGTTGAATTTTTTCTTTTAATGTTGTTATCTGAAATTAATTAAATCTTTCTGATTGTTTTTTAACTGATTTAGTCATCTAGGGGAAAAACAAGTTTCAGGTTTTTGTTTAACACGCTTAACTGTGAGATCTCCTTCATGAGGATACAATCGGATTAACAGATTGATAAAGAGTTATATTTCAAGACTGTTTCAACTTAAATCAGTTACACTAATTATTATCTTTTTACCAACATAATTAGTTCCTAGAGGAAAAACTTTCAGGATCACAGATGTATTACTTTATCAGTTTAGTATAGCACATGTTTTAAGATAAGGAGATACACAACTCGTAAACCTGAAATAATTGTAACTATAAACATTTAGGCTCTTAAATATGTAATGCATAACTTACCTGGGGGCAGAGGCTTGTTGTCAGTTTGAGTGCTAAGGAAACAGCAAAGTGATGGAAAGTGAAGACCCAAACACACACACACCAACACACAGCCGCAGAGCCATTACAGTGATGGTAATTACAGTCATCACCTTTGAGAGGATTGTTTGACCAATCTGCTGGCACCCCCATAGAGCCTAACTGCAGTATAGGACACATCACCCTTTTGCATGCATACACACACACACACACACACACACACACACACACACACACACACACACACACACACACACACACACACGCGCACACACACACACACACACCAACGACAGGTTCTCTAATTGAGTAAATCCTGATTTGGGGGTGTTACAACCCTGTGCGTCACTAAAAGCTCAAAGGCACACAGTTTTAATTGTGAGGGGTCCCAAACAGAGAGCAGCAGGGGCACAATGGGAATGAATTGGCCGTAATTACATATGAATTAAGACAGCTGAGTGCCAGCGATAAGGCTTCTTATGAGGGCGCAGAGATTGCAGATTGTTTCATTGGGGTAGTTACTCAGTGCCAGAAAACAAGGAAAGGCATATTTTTGTTTTTATGAGTGGGATTAAAGGTGCACAGGAAACACTTATCTCTGGGAGCGTTAGTATTCCACACCACACAGCGATTAACACCCATCGCTGGAAATAATTAGCACTGATATAACAAAAGCTTAACGCCTCCGATTTTTACCATGTTTGGATTTTGTCTTGAGTCAAAATGACTTATTTGGTAAGGATTAAAAATGTGATCCATGGTTTATGATAAGCAGTTTTTAATGATGGTTAACTGAGAGCTAAAATAGGATGAAGAGTGAAACTATAGAATGAATCCTTACCTGGTCTGCTTGCAGAGTATCTTTAATAACAAAAAATAGTTATGTATTTTTTGGTTTATATCAATTTATTTTATACATGTTGGTGGATATTCAAAACATTTGTTTGTACTTTATTTTTCCAAGTGTGACATCATTTAATTGACATAAGTTAATTTAATTTAATTTGAGTTTATTTGATTAGGACAATGCACATTAATCAACATTTCAACAGTATGCCTCAATGTAAATATGCCGGAGTTAGCACAATAGCTACATTTCATCCG
Organism: Notolabrus celidotus; assembly: GCF_009762535.1. Classification (NCBI taxonomy): domain Eukaryota; kingdom Metazoa; phylum Chordata; class Actinopteri; order Labriformes; family Labridae; genus Notolabrus; species Notolabrus celidotus. Next base: position 12,269,981 of record NC_048284.1, on the reverse strand, counting down.
TAGTCCTACGGCAGGTACTCACATAAAACATAAAACAACAAGTTTTAAAATTACAGGGTGTCACAAAACAGTTAACAGGATACTACACAAACTGACTTACAAACAGATTTTACATACAAAACGTTTGTGACATTATAAAAACAGGATGGAAGGTGAGGCCAAAGCCCCCAGGAACACAACAAGTACAAAGTAGACCACCCAAAGATAAACCTTATGTCATACTCCCCACTTTCTATAGTTCATCAGACATCAGAGTACTGTTTTAAACTTATTTTTTATCAACACATTGTAAAAGGAATGTCCAACATGTAGGAGACACATATATACTAACTACTGAGTGTCTTTTTATGACTTTTTTTTATTATTGTTAAGGTAAACAATCTCCATGCTAATGTTTTTTTTCATACATACCAACAAGCATCACTTGTTAAATACGTACCCTCCACAACCAGTACTGACTTTTTTTTTTCACTGTTATTGGATAGGACAGCTGAAGAGAGACAGGAAATGTAGGGAGCAGAGAGTGGGGGAAGACATGCAGTAAATGGTTGACTGGCCGGGAGTCAAACCGGCGACTTCTGCGACGAGGACTATAGCCTCCATACGTGGGACGCCTAGACTGCCAGGCCACCAGCGCCCCACCAGTACTGACTTGACATTACAGGCGTACATACTTATTGGTTTACTTCAAATTAAAGACACAGAAAACATAATTTTGAGTAAAATTACAATAAAGTAAATCCACAATATGAGTTAAAATACGAGGGGGAAAATAGTAGGAATGAGCTGTGGCAGTGCCTTTATCACTTGAGGTCATCTTTCAGCAAACTAGTTTGATTTCAGCTCAGGGCATGCTGGGATTTTCAGAATAAAAGAAGCTATTTTTTACATTGTATTAAACTGGGTGTCTTAAAAAATATCTGCCCATGAAATACACCTCCCTAAAAATCTTTTAAAATTAACTTTTTTATTTAACTTTCCAGGTTTTCTGCAGCTGACCCTCCATGACCAGGTGCAGCTGCTGGAGAGCTCCTGGCTTGAGGTTCTGATGATCGGCCTCATCTGGAGGTCCATCCACTGCCCTGGGAAACTCATCTTTGCTCAGGACCTCATACTGGACCGGTACTCAGGCTTACTTCTGACTTCTCTACCTTTTTACAGCCCTTGCTCTCCCCACTTTTCCACCTTCCTCTCACTTTCACACAGATTTTAAGAGTGATACATAAGCATTATAGATTTTCCATTTTACACCTTGCCAGCTTTTGTGCCATCCCAACACGGCCATCAGAGAGTGAAAGACTAATTATCTGCTCCCCATGGCGAGAAGAGCAACCTGAAGCACCCCCTCCATCATTACAGGGCTGAGCTAACAACCAGGACACAGATTTAATCAGAGTCTCAATGCAAGGAATGATGGAAAAGGAGGAAGGACAAGGGAGTGAGGAAGAAGAGAGAGAGAGAGCTACATGACAAGCAGAGAGGGGAAAATAGAAATGCAGGGAGGCATGCTTGTTTTCTGCTTTTGCAGGCACAGTCTGTTCCCTCCTCTCCCCCCTTTTCAAAGTAAACAAGCTCACCAAACTGCAGCATCTACATCAGAGAGGAGAGGAGAGGGAGAGAGATAGAGAGAGGAAGACAGACAGACAGAGCTTTTACCCTCTGATGTGTCTGATGGACCCATTTGATTCAAAAGTGTATTACAGAGTATTATCTCTAAAGCCTGCTTCTCCAGTGAGTGTCCCCCCCAATTGGACATGATGAGTAAAACGCTGTGGGTCAGGGTTGACAAATTCCCTTGGCTCTGTGCTGTCCAAGTTTATCTTGCACTCCAACCACTGATATTATCCATCTTTCCATCATTCTCCAACAGTTCTGACAAATGGAGCGTAGCAGAGATTCAGTCCATTAGATGTTTACCTGACCGCTCTTTGGATGGTTTCACGGCCACAGATAAAGTCAGGTTCACTGCAGCTCAGAATTTAGGGTCTTTTTTTATGTTGTTGTAACTCTATCTGGAAGAGTTGAATAAAACTATAACCCCAATTCCATAAGAGTTCAGACTCTGCGTAAAATGTTCATTAAAACAAATTGGACATTTTGCAAATAATTTAAAGCCAACATTTGATTGGAAAAGGCGAAAACATTTTTTTATCAAATTCCATGCATTTGCGGAAGCAGCAACAAACTGTGTTCACAGACAGTGGTTTTAGAATGTGATTTTGAGCCCATGCAGTGGCTTCCACTACAGAGTCATGTCTGTTTTTAAAGCAGTGCTGCTTTAGGGCTACATGATCACAGCCCTCAAGTATTAGGTATCAACAGTGGTGAACAAAGTAAACTGCTTCATTACTTAAGTCAAAGTATAGATACTCCTGGTCAAATATTACTCCAATACAAGTGAAAGATGTTCAGTCAGATTATTACTTGAGTTAAAGTACTGAAGTTCTGACTTTTAGAAATACTTAAGTATTCAAAGAACTTTTTAAAATGTCTCAAAACTTTGTATTTTCACAAAGCATGATTGCAGTCAAGAATACATAGGAGTACATTCTGTTACATCATGTTTATTTAGAAACCATTACTTGAAATCTCTAAAAACTATACCATGGAATAAAAACAGAAACTAAGTTACTCCAAGCACAGACAACTTAGTTTGAAATGTTCATCTGGAATGAAACAAATGTTACGTAGCTCAACACGCTTTCTTAGGTTGGACAGTGAATGTTTGTATGTTTGGGCAGAGTGGGAAACAGGGAGAACATTTCAAACAATACATATCATTCTTCATTTCAAAAACTTCTAACATGGGCTGAAGATATGGCCATGGGTGCTCAGGTGGAGAATTATAGACATCATTACCACCTCTAAATGAACGGCCTGATCTGAGTGAAATTTGCTCTGTGTTTTTCTCCATGTTCAACCATGGAGACGCACAATATACAGGTATGACTAAACCACTGAGACAAACAGAACTACACAAACACATTATACTGTCTTTGGGATCAGATTTCAGAAAAGAGTAGGAAATTCATGAGCTGACTTCAGAGCAAAAGTAGTGAGTAACTAGAGCATTGATAGAAATGTAATGGAGTCAAAAGTACAATAATTGTCTTCTGAATGTAGTGGAGTACAAGTAATACGTTTCCCCCCAAAATAAAACTCAAGTAAAGTACAGATACTCAAAAAATGTACTTAAGTACAGTACTCAAGTAAATGTACTTTGTTACTGTCCACCACTGGTTATCAGTCTGGTCCCTTTTCTGCAGAGGTTTCTCCAGATTATCTTGATCTTTGAATAATATTGTGTATGGTAGATGACTCTTTGTCATTTTACTTTGTGGAACATTATTCTGAAAGTGCTGAACTATTTGCTCATGCAGTCTCTCACTGTGTGGTGAACCTCCTCACATCTTTACTTCTGAGAGACTGATTCTGGAGTGCCTTTTGTATAACCAGTCATGTTGCTGACCTGCTGCAAATGAATCAAATTGGGTGTTTTTTTTTCTTAGCATGATTCAGTCTTCTGTGGCTCCAATAAAAAATACAAAAATAAATGAAAAAAATAACCACTAAACAATAATGAAGTCCTCATATTGACTGTCACTTTGTTCCTAGAAGTGAAGGCGACTGCGTGGAGGGCATGGCAGAGATCTTCGACATGCTTTTGTCCACCGCTTCCCGCTTCCGCATGCTTAAACTCAAACCTGAGGAGTTCGTCTGTCTCAAAGCGATCATCCTGCTCAACTCTGGTGAGACTGCACATGTGTGAGAGTGTGTGTTTCACCATTAGCTAACACCCTGTGAAACATTAAGCAAACACTGTGCATCAGAAACACTTCTTCATAAAACAAACCTCTCTAGTTTCTTTGTTGGTGTCAAACTTTCATTCCTTACAGTTCTTGTCTGCACAGCACTTTCATATTGCAGGTTTCTGTTTCCAGAGTAAACACTGAACAGAGTCAGACTACACCTGCAGAGGTGTAGCTCTGAGTGATTCCAAGGATCATAACAGAGTGTCCTGGAAAAGCCTGTACCGTCAATTAACCTGATAACCGTTCCTATGACAACATGAGACAGCACCGAGGGCTGCGTTTGAGCTTTCTATATGAGAACCTGAAATACAGACGAGATGACCCTACAGGCACAGCTGTAGGAGGAAGATAGACCCTTGATTGCTGTGTGGGCTCCTGTAGTTAATGCTGTTGTATTATGTAGTGAGTCAGATGTTTGAGCATCATTAAGCTTCCTGTTAACTAGATGATCTGAAATTAGCAGGAGTTTGTCACATTTGATTTTTTTTCTCTCCCTCAGGTGCCTTTTCTTTCTGCACCGGCACAATGGAGCCGCTCCACGACAGCGCGGCCGTGCAGAATATGCTCGACATTATCACAGACGCCCTCATCCATCACATCAGCCAATCAGGTTGCTCGGTTCACCAGCAGTCAAGGCGACAGGCCCAGCTGCTCCTCCTGCTCTCCCACATCAGGCACATGAGGTGAAATTAAATCACTAAAGGTCACTTTTGTTGTCAGGTTAAAAGCTCTTCAGTATCAACATGTTCTGCAGAGTGAAGCCTCGGGGGATCCACAGTGACTCTTTTGTTTTGTAGGTTAATGATTTGAAACAGTGATAGTTTACTTTTTGTAACATCATACACATCATGATATTTATTCAGAGCTGCTAGCTAGAGGTGTTTGTGACTGTGAGATAAGAAAATACAGAAGAATGTAGTGTGTAAAAACCTGATTAGTAATTACAAAAGAAAAACAACTGCAGGGAAAAATTAAAACAATCACTAGAAGGGTTAGAATATTGTTTCCAGGATGTGTTTTATGAAATAAAAATGTATCCGAGTCCTTTGTGAGATTTAAAACAGCGTGAAGCTTCCCTCACTAATAGAATGACTCATTAAACTCGCTCTCTCTTCTCCCCTCTCGTCTGTTGATGCTCCCTGCAGCAACAAAGGCATGGAGCACCTCTACAGCATGAAGTGTAAGAACAAGGTTCCTCTGTACGACCTGCTGCTCGAGATGCTGGACGCTCACCGCCTCCACCGCCCGGACAGACCCGCAGAATCCTGGTCCCAGACTGACGGAGAGCCCGCATACATCAGCAACACCAACAACACCAACAACAGCAGCAGTAGCAGCAGCAGCTCCACCTCAGCTGGGCCCAGAGTCAGCCAAGACAGCCCCAACAAAACCCCCACAAGTCAAGGGGTCCTGCAGTATGGAGGGTCCCGCTCTGACTGCACTCACATCCTATGAAGGTCTGATGTGGTTTTTTTAGATGATGTATGGAGTGAAATGATTTTAAGGAAGACAGATGAAGTAGATTTAAATTGATTTCATGAGATAATTATTTATGAATGAAGTAATTGTTTTCTTTACAGCTGATGAAGGGAGTAATTTTTCCTCTGCACTACTCTACTTCATGACAATGTGAGCTTTGACGCAGTTAATCTTCTATCTTCTACAGCTTATTGTTTCCTGGTGTTCGGTCATATCGTGACTCTCAAGCAGCTAATTTTTCCTTTTACTCGCCTCAACCAAAGTGCACTTCCTCTTGGGTTTAAGGGGCTGTTGGGCATTACTGTACTTGAACATGATGACATGCTAAATATGATGGCATTATTTTACTTGTACATGTAGCATCATTTCATGCTACGTATGGTAAACTCAAATCAAAGTGTAATTTATTGATGTAGGTTTTATGCACACAGTTTTAAAAATTTGATATAAAAATGAAGTGAATCTCGACCAGCTGAAAGTAACACGATCAAACTGTATCGATGACACGGTTCAGGAAGACAGCTTTTTTCTTTATACCCTATGGAATGCTCTTTGTGTGTAGTATGTTTCATTTACGCTTTCTTAAAGTTTTGTGTTAATTTGTGTGTGCGTTAGAGAAATGTGAGGCCATGTTTTGTGAGTCGCACTAAGCATGTTCAAAGCTAAAACCTGTTACTCTTCATCCTCTCATTCAGTGAAAACAGACAGAGTTTGGCTGGATTTAAACGCCTCTTATGTACCTACATGCTCCCGAAGGGATTCAATTAGATCCAAGATTACTGATACAGAAACATTCATATGCTTTCCTCTTAAAGCTAGGGTTGGTAGTCACAGAAAACTAGCATGAATTTGAATGTAGCATTTCTTCAGGACTCTGTCTAACCCCTCCCCCCCTCACCTGGAGCTCCTCCAAAACGACTCCCCCGCTCACATGCTCAAGCGCCGCTGATTCGTGACAATATGATCGCGACTGATTCAAAACCGGTCCTCAGCACATCGTTTGTGTTTTGCATTACGTCAATTCATGTCTCACTCAGCAGTGAAATCACCAAAACATTATCATAGTGAAAGTTACAAACACAAACAAACATGTAATGTACGTGCAGGAGGCGGACAGAACGGCAGGACGGGATTTGATTGGTTTCATAATTTGGCTCCTGATGGCAGGGATTGGTCGGTGTTTTCCCAGGTTTACTCTGGCTGTAGATAGCAGCTTTTTTTCCGCTCTTTTTTAAGAACACATTATGTATTGATTGCCATCAGGACATAAAGACCATTTTAATCAGTATAATAAAAGGTGTATCTAAATCTGACTACCAACCCCAGCTTTAAGATACTTTTTACTGCAAAGTACCAGAGAGAGTTTTCTAAATAAGAAAAGAAATGGTGCTCCCTCCACTCACTCGTCTGTCTTTGTGACAGCACTGAAACATGCTTTGTGCTTGTCTTGACAGCACAACAGCTCCCCCATGTGAAGCCCAAACTGTTAGAGCTCCTCCTGGAGACTGGCTGCAGTACAGGTCATAAAACCTGTCTCCTTAAGGCTGATTTATACTTCTGTGTCCAATCGACGGCGTAGCCTACGCTGGGGTCCGCGTAGCTCCCGTACCTACGCTGAGGCTAACGCACGTAGCTGATGTGCACCTCCTCCAAAATGTAACTACCCGTAGAATCAACGCGGACCACAAGCCCTGTGATTGGTCCGCTCGGTGGCTTGTATTTCCCTGTAATCATAGCTGTATGATAAACAGCAACATGTATCAGCTGTAGATTAACATAACACGCTCTGAATCTCTGTGGAAAAGTAAACAGAGATCGTAGCGGGGCCGGAAGCAGGCGACCAGCTATCAGAGAGACCACACTGCTCCCAAGCATTTCGGCGGAGAATTGCTGCGCGACACGGACACATTGACGCACGTATGTGGTGCTCATGTCAGCGTCAGCCCCTGCTGCATAGGGGCAACGCAGAGGTATAAATCAGCCTTAAGTGTAAACAGATGGATCAAAGTGGACAGAACATGGATCAAATTCAGACTGTATAATAAATTGACGCAGTATCTGTGACGTCACCCATCTGTTTTTGAAGCGCTGTTTTTGAAGCCGATCGTCGGCCATATTGGAAATGCTGAACTCAACCTAACCTCTGTCGAGCTAGTGAGAGGTAAAGAGGCGGGCTTTGAGCCTCCTCGCCAACAGCTTCAGTGTACCCGCCTATCAATCAATTCAGCTCTGCCTCTAATTATGCGTTATGAAAAAAATCACAAAATCCTTTATGAACCAGGCTGTAAACATGTTTATTTCTGCTGTTAAGATCAGCTGTTTTGAATCTGTGTATATGTGGTTTCCGGTACTTCCGGAGCCAGCCTCAAGTGGACACTCAAGGAACTGCAGTTTTTAACCCTTCTGCATTGGCTTCCATTCTCAAAGCTGGAGGTTGCCACTTGATTAAACTATAAAATACAAATACAAATTTTCCTCAAACATGGTTAGTTCTTATGCTGATTTATAGGGAAGTGATCATTTTCAGAGAAGTTATTGACAGCCCTGTTGATAAATGCGGGCTCCCGCAGTGTTCTATACAGGTTTAGCAGAGTAGAGGAGGAATGTAAAAACACAAACATGAGTCAGTGAACTTTTCATAAACCGACACAAGAATCTGTCCCACTGTGAACTTTACAAACCTGAGGGGTCTTTGCTGTTTATGGATCAGTTAAATGTGTGCTTCAGTTAGTCAGTCTTAGCCAGATCACTTCTGCCCATGTCTTGGCTCCACCAGCGCCTATCGAGGAGGTGTTTTGGCTTCACTTCTCACACTGAGGAGATGGAGGCTACATTGATATAGACTCAATGGTCTGACAGTCAGCATTAACCCTCCTGTTATGTTCGTTTCTCTGGAACAGCAATAATGTTCCTGGGTCAATTTGACCTGGGACATATTCAATTATCCAAAAGTGTCAGAACCCCAAAAAATCCCAATACACATTTTTTTAAATCTAATTTTTAACTCCATTACTAACCATTTAAATCAAGATTTGGTCCATTGGTGTTCTTTAATTCTCAGATCACGGTTCATTGAGGATAACTCACTTGTTTTTCATTAAAATTAATGTTAAAACTTTTTTTAATATACATTGGAAAGCCCTAAATATAAATATAATAGTTTTACATGACATTGATTTTTGTTTATTTTATTTTACATTTTGAATTTTTTATGAAGTGATGTTGATAAATTGACACGACACCTCTTCTGTCACATGTTGCCCAGATTTTTATGCTGCATTAAGCTGGTTTGGAAGGCATATATTGTCTAAAATAGACTTTAAAAAGGGTCAATTTGACCCGCAACATAACAGGAGGGTTAAGAAGCTGCTTTAGGGGACACTGATCATTTCTGTTAAACAATTTCAAAACTTAATCAATGCCAATCAAAAATATTTCATGGCTTATATGTTTTTAAAGATTGAACACTGATATCAATAAGTGATGAGAGTGTGCTGTTATTCAATACAATTTGTTCCTTGTTTGATGATGTGTATGTAAGAACTGACCACTGTTCTGTGGTCTGAAACACAAGGATACAGCTGTCAGCTGATCAATGTGAGACGAGCAGAGGAAGCATTCTTACAGTTTGAGTGAATGAGTGAACAAAGATGAGCAGTTAGTGTCGTCTGAAGATGTAAACTCTTATCCCTGTCATGTCTGTAGAGACTGGGTTTGTTCAGTGTAACTCCAGTCAAACCTGACTGGTGTTTGTTTACTGTGCCTGAAAATAAAAGCTTTAATTGGTAAATATTTCTCAGCACTGTTACTCTCACTTAGCAAACACAAACAAGATAACACTCAGAGGTAAATATTTCATGTTTTATTATTCGCAAAGAGAGTATTCTTCATGAAGTTGGCATTAGCAAACTGTACATACATAAATAACCATTTTTCATATTTCATCATTTTTTTTACAGATTCTGTTTTAACAGAGCGGTGATTCAGGTGTCTCATCACCGCAGAATAATTATCGCAGATATTACAAAGCACAATATTTCAGGTCACGGCTGTCTACTAAAACACTACGAGTGATTGTTTCGCTTTTTTAAAAGCAGGAGACTTTTAAGTGCATGCTCAAACTGAAAGATAAAAAAATAACAGCCTGTATTCAAAGAGTTTTAACATCATATACAAACCAGCTGGAGTTCTTGAAACAAAGGGAGCGCTCATCTTTCTGTAAATATATTCCCCTGTGTGATTAAATACTGAAATAAAAACAGGAATACAAGCTTCAGGGAAAGAAGTCGGCCATTTTGGCGGGACGGCTTCAGTGCGGTACCTTCAATAGTGCTCACGTCAGTGCTCCGAGCTTCACTTTGATTCTCGGATATTCAGCACGCAAACTGCACGTCCTCCGTACAGCTTTAAGGTACAACATCCCACACTTAAGGTGGTGCTTTAGCTTCATCACACTACCAATCTATCAACTGATTGAATACTAAATAAATAGTAGCAGCACTGGATATCATGGACAAAAAGCACAGTCGACTTTGGCTCCCAACATACAGTATATAAATAGTGCTTTCTTTTCATTGATTTTTACAGGTTTCTACAGAAACCTTCAAAAATAAAATACACATTTAAGTTAAAACAACATGAAATATTTGGATTGGGTGGCAAGGGGGGCGTCTCCAGATGAAGTCCATTTGTCCTGGAGTGTGTGTTTAAAGGGTGAAGGTGTGTGTGTGCAATGTTAGTGAGAGAAGTCTTCATATCCCCTCATCATCATCATCATCATGCTGGAGTTCATCGTTTTTAGGGCACAGGGTGAGGAGGAGACATTCACAGGAGTCAGTGGCATCCTTGGCAAAGCAGAAAGTAGATATTCTTCGCTGCGTCTCATATGGGCGGAGGTCCGTTGGTGTAGCGCAGCATGGGATGGAAGGAGCGGGCGAAGTTGTTGGCGTGGTGGCAGCTGTAGTCCTCCTCTGTCATGGGCACCAGGCAGGCCAGGCCGATGAGGAGCAGGAGGAGCAGCTGGACGGGGAGTGCGGCTCGAAGGACACGTAGCAGGAAGGACGGACCTTTAGAGGAAGAGGAGGAGGAGGAGACGCTGTCCGGAAGGTCAGAATGGGAGGAAACGCAGCCAGCGACGCCTGGGGATCTGCGGCTGCAGGAACACAGACACGGGTTAAAGCTGGTAGAGAAAAGACCTGAGTGAAACAGGATTTGCATTCACTTCTGTTTTATTAAACCCACGTGAGCACGTTTTATTCAAACTGGAGCTCTTTGTGCTGAAAAATCTTGTTATCAAATAGACTTAAATCAAAAAGTCATGATAATCAGGCTGATTTTAGTTCATGCTTCAAATTTTGGGGGGCAGCAGAACCCTGCTCAGTCTTCATCGGGTGCAGCAGATACTCATTTCTGACAATAATGTGGGTTTGGTTACAAAAGTGTTTGCAAATACTGATTTCAAAACGTCTTGCAAAAGAAGAAAAACTTCACTCCAACAACAGAAAAGCAGAAATTAGAAAACTGCAGCAGAAACATCCAAACAGGTAAAAGGTTAGGAGAGTTGAGCACATACTGACACTGACAGAGACATGTACGTTAAACATATATACACACACACACACACACACAAACACAAACACAAACACGTTTAAGAAAGGACGAATCAACCACAGGCATTCATAGATAGCAGGCTGTATCTCTTTGTGGGGAAAACGTTCTGGCTTTAGAGCCGAGTGTGTGAGAGTTCAATGTCATGTCTCATTCCAAACACACGCAGGAGCCAAGCGCCTCTCTGGAGGTTTCCACTCCCAGAGCCAAGAGTGAAGAGGAGGAAACGGAGAGTTCTCACTGAGACTCATCCTCGCAGAGGCTGCAGGAGGGTCAGACACGCTGACACTCCTCCAGCCGCTCACTCTGCAGCCAACTTCATCTAAACCTCCTCCACAGGGCCTCTCTACTACACGGCCTCGCTGGAGGTCATTAGTATGTCAGAGGGTCCCTGCTCCTCATTTAAAGGATGCTATCAGGGGAAAACAGAGACATTATTTCTGCTCCAACACTCATGGAAACACTAGCTATGTGTTGGCATCACGTGGAAATCATAGAAGGTGAAATCAGAGATGACAGAGATTTAGAGGTCTAGGGAAAAAAAACAAGGGAAGAAAAGGGAGTTAAGATAAGAGGAGAAATGTGCAGGAGTTATTGTATCACATCCTGCTTTTAACTATGAAGAGAAAAAAAAACAGGGGAAACATGAGAAGGAAACAGGAGGGCGATTAAGAAAGGGCCATCTAGTGGGCGAGGACAGTACTACAGTCACTCTGAGGAAGGAGAGGCAAAAAAAGGTATGACAGGGACGTATTTCATGATGCCATTCAAAAAGCAGCAGGGCAAAGAGAAGCAGTGAAACAAAACATTTAAAGGAGGAAGGGAGCAGCCTGATGAAGGCGATTCCCCCCTCGTTTAAGAGCTGGCAACAAGGTCTCTAGAGGGAGGGACGATCATGGAACGCAGGGTTAAAGCCTGGAAACCAAATTACTCAAAGAGGCTGAAATATTTAAGATGTTTAACATTTGTTTTACGCTGAGTAAAACAGACTGTGGTTCATTTGATTTTCTGATGGGCTAGCTAGTTAAAGTCATGTTTGCATTCAGGCGTTTCTCCAGTTCCATCATCATCCCATGATTCTAGAGTCCAGCGTTGAGGTACCTGTGGCGCGGGCCGCTCTCAGGGTGTCCTGGGTGGGCCTGACTACTTTTGCCTCGGGGCTGAACCACGCAATGAGCAGGGAGGGGTAAAAGAAAGAAAAGAATGTTTCAGTCAAGGGCAAACAAAGACCAAGCTTCAGATGAGAGAAAAAAAACCCAAATAAATAAAGAGCCATAACATCGCTAAGAGAAGGAATCATTGTCAAACAGAGAGCAGCAACATAATCGATGACGAGTGATCGACTTTCAGAACCAAGAAATCTGGCTTCTCAAAACTCAGACTGGAGAGCTCTGTTAAAAAAGACTACATGATTACATGGATTGTTACAGTTTAAATGTAAACAAATGTGAACTTGTATTATGTGAAATGAAAAGCCAGGTTTTCTTGTACATTTTTGGGCAGGTCAACATGATGTGGGCAGCAAAAACATTGTAAAAAGGGAGGGGCAGGGGCAGCAACATATCTGTGTACATATTAGCAGAGCGATCAATAACGGGACACATTTCTATCAAAACTTCAAAATAAAGAGGGGCACAGTGCGACTACTTATAAGAACAAGACAGTAGATCAACTGTGATGGTATGTTCAGCCTGAAGTAAGGCAGAGGGTCTGGCCCGCCTGCTGGACGTTAAGAGAAAGAACATTACCACTCGTTTGCGGCTCTGGACGGTCGCCTCTGTCACAGGAGCAGCTGATCCGCAGGTTTCTACTTTACCAACAGGCAGAGGTAAACAATCCTGAAAAACAAATCAGAGCAGCAGCAGTCAGTAAAACACTGAGATCTGAATCAAACTGCTCTGAGTCATTCGCTCATTATTCAGCCTCCTCTGACCTGCTGTGTGTCTGCAGCCTCCAGTCTCCTCTCCAATCCCTCCAGGTCTGAGCTGACCTCCCTTAGGAGCAGCCTCAGCCTGTTCAGGATCACGTGCACCTTCTCCTGAGCCTCCAGGCACTCGCTGCCCTGATCCCAGGTCTGCTCTGAGACCTGCTTCTGCTGCTGCTGCTGCTGCAGCGTCACAGTCTGTGGTTTGGTGTTGACCAGCAGCTGAGCGGAGAGCTCCTGAAGAGATGACACTTTGTGCTGCGAGTCCAGCAGCTCACGCTTGATTTGCTGAAAAAAAAACACCCAACAGGGAGTCAGAAACATGTTCAATGTTTTTATAATGCAGAGTATTTTTCTCTTCATCTCCAAATGTTGAATCAAATTTTGTATTTGTGAGAGAGAAAGCACGTTTATCTGTCTCTACTATCATGTGTTTGTACTCTGTTTATACCTACATTCTTTAAAATCCTTTAATGATGTAATGATTTATTGTGAAGATTACTTTAAGATGTCATTAGAAGCTTGATTTATGGTTACTCTTAATCTGTGTTACAGTTTCCTGTTTGAACTATTCTGTTTTTTGAGTCTCATTTCTTATCAAATAAACAGAATGTAAACATTTCCTATCTTTAGAGCAGAGCTGTTCTAAACTGCTTACAGTACTTCGAGAGCTTTGGTGGTCCCTCTGTTGAACAATAAGGACATTGGCACTCATAATTTACAAAATAACGCCATCTCTTAAACGTCCTGTTTACTAAGCTGACTTAAAATAAAGTCATATGACAGTCTTTATTCTTATTCAGTGTTAGGTGGAGAAGTGCACCATTATACACTGCAAACACTCAAAATCTTACCAAGTGAAATTGTCTAATTTTTAGTCAAAATGTCTGATCCCACTTGATCTATGATAAATTTACTTAACAAGTAACATTTGAGCAAGATGGAGGGACTTGTTTTAAGACATCTTAAATATCTTGTTAAGTCAAACAATCTTGAAATGATCTTGTTTTGAGTTGTAATTTAGAAGAAACAAGGTTTATTTTACATTTCATGCATTTTTCAAGCGGAGATCTTATTTGTCGAAGACGGATAATGTTGATTTAAGACAAACCCTTTACTTGATTTAAGTAAATGCATTTTATTGGATAATCTATCAGAAAACCGCTCCATTGATAAAAGAAAGAAAGAAAGAAAGAAAGAAAGCAAAGTTGTTTTTTAAGGGTGGGTTACAGTTTTTTCAGGCACTGTTTCTTCTAAATCAGATAAAAATTTACATCCTCAAACTACATGCACACAACGAAACACCTACTTTAGAGCATAGCTGGCTTATCCTAAAAAAAACCATGACTGAATATTAGTATATCTAGCTCACTATGAGAAGACATTATATCTCAACATGCTCAAATTAAACTTTGTAATCTTATTTCAAGTACAAGATGGTCTTAAACCTAGAGAAGTACCGCTTTAATACAACTCAAATTAAGGTGAATATATCTCAAATGAAGAAGTTGATATGAAATGTATTAGTGCAAGAATATTTTTTTGAGTGAAAACATACTAATTGTTAGCATTCCTGGTTTTCCAGATTGTTGTGCTTATTTCAAGGTAAAAATACCTTGAAATAAGTTTTTTTTTCCTTTTTTTTGGATGGGCAGTTTTTTTAGTGTAACATATTAAAAATAACACATTAAAGTTCTTATTTTTCTCCTGATTCCTGTATAAAGAGAAGTACTACAGGAAGAACCGTAGAGGATGAGTAAAAGAGAGACGTACTGTCAGAGTTTTGTGATGAGCTCGTAATGTTTCTCGATCCAGTCTGGGAGGAATCGGCACCACTTGGTTCCTCCTGCGGTCGATGTTCTCCAACCACAGCAGCAGACCGTGGCTCATCTCGTGGAACTCCTGAGAGGAAAGATCCTATATTTGACCTCAGTGGTAAAATGTAACTGATTTCTTTATCTCTTCCTTCAAATTCATTGCTAAGGATCAAATTAAACTGAGAGTATGGATAAAGTGTGACATAACAAAATCAAACACTTTTGTTAGTTTCTTATTTATGGTCTTTTTTTTGTCACTGCAGTGTTTTGAATTCACTTGCCACAAACATGGCTACATAAACACTGATAAGAACATGGTTCTTTTCAGAGCTGTGAATAAAAAAGAACAGTAAAACAAAGACCATCTGTTACCATAGCTATCGTCTCAAACTTTTGTTTTAACAATGCTGACTAATTTCTGTTTTCTGTCTTAAAAGGGGGTTATTCAACAAAACAAATTGATATGAATCCAGACAGAATGAGGTCCAAGGAAAGTAAGATGAATAAATGGGAATTCAAATAGTTGTTTGGCTTCAGATATAAGCTGAGAATTTGAGGAGGAGGCCTCTATTTGAAGCCTCTCTCAAATAAAGGAAGGTTTATTTCTATTGTCTACAAAAGTCCATAAGCAGTAAAAGGATGCCTATTACTGTATCTGTGTGTGTGTGTGTGTGTATGTGTGTGTGTGTGTGTGTGTGTGTGTGTTAGTACCTGGCACTGCATCAGCGCCCTCTGCAGCTCCTCCCTCCAGTCCTCCAGAGAGGCACCGAGTCGATCCCAGCGAGCGTTCATCTCTTTCAGTCCGTCCCTGAGCTCCCAAGCCTCCTCAGAGTCTGGCTCTGATTGGAGGAAGTCTGAACTGCTCAGGTTGATGGACAACACCTCGGACTTGTGGGCATCCATCCCCTTCAGCAGCTCCTGGGGAAGAATCAAAAAGGGGAAGCAAATTAAAAACAGTGACTTCATGTGGGGCGAGAGATTATTTATAGAGACACTTAACCGTGAGGAGAGCCAGACTGTATCTGGATGCTATGTGTGTGTGACATGTTAGATGCTGGTTATCAGGTTCAGAGAGGGGTATTTATAGAAGGCTGATATCTTGCCAAATGTTTTACAGGCAGCAACAGCTGGACCACAAACAAGTGACCAAACATAACATAACAACACAAACTCAGACATAAATTCTAAATGTAAGAAAATCAAACCACTGTAGGACAGAATTCTTTTTCAGTTTTTAAATCTTTGAATCTGCAACAAAGTCAACAAACCTTGAGCTTCTTGATTCTCTGCTGGATGGTGTGTATGTCGGTGCTGACCTCCAGCCCTCTCAGCTGGCTCAGTTCAGCCTCAGACTGACCCAACCAGGCCCTCATGGTCTGCAGGTCTGAGATCAGCTGCTGCCACTGCTGCAGGTTCTGTTTGCGCTTGTGCTTCTCGCTCAGAGACTGAGCTTGGATCAGCTCCCAGCGCTCGATCACACCTGCAGGGAGACAGACAGATCAGGGAGACGGACAGATCAGTCTGACGTGAAAGAAGAGGAGGAAGAGGAGGAGGAGGTATAATAAGCGTATGTGTTTGACTGACCTGCACTCTGAGCGTCAGTGCTGGCGGGGTTGATGAGGCCTGGCATGTCGCTCTCATCATCAGTCAGCTCTCCTTCTGCTCTCTTCACTGCATCTATACTGCCTCGACACTCTCCCATTAGACGCATCTGGAAGGAAAATATGAGTGACATGTGTTTAGAAATATTTAAATATGTGCTCTCTGTATGATATTAACTAAAAATGTTGAGCAAAAAAAAAGTCAGGAGTAAGAATCAAGATCTAGCAAATGTTTCTACAAATGACTCACGTAGCCCATGTAGGTGGAGTCAATGTCAGGGCTGGAGCTGCTGGCGGCGGCCTCTCTCTGCTGAAGGTGGAATCGTCCTGCGTCCAGCGCCTGATCCAGCTGTCTGAGACTCGCCTCCAGCTGGCCCGGCTCACCTGCACAAAGGCATCAACACTTTGAGGAAAGGTAGGAGGGTAATGATTGTCATGATGACAGTTTGTGCTTTAGTTAGCATGCGGTTGCTGCTAAACCCACACTGTGGTGGCATGCATTAGTCTGAGATGCAAAATGAAAGCACAGATCTTGTGAGAGGGGAAACCAAATGTCTGGTTTTAATGGTATTAGCTGTGAAATGATTAAAAAAAAGAAATGTGTTTTGGGACATGCAGAGATGACATCTTTGCATTTGAATATGCAAGGATTTTTCTGAAGGATGGAACATGCAGATTTAAAGGTTCTTCCTTGTATGACAGTTAAAGTAAGCATTTTAGTTTATGACATGCTCTCCTGTCTCATGCTGTAACACTGTTCTTTTCCTACCAGAGGACGATTTCAGTGTTTTCTCAGTCAGTTTTATATAGGCCTCTGGACTCTCTGGGATAACTACATCTGGAAAGAGACACATACAGTATACACGTCTTTTTATGTGGGTATGATTGAACGTGACATCTGTGCTGGTTTACAGGGAGATGGAACCTCTGTTCTTTTTTTTTTTTTTACTTTTTTTTATTTTTTTTTTTATTTGCATGAACAAATAACATGGGATCATCATGTGTTACAGTCAAGAACATAACATTATTTTACACTTACATCATATGCCATACTATTCAAGGTGCATACACAATCCATTTTTCCCAGCTTTCAATACATTTCTCCAACTGAAGTCTTAAAACAAAAGTAAGTCTCTCCATACAGTACATTTCTTTAACGATCCTGCACCACTGGTCCACTGTTGGGGGACCTAGTTGCAACCATTTTCTAGTTATTGCTTTCCTGCTACTCGCCAAAAGTATTTTCAATAGGTATTTATCTTTCTGTAGGACTGTTTCTGGTATTTTACCGAGATATAAAGTAACAAAAGAAAAATCTAAATCCACCCCTATTATTTTATTTATCTTGGTAGCCACCTCTCTCCAGTAAGGCTGGATTTTCAGGCAGGTCCAGAAAACATGAAAGTGATTAGCCATAGATGTACCACATTGTCTCCAACAGAAGCCTCGACTCTGTGTGCCTGTTTGCAGAGCTGTTATTTTAGGGGTTATAAAAAATCTCACCACATTCTTCCAGCCGAACTCTCTCAACGACCTTGAGTTTGCAGTGGTTGCTTGTGTCTCACATATTTCCATCCAGATCTCTTCTGATATTCTTATTTCTGACTCCCTCTCCCATTTTTGTTTAAAGTATGTTGTAGAGTGATTTTAGAGGCTTGTATACTTTCATATATTCTTGAGACCAACTTTTCATTGTGTTTTTGTTGGTATGCATCATGAAATATAGAAATCATATTGTATTCCTTCTCCTCTTTGATTTATAATTCATTTATTCTAATAGTCTGGAACCTCTGTTCTAATGCAAGATCTGGATATTCAGATCTAGTTTTTCTGGAAAAGATGCAACCTGATTCTAAATATTTAAGAAAAATTCTCAATAGAACAGCTAGGTTTTAAGCCAGTCTAATCTGAATTAAGAAATTTAAGATTTTAATTTTGTAAACAATACTGTTTCAGATCTTAAAATGTTGATCTACTGTGCTCAACGCTCTTGTTGTTTTCTCAGTGGTAAGCACAAAAAATAAAATCTTTCCTGGAAACTTTGAGTTATTTGTTTACCTGTCAATCGGCATGTATCAAAGTCAGGTATAAAAAAGTAATCAGTACACATGTAAGCAGCCAATCATCCCTTTCACAGTGAAGCACTGAAGCTGGACTAACCTGATAGCACCGTAGCAGCCGTCCTCAGATACTCATCCTCCTCCTCCTCTTGTCCTCGTCTCCTCTCCCTGTGACCTCGTCCTCCGGGGCTCTCCAGGTCTCTGCTCAGGTCGTAGTCGTGGTCCCACTCCAAAGGAATGGAGTCCACACTGGCCGGGGTGTCTCGTCCTGAACGGTCGGCCCGGGCGAGAGCGGTCGTACCCGAAGCTGGACGGCTGGAAGGGCGAGGCAGAGCAGAGTCGCCCCACTGCAGCTCGGAGAGGTCGCCGCCTTCCTCCATGTCTAGCTCTCTGTCCGAACCGTCAAACTCGTCGTCAGCCAGCTGAAGGGGGAAGGAGAGAGGGGAGTTAGTGGAGGAAGAAAGACTACAGTACATAGTAGAAAAATCACATGAAGCTATGAAATGTGAAATGCTGCTCGTGAGGTGGTATGAGGTGAGCATGTGTTAAAATATAATACTGTTATTGATCCTGTTCACTAACAGTTGTCAGGAGGAAAGTATGCTGGACACATGTTTGCACCATGTCGAGGGGGGTGAAAGAGGACAGCTGGAAGTTTTGTAATGGGTTTACTAAACACACTTTGACTCCACAGGGTCAACTTGTCTCTGCAGGCACTTCACTTCTTTTCCCACAACGCCTCAAGTGACAGCAAAAACATATTATGCTAACCTTGGAACAAGATCCTGTTGCTTGTTTAAATGCATCAGGTGTTCATGTTTAATATTACCCCCCCCACAGTGTCCGAGGCATTTTCCATCCTATACTCTGCATGTATTGTTTCTGTTTATTGTCACTCACAGGCAGTCGCGTGAGTTTCTTGTAGTATCTGTCAACTCGTCCGAACACCTCTTGGCAGTATCTCTGCAGCTCCTCCAGCTCCTCCTCGATGACAGCCGCATCCAGAGGTTCACTCTTCTCAATCAGAGCATCACCCTGTCTGAACACCAGCTCGATCTTCCCCGTGTTCAGATAGATCTCCTGCTGGAACGCCTGAGAGACATACACACAGAAGAGGTTAAGGAGAGCGACCATAATGCAAGTTTTTTTAACTACAGGAAATTCCTGTCACAAGCTGAGCTCAAGGTGACACTAAAAATGGTCAGAAACTTAATTTAATTTAATTTGAGTTTATTTGATAAGGACAATGCACATTAATCAACATTTCAACAGTGTGCCTCAATGTAAATATGCCAGAGTTAGTACAATAGCTAAATTTAATCCGTAGTCCTAAAGCAGGTACTCACATAAAACATAAAACAACATGATTTAAAACTACAGGATGTTAACAGGACACTACACGAACTGACTAACAAACAGATTTTACATACAAAATGTTTGTGGCATTATAAAAACAGAATGGAAGGGGAGGCCAAAGCCCCCGGGAACGGGCATCAAGTGAGAAAACAGATTGTTCATGAGTACATGACTGGTTTGTTTTTAATGTTGAAGTGTTTTTATTTTTTATAAAGGTACAGTAGTTCTCAAGCTCCCTAATGTGAGCTGGTAGTTTGTTCCTGGACTGTGTGCCTCTGACAGACACTACCATTTGGCTGAATTTGGTTTTTACGTCTCGGTACATCACAGTCCCCTCTAGTTTGTGCTCTAGTATTTATCATAGTGTTTTTTTTTTATTATAAATTTGAGCAATGGTGGATGGGAAAGCCCATTTAAAACTTTAAAAAACAGACAGATGTCAGTGTAGGTTTGAAACTTGTCAATGTTTAAAATATTACACTTCCTGACTTTATTGCAATAAAGGAAGTTGAGAGGTTTCCTGTGTAAAATTTTGATGGTCTTCTTAAAGAGAGACTTGATAGGTTGTAAAGTGTTGGCTGTTTTGTGTGACCAAGTTGTAAAACAATAGGTGATATGAGAAAATATCATTGCATGCATATAGGCTTTTGCTGACCTTGAAGTGAGAGAAGGTCTTAGATAAAGCAAACTAACTTTGTATTTGAGGAACTTTAACCTGCAAATGTTTGTTGATGTTACTTTACAAATGCGACATAAGTAATGATCAGATTTTTTATTGTTAAAATATTATCAGCTCTTTGTTTTAGCACTGGAGCAAGGAAAATGCGCTGATATACTTTCCACTTATTAGAATAAAAATAAATAATGAAATATTTAATACAAATAAAAAAATGCTCCGGAGAAATTTAGTGAACTCATACTACAGTAGATAGTAAATACAATCCAAAAATAATCTGCAGTCTTGATTTTAAACTATGAGATTTGATGGGATACATGTATGGTGCCTGTCTCACCTTGAGCTGTTTAATCTTGGCCTGAACGTCACACTCAGAGAAGTGCTCGATGTTTGTCAGCTGGAGGTCCATCTCTGTCAGCCACACCAGGATGCTGTCTCGAGCCGTCTCAAACTCCTCTCTCTGACCGATGAAGTGCTGCGGGAACAGACAGAGGCGTTTGCACGACCATGCTTTACTGTCTTTGTTCATGGTTTTAAACCAAATAGCACTGTTTCTTCATTTGTTAAATCATGATGTAGCAACATCATTATTAAGTCAACAATCTCTGACTGTGTTACCTTGAGTCGGCGAAGGATAGCTGCCACCCTTTTCTGCAAGTTATCCCACCGCCTGTTCCCATCATGCACCATTTCTCTGAGTCTGCAGGAGGAGTCGGTGCGGTTCTCTCGGGCCAGACGACGGTACTGTTTGTTGATGAGCTCTAGCTGGGTCAGGCACTCCTGAACCTGCCGCTGGAAGGCCTGTGACAAAAACACACGTGCATAAATTAGCTGCACAAATGAGGGACAGGTAGTTTGAAACATGTATGCAATAAAATAAATTCTGAGATTAAAAAAATGCACATGTATGGATTCTCTGAAAACTTGGTGCAGCAAGGGAGTCTGTTTATTTTACAAAAACCTCCTGAGGTTCTGAGTACACATACTGATAGTGAAAATGATCTGAGGATGGTCATGTGATCGTATTACCAGCAATATAACTCCTCTCATTGAAGTTTCAATGTATGTATCTGCAGATTATGTGACAGACATAAATAAAATCGGACTACTCTATGTTTAACTTAAATCAACTCTCCCAGCAGGCACCAACTCAGCACATCTCTGTGGCTCAGTCAGTCAGTAAGCTTGCAGGAATGTGCACGTGCACAGTGATAGACAGCAGCAGCTGAGCAGCTGAGCAGACCAGTGCAGACGAGTTTTAGCAACACGACACTCTTCATTCTGTCCTCTGTGTTTCCTCTACTCTGCAGTGATGCTCCCTGTCTAAGAGTGAAGGAATGTCTGACAGGAAACTTTAAAAACATCAGCGCATGCACACATGAAAAAACCTGGCTCCGTGTTTTTGAACTTTGTAGCTTAAAGATGCACACACACTGTGCAGAGCAGCTTTAGTTTATTACACATGCAACAGACTTACCTCAAACTTCTTAAGCTCCTCTTTGGCAACAGTGTAAAGAACTCCAGAGGAGTTAGGCAGAGCTGCTGTTCTTTCTGAGGTCTTCAACCAATCCTCAAACCTGGAGTAATCATCCAGAAACTTCTGCCACAACCTCCACGTCTCCTCAATCCTGCATGGAGAAATCAGTCAGCAAAGCCGCAAAGAGTGTACGATTATTGTGTTATCTGCAGTGTTACAAGTCTGAGGCACTGACTTGAGCCTCCTCTCCATGGACATAGCGCAGATGTTCCTCCAGCGTCTGTCCAGCCCTCGGGTAGCCTGCTGGATGGAGTCGCATTCTGTCTCCGTGGAACAGGCATCACAGTCGTGCAGCAGGACTTCACACAGGTTCAACACTGACGCCACACCTGTGCTGTGTTTCTCTATGTCCCTCTGCAGCGCCTACAAACCAGTCAACATTGACATAAGACTTTGCTGCACTTTAAGTCTGTATGAAGTCCCTGATTTTGCTAATATGTGCTTTCCTTTCATGTCTTTGTGATGAAGCAGACGGCAATTAAATCAGAGCAAATGTGTCGGGGGAATAAAATTAGCATGCTTATCTAATGTAAGTGCATGTGTTGGCTAGCTCTGGTGGGAAGGAGGTCAGTGGGGTCTTACAGTCTAGTCCACATTTAGAGCGGCACCCTAACCCTGGCAGCAGGATGGACACAGATACTGACTGTAGCTTTAACAAACTGCTGGAGATGAATGTATGAGTCATGCTGTGATTTCCTCATACGGGTGAGTGTCACTCATTTTCCACCCGCTAAGTCTGAGTCAGGTTGTTCCACCTCGTACTGTGTCTGTGAGGATGCATGTTATTTTACCAGCACTTGAATGTCAAACAGTGCAACATTTCTCAACTTGGAAACAGAGGAAGAAGCTTGTAAACAAATGAGCATTTTTGTTCCACAGGACTTTGTACGTGTGGTCCCACTCACCTGCTGCTGGTTGAGTTTCCTCTGAATCTCCTGATCGTCACAGGTGTCGTAGACGATTGGTCTGGACAGGTCTGTCTCGATGTGAGCCAGCCACGAACGGAGGCTGCTCATGTTTTTATCTAACTGCTGCACCGCCACCAGGGTCTCCCTCAACTTCTTCACCCTGTGAGAAGTGAGAAGAGCAGAGTCAGAGAGTAGGAGACTGAGTCAGCACATGGAACAGATGTAAACACTCAAGTAAATAAACAGTATAGTGAGGGAGAGACGTGGTCCAGATTTCTGACTTCTCGAACCTACAATTGAGAGTCTAAATAACAAAGAGTAACTATGTTCTACTAGATGGAGCCGAGGAGTAATATTTTAGATATTTTTGTAAGGAAGTGATGAGCCCTCATTTCACCCATCACAACAACTGGGAACTGTTTCAGAGCTGCAACATGCCTGACATCTCCAAACCCTTCTCCAATGCAATCATTGATATGTGAAGCATGTTTAAATCAGGCGAAAGACAACTCTGATACCAAGCTACACATTTAGCTTTCCACCCTGCAGAGCAATGTCACTGTCACAGTCTCACCACAGACCTGAGAGGAGTGGAGGAGGTGTTTATTTCATGCAACATAAACAAACCATATAACATACACTGTTTACAAATACACACAGGGGGTATGCTTCACTGCAGATATTAAGTGCAGAGGTAATGCGGTCAGTATGTTCCGCATTAACGTGTTGATAATTCAATGATTTTATTTTAAGGAGGCATTTCTTGCCTTTATTGATAGAACAGCTGAAGAAATGCAGGAAAGAGACATGTGGCTGGGAGGCAAACCAGCAACCACTGCGACGAAGACCACCAGTTTTAAACTTTTAAA
Organism: Notolabrus celidotus; assembly: GCF_009762535.1. Taxonomy (NCBI): domain Eukaryota; kingdom Metazoa; phylum Chordata; class Actinopteri; order Labriformes; family Labridae; genus Notolabrus; species Notolabrus celidotus. Next base: position 12,246,335 of record NC_048284.1, on the reverse strand, counting down.
TATTCAGCATGTCCACCAGTACTAACCGAAGACTAATACAATACAAGATCATCCACAGAACACCTATCACACAGCACAAAATGCACATAATGGGACATACCGGATCAGACATATGCACTGAATGCACACTCAATAAACCCGATGACTACCTCCGTGCACTCTGGCTCTGTCCACCCATACAACATTTCTGGAGAGAAGTAACCACTACATTAACTCAATTCCTTGGCTGTAGCATCCCACTATCCCCTTCTGTATGCATACTCAGCAATTTGGATATACTCAGAACAGACTCAACACAAATCACAACAACCCTTAACTATCGCCAAGAAAACAATATTACTAAACTGGAAAAGCAGAAAAAAAAAATCAATATCTCACAATGGTTGGACCTCCTAACACAATATATATCAATGGAGCAACAATCAGCTCAACAAAACAATCAACTCAAAGAATTCTATAAAACATACTCTATAGTTCTCAAATCTGTCTTGTTGCAGGTGAAATAATGCCACAAAACAAGTCCAGATAAAAACCAAACTATATATCACCAAACCCATTCTGTAGGAATTTCCTGAAATGCACCCAAACAGACTCCATCCTCTATGTATTCCATTTTTGCTTCTCCCTCACTCAATCTCTCTTTTTCCTCTTCTTCTTTTCAATTGAGTTATCATTATTCCTTTTTTTCATCCCCTTTGGTCTTAGAGTTATTATACTTATTGATTACTCTTATCATAATATATTGCAACATTACTAGCCTTGTTGATTTCTAATATTATTATTATTTTTTTTATTTTTTTTGTTCAACGGTTTTTATTTTTATTTTTTCATTTTTAATTTGGGGTTCCTTTTTCCCCCTCTCTTCTCTTCTCTTCTGTCGTCTTTCTCTTCACAAGTGTATAAATGTGTCCTTCCATGTTTTGTAATGTTTGTACTTGTTAGTATGTCTGTATCGACTACATGTTTATACACTAATTGGTGAATAAAAAAACTATTCAACTTTTAAATATTAGGGCAACAAATTGCAAAATTCTACTGCACACACCAGATCAGAAAAACAAACAGCAAATGATTAAATTGTGTTGACATCTGCTCTGACTGGCTGCACAGCTTCACTGCATAAGCTCACGCTATTACTCTGTCTATCACACAATGATGCAACAATCAAACTGACAGAGGCAGTCACACTACAGCTATTGTCTTAACTGTATTAGACTCATTGTTATGTGGAGAGTTTCATCTCCACCCTAAACTGGAGTTAAAACAACAATCAAGGTTTTAATTTGACACACAAGTTCAACCAGATCTGCACCATGAAGGAAGAACATGTTACAGAAACCTGCACAGAGCACTCTAAATATTAGATTTGCTTCTTTATGTTATTATCATCTGACACAGAGTAGCATTATGTGTCATTCTCCATCACAGGGGCTGCTTTGAAACACAACATAAACAATCTGAAGCACGTGAGGTGAAGTGCTGTCTATAGTTGTTATGTACAGATCAGATGTAAAAAAAGAGCTTGAACATTCATTCATAAGTTTGTCCTGCCTGGTCACATCGCAGTCACACTCCGGCAGATCCTCGCTCGGGCATCCTGCCATATTGTCTGTCCCCAAATCCAAAACCATGGGGGAGCGGAATTCCCAAAGACAAAGCTAATATCAGGAAGAATCAAGATGTTGATCCAAGCACTCCTTCACTCCGTCTGAGAGCTCCACATGGGACTTTCTCTAAACGGTCTGTGCAGAGGGGGGGAGCAGGTAGAGGAGGGGAGGCACAACTGTGACTTATCAACTGTTGCTGTCCAAGGTTAAAAAAAAAGAGAACCCCAAACAGGCATGAGTGTGTGTGTGTGTGTGTGTGTGTGTGTGCTCGCTTGTGTGTGTGTGTTTGAGTGAGTGCCTGAGAGTGACAAGTGCTGCTGTTTCTAAAAAGGGACTTACAGTCAGAGGCATGTGCTGTAGAGCTGGCCTGTGTTGGAGTGTCACACTCCACACACACACACACACACACACACACACAAAGGGAGTGCGAGCAGAGGCAAAGGCTGGAAGCTCCACGTATCTGAGTAAACTGAAGCACGGTGCGTTGTAGGAAGAAAAGTTTTCCAAAAAAAACAAGTTCAGAGGAGAATAATAAGTTCAGAGTAATTATTCCTTACTCCTTTGGGCAATACAATTCCAGTAAATAAATGAGTCTGGAAGAAAATAAACACACCGCTACTTATTCTGCTCCCTGTGAGAGAAATGAACCATGGCTCCTGTTGTTTTGACTAAAGGACGGATATAGAAGACAAAGAGAGTGCAGCTGTCTGTGTGAGGTCAGAAACAGTCCTTCCCTCCTTCCCTCGTCCAGTACAGTCCCAGAAGGCGACAGTCAACCGAGGGGGGGAGGACGGGGCAGCTGAGGTATGTAAGAGTCAAAGTTTGGGTCAGGAAACTTTCATTAAACAACACACAGAAGTAAGAGTCTATGCTTTTGTTCCTGTGTTTGCTTTCTCTTCAAAATCAACTTAAAGTGTGAAAAACAAAACTTTCACAGCTGATCTAAACAAACTTTAATGTGTGCTTTGGCTCCAGCACGAGCCTGGATTGACTGGACTGTCGTAACGAGGGGAGTCCAGAGCGCCAGAGTGGTAGATAAAGACCAAACAAGAGAGTGGAGGGGGGATGAAGAGGAATGTGAACTCTTCCTGCTTGGCTTGCAAGTCTGCTAAGTGGGTGTCCCACTGACACCAGCAAGGAACTCAGGAAATGCCTCAGCAGGATTGTGGGAAAATGAATTCCCCATCACGTGTGCCAAAGTGTCAAGAGGGAAACCATGGTAACAATCCAAGGCTGAAGACGAAGCCTTCACGAATACAAACCTACAACTACCAGCAAGCAGTGTGTGAGGTGAAAGAATGCATAGGTACCTCTCTCTCTTCATCAAAGCCAAACTAGACGGTGTAAAAATAATAAACTTTTATCCTCAGCTTTTTAGGGTGGTCTTCACAGAGTCCACAACTCTCCACCTGTTCTCCTGAGTGCACCAACCTGGCAGCGATGAGGTCCAGCAGGTGTTGCCAGCGCTCGCTCACTTTGCTGAGCTTGTGTTGGATCTCGGCCGCCTTGCTGTCTTGGCTGGCCCTCGCTAGGCGATCACCCATCACCTGCAGCTGCTGCTTGTTCTCCTGAGCGACACTGATCTCCTCCTGGTAGTCCTGAAACACAGAGGGACACTTCACATGTCAACAAAGAGAGATGTGTTTGTGGTGATGAGTTTATAAAGAAGTTAAGTGTCTAGGCAAAGGTGCATAAGAGCTACGGTACAGGGGTTCCAAAACTTTTCAGCCGGTGAGCCCCAAAATATAGATGCCAAAGACTCCTGACCCCCACTGTCCCTCAAAGTGACTTAATGTGGCTTAATTTAGCTGGTCTGCAGAAAGTTAGCCTACTATATGAGCATGTGGCTGTTTCCTGTGCTGTTATGAATGAACCTACTGCTTCTGATGCTTTAATGATTAACTGTTCACTAACCCTAAACTTAGGAGTCATCTGGAAACAAAGAAAGGCAGATAAGTCGTGACATTTTCTATTTTCAAGGTTTTATTTCAAGGTTAGCTATTATTTTGTCAATATTTTTACTATAATGGGTCAAATTGACTATTTTTAGGTAATTTTTGTCATTTAACTTTTTTTTTGTGCATTTTTTTGTATTTCTTTGTTCACCAAAAGTTAACAAATTATATATAAGTAAGGAAGAAAAAAATAATAAATGCAGAAAAATACAAAAATAATAATGATAATAATAAACAAATAATAATATTTAACATTACAAACAAAAAGGAAAATATACATAAGAAAACAAGGTAAATAAACAAAAATGAAAACAAAAAAATATATATTTTAAGATAACTTCAAAAAAAAAAAAAAACATCCTGGAAGACATCTCATGACCCCCCAGGGGGTCCCGACCCACACTTTTGGAACCCTTGCTCTAGTTCATCAAAACCAAGTCTAGAATAATTTCCAGACCAATGCACATACTGCTGCTTTTACATGATACTTCCTGTGTCAAGAGAAGAAGTGATTTAAAATCTGCACTTTAAGGGAAAGTTGGAACTAATTTTGTACATAATGAATAAATAAATCAGTCACAAGAGGTGTTTGATCTAGAAATGCTTTAGTCAAGTCAATTATGACTCAACTTTAAGATATGAATTAGGTTTTTACTAGGTGCATTTCTGCCTACATGGATGTTGCATTCATTCATTCATATCTGTATTTTAATTTGAGGTGTGTCTGCAGAAGAGAGATGTGAGCTGAACTCACCTTGCGCAGCTTTTCGATCATCTCTTCAATGCTGATGTCTCCATTCTGAGAGACTTTGCTCTCCATCTGTGTGAGCCATTCACACAGCTCCTTGTTCTTCTCATTGAACACGGCCCACTCATTCAACTTCTCGCTCACCTGCTGCCTGCGCAGGGAAAGCTGAGGGTGACAAAGGGGAGGATGGAGGAGGAGGAGTTTGAGTTTTACTTTTTCATTTAGAAACACTGAGATAAAAGAATCAATGGAAGATCAACTCAAAGTCATAAAACAGTTAAAGGTCTGGTGGTGAATAATCGGAAAAATCACAAGAATTAATAACCCAAAAATGCAAACGCCAGGATATTACTACCTGCCCTTTAAAATCATCTGATCATTTGTTAGAAATTTAACTTTCACAATTTAAAGATTTTATAAACACCATGGATAAAATGTCTAAGTGTCTGTACCTGGTGGCAGACCTCCTCCCACTGTCGCTGAAGCAGCTGGAGACGCTCCTGTAGGACCGTGATGTCATCAGCACTGACCACGCCTTCCAAGGAGTCCCTCAGCACGAACAAGGAAGTGAGGTCATCAGTCCAGCCATTCACGCTGCTCTCCAACTCCTGCATCCACATGACATGACGCAAAAAGATGCATCACACAAGAGAAGTGATCCACAGCCTTGAATGATAAGATACTCTCAGAGAGACCAAAGGAGATCTTCTGTCATCCCTTATAAGACAGCAGCCAAAGTCAAACAGAGAGCAGGAAAACCACAGAGCAGGACAGTTATCACTCCACAGCTGCTGCTGCCAAAGAGAGAGGAAGAAAAACCAGAAGAGCTCACAGACAGTAAATGTCACAGCAAGGCATGTCCCCAAATAAAAATCAAATTCCTTCTAAATGTGAGACTTTCTGATAAAAGCATCAAAGTGACTGAAATGTCTCAGCCTGTGAAAATAAAACATCTACAGTCAAGGTTAAAGGCAAAACAAGGTAACAGACTCATCCAACCTCACATCTCCTCCTCCTCCGTCACTGTGACGATGCTGCTGCAGCGTGATCATTCGTGGACCCAGTGAACGTCTCCATTACGCAACACACACACAATAGGAAGCACACACACACATATATTCATACACCCCCACTGCAAACACGGACGCTCACTCTCCTTCCGTCTCTCTCTTGCTCACTCTCATGCGCACGCACCCTCTCGTTCTGTCTCCATCCCTCTCTCCCCACCCCCTCTCTCTCTCTCTTCAGCTGATGCTCGCTGTGTGCAGCTACTCTTGCAACCCCCCATCTCCTCCCCTGAGGAACATGTCATGCATGAAACATGAATGCACAAACTGTCCAGTGGTTAACACAAACTGCAAATAATTATTATGTGAATTTCACACTGTGATTTGAAATATCCTGTAAGAGCTAATCTGTAATTATCAATCATGATCCTGACATCATGTCAGCATGAACCATGCTTGAGTCTTTAAATGAAGACTGGTTCTTTTTTGATGACATGGAACTTATAAAGGTCCTTAAAAATGGATTTTTATAATTAAATTAAATAATTTAGACAGCTTAAAAGGCTTTAATATATATATATATATATATATAGTAGTTATATTTTTGGCCTTTTTGCCTTTATTGTATAGGACAGCTGAAGAGAGACAGGAAATGTGGGGAGTAGAGAGTGGGGGAAGACATGCAGGAAATGGTCGACCGGCCAGGAATCGAACTGGCGACCCCTGCAACGAGGACTCTGGCCTCTGTATGTGGGGCGCTTAGACCGCTAGGCCACCAGCGCCCCGCTTTAATATTTTTTAAGTATTTAATGATGTGAGTTACATTTTTTCCAGGTGAATAAACAAAAGTTATACCGACAGTACAAAAAGCGACCAAACAAGGTCACAAAAGGAGACAACAGCTGCTGCATTTTTTTCTGCTAGTTGTCTGTCTCTTGATGTGTTTGTCCCCACAGACAGATTAAAGGGGCAGAGGGAGGACACGTCTGTATATGTTGGTGTGGGTGAATGAATAACAGAGGGAGAGAGAGAAAGAGACAGTCTAAGGGACGCAGGAAAATAACCTTGCATATACAGTATCATGCATTTCTCAGACAAATGCAATGGGACATTGCACAGTTCCAAACAATTTACCCAGAAGGCTGTAATTTGAATTTATGTGTGCAAAAAAAAACCTCCTGTCATGCAAAGATGAAGCCCAAAACTCTTGAAGGTAAATAAAGAGATACATAAAATTGTTCGGTAAGGTAAAGAAACATATAACAGAACAAGTGATGCATTAGTGTGTGTGCAGGTGTGCATTGGATTTTACCCACCTTGCACCTGATTTGTTCTGAGTGCAGCTCCTCGTGGTGGTCAGGCAGTGGCACAGACAGCTTTCTTTTGAAGGCCCTCAGCTTCTCCAGTGACGCAGTTATGCCTTTCTCACATCTCTCCCAGTTCTACATAAAAACACACAAACAAACACACACACACACAGAGGGAATTAGAGCATAAAACACACACAGCAGCACAGCACACACTGCAGAACTTCTCACACTTGCTATAAATTCTTCCTGCAGCAGCCTCATCAGTAAGCTGCAGCATACAAAATCACACTCTGACAGGCATTTATACACAAACACACTTATCAACATAAGGCTGAAGTCAGACCACTCATAAGTGACCATGCAGCATTTAGCCCCCTTCAGCTTCGAACCGCCCGAGTAACACCACGAGACAGCAAAAATCCAACAGTGAAAGAAGAGAATTAACGCAGCTAACGACAACAGAGGGTGGTTATGCTCCAAAGGGGGCAGATTACAGCTATTCTTAGAGCCTGGATAAAGGTCCAAGTTTGGGATAAAACAGGGTAATATTTGGTTAGGAGTGCTGCAGCAAAGTGGCATACCTGAAGCAAGAGTCATGGAAAAGCCAGGGTGAGACTAGAATAGCTGCTCTCTCAGCATAAACCAAGGACAGCAGAGAGAGAGAGGGTAACTAAGATCTCTGGAGAACAAGATTAAGAACAAGAGAGGAGGGAGAAATGTTCCGAAAAAATTTCCCGGATGCTTCTTAGAAACTGCATCACTCTGTCCCATTCAAAACAGGGCACTAGCGCAGCCTGCAACATCTACCACCTAGGGTTCAAATCATTGCAGCTCACTGCACAGTGTCGCAATGTGTGTGTGTTTGAATGGCTGTGTGCCCTGGGCTTGAAGTTTTTTTAATGCTTGCGTGTGAAAGAGTGTGTGCGCATGCTTCTAAATGTATCTGAGGAAGGAAAGTGAGTGTGCTCCGTCTCTGTCCTTTGCTTCTTTGAAGGTGTTGAGGGTGAAAGCGCTGCATAATTCATGTGATAACCTGGTTTCACTGTCCTGCGTGTGTGCAGATGGACAGGCTCATTAGGGGTTCAGAAACCCTGCAGCAACCTTCAGTGCACCTCTGTGCTGAAGCATGATGTGAATACAGTCTGACTTAGCCTGTGAGAGAATGCTTGAGTAAGCCTTCATATGTCTACATCAGTACGGCATGTCCCAACAGCACAACCCTGATGATTGTCCGACCTTGAGCAAGCCATGCAGCTCCCTCCTCTGCTGGTCGAGGCGGTGGTGGGCGTGCCTCCACCTCTCCTGAATCTCCATCAGCTCGGTCTGCAGGGTGGACTCCGCTCTGGCATCGGCTGACAGCAGCAAGCTCCTGCCGGCCTCCACCGTCAGGATATAGCCTCCCTGCTGCCTATGGAGAACCCGCTCCTTCAGCTGGAGAAGCAGAGCGAGGGACAGAGGGCAGACGGGGAAAAAGAAGTTAACTAAAGGAGTCTAGGGTTGGTGGAGGAGTGAGGAATTATTTGTGGGAGGTTTAGATTTTTCACATTTGAAATACAAGTTTGAAGAGAGAAAAGAAGTGGAAAACAAACTTTTAATGTGATGATAAATAAGAAAGAACCTCTGCTTAGCTCAATGTCATTTTTTCACACTTCATTGATAATGCAAACTTTTTAATCAAGCTTCAGAGGAAACAAATTGTGATAAAAAAAGACATGTGACTGACTGAAACAACCTAAATGTTTGGCAGGTCATCCATCTTCCATATCGTCACCCTATTAAAATAATGGCCTATGTCATTATTTGATGAGAATTAGTTCTGATAAAATCGCCTTAATCCTTAGTTGAAAGGATTATGCTCTTTATGCCCTATAGGACAATGGCCTATGTCAAGAGGGTGACTTAGGCCATTTTATTCTTGTCCTAAGTCAACATTTTTGATTCTATAGGATAAAATGTCTGACTTTGGCAATTTAACAAGCTTTCATGATGGCAGCTGCTTCAAGAAGCAACAGAATCTATAGTGCAGAAGAAATTCTAAACATGATTCTTGCTCTGCCAATCAAAGAGAGGAAGTTCCAGGACCTTCAGTCCATGAAACATGTGATGCCCGTCGAGTGTCATCACGTCTTTGACAATTTGCCACATAGTTAGGTAAATCAAGATGACCGAGAATGAAGATTCAGGGGATAAACTGAATAGTACTGGGATAAGTACAAAAACCCAGCAAAGAAGAGCTGGACAAGTGAGGAGACGGACATGCCTCCTAATTTTTTTATTGACCTGACATTTGTTTAATTTAGGTTAGAGTTATTATCATTTTGAGTTTGCTTTATGGAATTAAAGGACAGTTAATTGTCAGGTTTCAAAAAGTTGTCAAAACTGGATGTTGGAAATGGGTTAAGTTCAATAAAAACACAGCAAAGAAGACCTGGTGAAGTGAGGAAAGGGACTGCCTCCTGACCAATTTGATTTACCTGACATTTGTTTAATTTAACGCAGGGTAATTTCAGTTTTGAGTTTGCATTATGGAATGAAAGGGCAGTTTAAGCCAGGTTAAAAGTTACCTAAGTCACACTAGAATGTTCGAAAATTGGCCTAAGTCACTTTATTCTTTAATGTTACATAATGGACACACAAAGTTCTATGTATGTCAAGAGTCATCCACTGTCAAGGCCTTTTTGATAGAAATGATTAATAAAAAAACTTGAAAAAAAATGACTTAGGCCATTATTTGAAAAGGGTGACAATATATTGTATTCAAATTTGATCAAGACCGTGATGTGCGAGAATAATAAAGCAGCTTTTTTACCCCATAAACCAATTTAATCAATGATTAAAACTTGCACAAACTGTAGCGAGAAGTAAAGGACTTTGTGTTTTGATCTACCTGTATCTGATCTAACAGGTTTCTGGCCTGCTGAAGAGCAACCGGTTCTCCCTGCTGATGAACATCTGGATCTCTGGTCACTTCTTGCAGCCACTGCAGGAGCTTCTCCGCCATCTCCCTGTAGTTCTGCCACTGGCGAACTAAACTGTCAATGATGCCCCTTCGCTGCTGGGCTCGCCTGACCACACACTGCCACTGATTGCTTAACAGAGCCAGCTTCACACTGAAGTCATCTCTGTTGAAGGAATAAGAGTTAGAGTTACAATGTGCATGCTCCTGAGAATTGTTTTCACATAGAGGTGAAACTGGAGAAGTAGGATTGTGTGTACCTGTCATCCACTTGTCCCTGATCTAACATATGATGCCCGTCACTGATGATGGAGTAGAGAATCTGCTGCCTGCTGAACATCTCTGCCTGGAACAACTGCAAGGAAAGGTAAAAAAGCATTAATTATAATCCTGTACATACAAAGACAAGAACAAGTGCTCTAAAGCTTAAATAACTCTCTGACCTCATGGTCTCTCTGCTGCTCCAGTAGACTCTGGTAGTTCCCTGAGATCTCAGCAGCCAGCTTCTGTTCAGTCTGAGACAGGAAGTCCATCCACGCCTCGCACTTCTGGAGGAAACTCTGCTGCTGGAGCAACACCGCCTGGAGTTTACTGGAGGAGAAGAAGAGGTCAACCAGGATGCAAGTTCTCTCAAATTTGATATTAACTGAGGAAGTGTTGTTTCTTTATTCATCTATCATTTTTCATTGGCTTATCAGTGATTGCACGGTGCTGCTACGACAGTTAAAGTGTCTGTTGTACCTGAATCTCTCAGTGAGGTGAGCAGTGTGAGCTGCCCAGGATCTGTTCAGGCTTTGCAGTCGTTTCACATCTTTGTCACTGACTGGGAGCCGGTACACCAACTCGTTAACACGCTCCAGGTCTGGAGACAGACTGCTCAGCTTCAACAGGTGAACCTGGAGTTAAAAGATTACACAGTTTTTAACTGGACAGTGAAAGCAGCAAAAAGCAGAATGAAACTTGTAAATGTGATGAATAAGGAATAAAAACAGCAGCATTTTTCATACCTTCAGTTTTTCCATACGTGACTGGACAACGATGAGCTCTGGAGACCCAACTGAGTCAGACTCCTTCAGGACCTCCTCAGCCTCCTCAGCCTTACAGATCAATGTGTCCAACTGTTCTCTGAATCCCTCACAGGCCTGAGATCCAGTCTGCAAACAGCCAGAGAGGAGCACAGAGAATAAAAAGTTATGCTCTGGACGGGGCGGAAACCTGACTTGAACTGTTCATAAAGGTTATTTTCGGACAAGTAAGCATAAACGTGAGATGCAGCTGCTTTCTTTTCCAAGGACTAAAGATAGAAAACGTTGGTTAGAGAAAGGACGAAAGCTATTGAAATCGTTGTGTTCAGCACCAGATTTCTGAAGTACAGGAGTGATTGCCACTGATCTGAAAGTTTAGGGAACAAGACCAGAGGTAAGGGAGGATTGTACAATGACAGGTATTAGGGAAGACAGAGAGGGGAGGAAGGCTTTTACTAAAGGCGTTTTTTGACCGCAGGAACTTTACCCCTGAACTACGTGCGTTTCGACCAGAGGAACCAGGGTCTAGATTTAGTTCAGGGGTAGATAATCTCGCCGCTGAAAAGCCCCTGCTTGGGGGGGTAGTACTTTTCAAATGTCCTGGGACTTTTGGTTGAAAGTAACAGTGTTTGTGGAGTTTACACAGTTGTTGAAACACAGAGGGAGTTCCTGGGAATGCATACTAGTTTAGTTTTTTATTAAGATTTCAAAATATTATTTAAATATAATTTTTTTCTCCATACGTCACTGGCCTGATTTGCACAATCTACCCGGGACTTCAGCCCGCGGTTGAAACGCAGACAACAATGGGGGCACAGGAACCTTTTAGTTCAGGGTAAAGTAGTTCTGGGGGCTAAAAGACCCCGGAACTCTTGGTCTAAATTCACCTTAAGACAGTAGGAAGAGAGTCTAACAGACAAATGGGTGATCAGATAATTCAACAACAGAGGGAAGTTTGAAACTCGAAAGTGAACCAGAGAGAGAGAGGGTGAGAGAGAAGGTAAAGACCTGCTGTAGGAGGTGTTAGGAGTGAGTTGCTGGAGAATCTTGTCTACTTTGGCATTAAAAAAAGACAGGAGTAAGAATAAGTAGATGAGTAGAGGTAAGGAGCAAGAGGTCATAGTTTAACAAAATTGTATTACTTAACTTTTACTATAATATTGATTTAAATGCTGCTTTATTCTTTTAGTAATTAGGGCCCGAGCACCGACAATGTCGGCGAAGGCCCTCTTGTAACCCTAAGGATTGTTTCGTCTGACTTTTCAAACCCAAATGTGCTTGCCTTAACGCGGTGCAAAAGTCCCCAACCGTTGCACATGCACCAGGCCTGGTGAAAATTTCGACATTTTTGTGGTCCCGAAAAAAAATTCCCCAAAATGGCTAAACGGCGCCCCCTTGAATTTGAAAATTTTGGGGGGCCAGCCCCTCACGACGGTTCAACATACATGCATGAAATTTTTTTTGGTAAGGTGTCATGCCAAGATCTACAAAAAAGCCTCTTAACGTCGTGGTGAAATCCCAACAGGAAGTCGGCCATTTTGATTTTTCTGTTTTTGACCCCATAATTTTGGGTATGTATTTGTGTAAACTCCTCCTACAATTTTGGTCCCACCAACTCCCAACCACGCACATTTTGGAGTGGACAGATTAACGATCAAACGATATCAGACAGAATTTCTCTACGTCAATTTTTGTGGGCGTGGCACTTCGCTAAACTGGGAGGACATTTTTTCAACCGCTAAAGTATGTATTTATGTGAATAACTCCTACAATTTTGCTCCGATCAACTCCCAACCACGCACATTTTGAAGCAGACACATTGACGATCAAAAGTCATCAGACAGAATTTCTCTAAGTCAATCGGTGTGGGCGTGGCACCTCGCTACATCTGGAGGACATTTTGAAAAACTCTAAAAAGTTATATCTCTCATATGCAATAATGGATCAGGCCCAGACCGGTCATGCATGATAAGTGCCCCAGCCTGAACACCTCTATAGGCAAATATTCACCAATATCATATAGCGCCCCCTACTGGCAGCAGAAAATACCATGTCCTACAGTTTATGTCCAATCAACTCCTGCTTCGCACCCAATGTAGTTGTCACACTGGAGATGAACATTTGTCAAAGGACTCTTCCTAAGTCAATGGATGTGGGCGTGGCCACGCCTCAAACTCTGATGTCTCGCCATGAAACAGGAAGTACTTATAGCTCCTTCATACAGTGTTCAATCTGTTTGAAGTTACATACACATGATCAGGGTCCATCCCTCAACACACCTATGGACTCATTTATCTACTACAGCCATAGCGCCACCCACAGAAAATACATGGTACTGACATTTACATACAATCTCCGATCTCTTCCAAATTTGACATGTTTCATCATGGACCCAGCCTGAACTCATCTATATACACATGTTTGTCATATGAATAGCGCCACCTATTGGACACAATGAGTATTTACTCTCAGAACATGTTTTTAACATGCTTGTGATCCCAACTCTTTCTATAATGATCTGTGATGAACAATCCTTCAGAACATAATTAAACACACAGCAGCACCTACTGGTGACAGGCAGTACTGAAATGTACACTATGCTGATAACTGCACAGGTAAGCTCACAGTTTCAGCCTAGGCAGCACAGCAACACCTGCAGCACATCAGGCTGTGGCTTAAATCAGGCGGTGGTGCACATCTGGGACTCGAGCACATCAGGCGGTGCTTGAACGAGGGCCCGCACATCGCCGCTTGCGGCTTTAATTTTAACTGTTATCTTATTCATTTTTTATTTATCTATCTATCTATTCACTCATTTATTTATTTTTATTTATTTATCTACTTAATTTTTATTGATATTTTTAGCCTTAGTTTTATTTTCAGCTCTTATCATTACCCTTTTAAAATCTATTTCAACTATTTTAATTTTTAATTTTGATGATTTAACTTATTTTACTTACACAGATTTTATTGTTGGTGTGCATTAGTCTGTATTTTATTTAATTTTATTATATTCTTATTTTATTTTTATTAGTACTATTTTTATTATTATCATTATTAATATTTTCCCCTAATATGTCTTGCCGTTGTTTTATTTCTGCTTCTTTCTTATTTTTCAATCGCTGTTAAGCACTTTTGGTTGCATTTGATTTGTATGAAAGGTGCTATATAAATAAAGCTTGATTGATTGATTGATTGACTGAGTGTGTTGTTGATCATAGATAACAGGGCCCTTGTTTTCCCTTTATCTGATCTAATTTGAACTGCGTAGTGAGTGGATTTTGCTGGCTGAATCATAATCTATCAATCAAATCCCATGATGCAAATCTCTATTTCAGAAACATTAAGTCCCTGATATCATACCTGCAGTATTTCCTGCTGCCTGTGAAGGCTGTGCTCCAGTGTTGCTAGGCGATGTGTGAGTGACAGGTGGTCGGACTGGAGGGCCGCCGAGGAGGAGGCGTCGACTTGGCTCTTCAGCTGCTCCCCTAAAGCCTGCAGCTGCTGGAGGGACTGCTGCACAGAGGCCTGGTCACTAAGGCACGCCTGCAACAACAATTCCATCAGATGGAGGCGAGTTAGAGACACGATAAGTGACTCTGAAAGGGGTTAGTGAATGTCATTACATTTGCATTAACCCCTAATCCCACGGGACAACAGGACTGAACTGTCATAAAAACAATCTATATATTATTTCTATAAGTTGGGGTCTTTCAGGCATTATATGAGATTTTTTAACCCCCAAAAAATACCATGTGATCATTTTGCTGATGTCAAGAAAGCGAAATGTACTTTAAACATTTCATGCAAAGCTCCTGTGAGACTTTTCAAGACAGCCCTCTACTGAATGTCGGTCTAACCGTTAACTTCAGTTATCCTCTTTCAAAATAACGGTAAGCCCACAGTTGTAGGACAGCATGTCTCTAGATATCACCCAGCTGGGCCCTACAAGCTCAGCGTGACACCGGGGCACCCCTGTAGTGTAAATCAGGGGCCTGTCTTTCCCTCTGCGGACTCTTTTTCAAAAGCCTTTTGTTGGATTGTGCTGTGAATCCACATTCAAACAGACAAAAGGGCAGACTGCAGTTTGGTATTCTGCAGAAGGGACAGAGGCTTTTGTGAGTCCTCAAAGTGAGCTGACAGGCCGTTTCAGAGCTCATTCACGAGATCTCAGAAACCAAAGGGACACTGGAGGGGAAGATAAAAAAGTCTCCTGGTATATTCCGACTCATGCACGATGTGGATGATTATGGTGGCATTATTGTTATGCAGGCTTTTGTGTTTGTCCCCCGTCTGTACTTACATTGCAGTCCGTTATCCAGGCGCTGCTCTCCTCCTCTGTGATCTCCCTGTCAGTTGCGCTCTTCAGCAGGCGGTCAGCACGTTCCTCCTGTTTCTGAACCGCTGTCACACACTGGCCATACGACGACCTGTAGCGCTGCCACAACCCCAGCAAGGCTTTACTGCTCCTCAGCTGCTCTGAGATCTGCTCTAACAGACAGTTCCACCTACAATAAGAGAAGCATGTTACTGTACATGTTGACAAACCTCAGCTCAGCCCTTCAGAAGGAAAAAGATGTGTTGTTGCATGATATACCTAATGTTGACGTCCTGCAGGGCTCTGTTGAGTGTTTCGGCCACGGATGGATGGCACTCCGTAAGAAGCTGATGTGTAACAGAGCCGAACTTCCTCAAACTGCTCTCTTGCTTATCCATCTCCTCCTGCAGGTTCTTAAAAAAGATCACCACTCAAAGTTAACTTCATCCTCTGTGTTTAAGTTTGAGTTACACTCTTTGGACTTTTAATGATGCACTGTGAACTCTGGGAAAAAGTAAAATACCAACAGAACTACTACACTGATTTCTAACTTTACAAAATTAGATCAGGTTTTTTTTCCTTGCATCCCTCACCTCAAGACTCTCCACCTGCTGCTGCACAGCCTCTAGAGACCCATTGAGGAGGCGCAGCCTGGACACAGAGTACCTCCCCTCCATCAGGTAACCATTAATCTCCTCAGAAGCCCGACGATACAGCGTCCACTGCTCCAGCACCGACCGCAGGCTCACCTTCATCTGACTTATCTGAGGAGGATAGGAAACAGAATATGTGAGTGTTTTTAAGCACGCTGGGAAAATTTAACCATCAGTCATGAGAGGGGGTCCAAGAAGCACACCATGTGGTCCAAATGAGCCCAGGATTGGTTCAGTCCTTTAAGAGTATCCTTTACTGCTGAGCATGCTACTCCTTTCTTGTCCTGGATGAGAGCATTTCCTCTTTCCTCTGCTTTCTCTAGATCTTTCTCCTTTTCCTTCACTGATTCCTCCAACTCCTGCAACAAAGACATGTATTATTTTAAGGAATACAGGCATTATAAGGTGAACTCTGTTGAGCCAACAAAGCAGCGCTGCATCTTCTGTACCTGACAGTCTTTAAGTGCATTCTGCACTGATGCTACATCCTCTATCCTGTGTCTCTTCTTCAGTTTCTCCTCCTGCAGAGTGAGCCAGGTTTTCAAGGCCTGAACTCCATTTTCATGCTCTAACCAACCTTCCAGAAGTCCTTCCAAAACCTGAATCTAAAGACAACAATAATTCAGACAGTTAGAGAAACAGGAAACTAGAAAGACATAAAGTACAGTCTAACATTTCATCTTTGAGTCTTCACCTTTTCAGCAATAAGCCCTTGTAGTATCTGCCATCGTCTGTTCATGGCTCCAAGCTTCTCAGCAAAGTCTGTTTTGTCGCTGCGCTTTCCTTCAACATCCTGACTGCTGATCTGCAGCACCGACTGATTCACAAAGTCCACAGTCAGCTGCTTGCATGTGAGATCTATGCGGAAACCCTGTGAAACATAAATGAGACGGATAATCTTGATTTAAGACAAACACTTTACTTGATTTAAGTAAATGCATTTTATTGGAGAATCTGTCAGAAAACAGCTCCATTGATAAAAGAAAGAAAGAAAGAAAGAAAGAAAGAAAGAAAGAAAGAAAGAAAGAAAAGTTGTTTTTAAGGGTGGGTTACAGTTTTCAGGCACTGCTTCTTCTAAATCAGATAAAAACATACATCCTCAAACTACATGCACACAATGAAACACCTACTTTTGAGCTTAGCTGGCTTATCCTAAAAAACACGACTGAATATTAGCATATCCAGCTGACTACGAAAAGACATTATATCTAAAATGCTCAAATTAAACTTTGTAATCTTATTTCAAGTACAAGATGGTCTTAAACCTAGAGAAGTACCGCTATAATACAACTCAAATTAAGGTGAATATATCTCAAAAGGAAGAAGTTGACATGAAATGTATTAGTCCAAAAATCTATTTTTGAGTTAAAAAGCACTAATTGTTATCATACCTGGCTTATTCTTAGAAACTAAGCTTTAAAATACTGGTAAAATATTACTTAAAATAAGTTTTCCCTGCTTATTTTAAGATCACAGTTTCTAAATATTCCGTCTTATTTTAAGAAGTCTTACCAAGCAAATTTTCACTTGTTCTATTGGCAGATTCTTTTGCTTATTTCAAGGTAAAAGTACCTTCAAACAACTTTTTGTTTCTTGTTTTTGGAGGGGCATTTTTTCCAGTGTGAAGTATTTTGTAGTGTGATGATAATGGTGCATGCACTGTTTTGTACCTTATACTTCTGCAAGAAGTTCTGGACCACCTCTGAGCCTACAGCTCCCATGATTTTGTCCTGGTCCTCCTCTATGATGTTCTCCATGAGAGAAATCCAGCTCATCAGCTCTGTGATGGCGTGTCGTGATGCCAGTTTCTCCATCTGTAACTGGAGGATGAGATCAGAGGGTTTATTGATGTTACAGAAACCCCCAAAGAAGTGTATTACTGTATAATAAGCTACATTAATACTAAAGGTTAACAGCTGCTGTTGTCAGACCTGGTGTAGCTTCTCTTGTACCACAGGAATGCGCGTCAACAGCTCAGCCCATTGGGTGTCAATCTGACCGAGAGCTGTTCTGAGACCAGCCGTGTCTACTCTTTTCAGACGCAGAAGCTGGTTGCCTGTGCTCAGCACAGATGAACGGAGAGATGACTTAGCATCCACCTCTTTGGAAAACTCCTATCAAAGACAAAAATGTTGGCGTGAGAAGTTGGATCCAAACCATGCATTTAAATAAACATTGATGTTTTTATTAGGAGTGCAGTGATTTTCTTTCTGCTCATGTGATAAACAAACTATGGGGCGCCATTTGTAAACTTGTGTAAACCGAAAATAACAGCAACATTTCTCCACATTTAGCTCCAAAACATCAGAAACATGTAGAATGAATTTTTAAAAGTCACTTTTTTTTATCATATTTAGAGGAATATTTGTGATGTTCTTCACATTTAATTTGGTTGTGAAAAATATATTAAGTTAAAAATATTTGTTAAATCCCAATGCTAAATCTAAATCTAAATGTTAAATATAAATCTAAATGTAAAATGTAAATCTAAATATTAAATGTAAATCTAAATATTAAATCTAAATCTAAATGTTTAATATAAATCTAAATGTAAAATGTAAATCTAAATAGTAAATGTAAATATAAATATTAAATTTAAATCTAAATGTTAAATATAAATCTAAATATTAAATTTGAATCTAAATGTTAAATATAAATCTAAATGTTAAATATAAATCTAAATGTTAAATATAAATCTAAATATTAAATGTAAATCTAAATATTAAATTTAAATCTAAATGTTAAATATAAATATAAATATAAATGTTAAATGTTAAATATAAATATTACATTTAAATCTAAATGTTAAATCTAAATCTAAATGTTAAATATAAATATAAATATAAATGTTAAATGTTAAATATAAATATTACATTTAAATCTAAATGTTAAATCTAAATCTAAATGTTAAATATAAATATAAATGTTAAATATAAATATAAATGTTAAATATAAATATAAATGTTAAATATAAATATAAATTCTACTTAATATATTTTACACAACAAAATTAAATGTGAAGAAGATCACAAATATTCCTCTAAATGTGATAAAAAAGAAGTGACTTTTAAAAGTTCACTCCACATTTTTATGACGTTTTTGAAATGTGCTAAATGTGGAGAAATGTTGCTGTTATTTTTTTTCGGTGTGCACAACTTTACAAACGGCGCCCCTAACAAACTAACCAAGAAGGCATAGAGGTGATCTCTGACGGTCTCCAGCTCCTGAGGCACTGTCACAGACTGTGTCGTCCAGAACTCAAGCCGGTCTAGTGCTGACTGCAACCAGTGGCTCAACTCTGCTGACTCACTCTGGTACCTAGAATTAAATCACAGGACAGAATATGAATCAAATGTAGCTCTGTTGGCTTCTAACAGACAATATCTCTCTCTCTCTCTCTCTCTCTCTCTCTCTCTCTCTCACACTCTCTCTTCCACATTCAGGATAAGAGACGAAAACACTTTGTCTGACTCACATAGCAACAAGATTGATTTGACATTTGAAGTCTGACACATTGTCAAAGTAAACAAACTGCTTATAATTGGAGCCTGACCTGCTCCAGTGTTTGAGCGTGGAGTCGAGGCGGTGCAGCTCCTTGTTGACCTTAGTGGTGGAGGACAGCCAGTGTTCTCCCAACTGGGTCAACTGGTTCTCCAGGTCTGAGCAGCCAACTGACAAAAGAAGCCTCTTGCCCTCCTCCAGGACCTGATACAGCTGAGGCTGATGCTCTGTCAGACTGGCCTTCAGACGCTAGAGGACAGATTGAAAAATGAAGGATAAAAAATGAAGAAGGGCCATCTTGACTCTGTATAAATACTCCTGCATCTTACTTTGTTCCTTACCTGGTAGAGACTGATCCTTTCTACCAGTCTTTCCTCCGTCTCTTCAACCAAACCAACAGTGGGGATGCTACACTCCACGGCCTCCAGCTGCCTGCACAGAGCCTGGTACTCCTCCACAAGCCTGCTCCACGACTGTCAAAGAAAATGGTGTTAAATGAAACTGAACTGAACTTGTATGACATGCTATAAAAATATGAATCACTCATTCACCTCCAGTATGCCCTCCAGCTCCACCCCCCTCCTGTGGGCCTGTTTAAGCACACTATGGGCTAAGGCCATCGTCTCCTCCAAGGCCTGACTTTCCCTCTGCGCCACCAGACCAGACACTTTACTGTAAAACGTCTTGGTGAGGATCATATGACACTCCAAACCCTGGAAGAACTCCTGTATTTAAGGAAGAAGGAGAACAGTCAGAGAAAACAGAGACTGTTTTCTGCATTTGAGTAAAATGCTACCCCCTTTAACAACCCTCCTTACCTTGTGTTTGTCTAATAACATTTGGACCTCTATGACAGAAGCCACCGTCATCTTCTGATCAGCAGCCATCTTGTCCTGTGCCGTGTCCACCAGATCTGTGAGGTCATGGAGAGCAGCTTCATACTGAGCCTTGAGAGACAAGCCGTGGTTTAAACTGCTGCGTCTGGATCCCACCATCAGCACCAGCTCCTCGTATGCATCCTGAACAAAACATCAACAGTTGGTGAGGCAGAGTTGTAGTCTTGGGAGGTTTGGATTCCTGGGAAACAGAGGGTTGAATATTACCTGTAGTTTGAGGAACTCCTGATGGGAGATTTGGTCCGATTGGAGTCCCTCTGCTCTGGTCCTCAGCTCCACCACCCTCTGCTCAAACTCTCTCAGACTCTCCTCCACCTCTGATAAAGTCTACAAAAGAAGCAGCATATTGAAAATGTGTTCCAACAATCTACTTCTGATTCACTCCATGTATTGGAATGTATATGTTTAATATAGGGATGGGCGATATTATCGGTGCTCCGATATTATTGGCCGATATTGACTTAAAAATGGAATATCAGGAAT
This sequence comes from Notolabrus celidotus, assembly GCF_009762535.1. Lineage (NCBI taxonomy): Eukaryota > Metazoa > Chordata > Actinopteri > Labriformes > Labridae > Notolabrus > Notolabrus celidotus. The sequence goes on along the minus strand of NC_048284.1, from coordinate 12,225,876 downwards.
CATCGTTATCAGGTTTTTATAACCGATGTTTGTTCAGTAGACTTAAGCAATTCTGAGCCTGCATGAACGCAGCATGGGACGTTTACAGGCGCGCTTGATGACGTGTAACAACAACAACAACACGCTAGACTCGTGGGTTGCTAACCGTGGCTAACAAGCTTGCTCGCCCGGTGCATGAGATGTCCGTGGTTTGGAACTATTTCCAAGTGTCACTTAAGAATCGTAAATTTGCTATTTGCAACGACTGCAAAGCATTGGTTATGCGACGAGGAAACAAGGCGTCTTCCTTTAATACATCAAATTTTAAAATCTCCTATCTCAAGAAGAACCTTTCTTGTTTTTATTTTCACTATTTTGAGAGAGCAGGGCGATGGAGCCCAGTTTATAATTTAATGATTGTATTATTTGCCAAGTTATGGCCATTTCCTTATTCATTGAACTTGGAATAGAAGAGGACTATGTCCTATCGGAATATCGGAATATCGGCTATCGGCAGAAAAGCCAATATCGAGCATCCCTACTTTTATATATTTGTGTCTGCTCTTGATTGGTGTCAAACCTCGATCTGTTTGGATGCAGGTCTGTCCACAGTTCCAGCCATCTTCTGCAGCAAGTGGTGTTTACTTTCACTCAGAGCCGTGAACAACATCCGCAGTTCATTCTGGCAAGGACAACAGACACAAGATAAAAAGAGGGAGCAGAGGAAATGCAAATGCAAAGTACTCAAAGTTTGATTAAAATCAGTCTAGAGGTCTTGCCACTGTACCTGGAAATTGGAGTGCTCCTGCAGCCTGTCCCTCATGCCGTCACAGTGCTGTTCCAGGGTTGAGTTGAGCAGCCCCATCCTCTCCTGCAGGCCCTCCAGTGTGTCCTCCATCAGTACTCGTTCCTCTCCTCCACACAGCCGCCCTGCTCCTCCACCCAGTAGGTCTCTGCAGAGGTTTACTTCACTGCTCATCGCCTTCAGCTGTTTATAAAGAGCCTGCACAGAGGAGCTCAGGTCAGTCACATACTTGATCACTTCATTTTTAAACGTGTAGTCTGTTTATGTTGGCATAGAAGGCCTATAAACAGTAACTCTACTACCTCTAGGTTTGAAAGCTGTGTCTCTGCATCTTCAGACAGCAGAACAGGGCCAGAGAGCAGCTGATTCTCTGCAGCATCCAACCAGGAGGAGGCTGCTGAAACTGCAGCATACAGGTCCTGTTGCACTGTTGTCCCTCCTAGTTTACTGTCACCATTTGCCGCCTGAACCAGAACAAGAACAAAGAATATTTCCCCTGTGCATTAGATATTGTCAACGTGACTCTATTGGTTGTCTTTTAAATAAAAATAAAGCAAATTAAACTGTAAGAAATGGGAAATTAACCTCCTGGGCAAGTCTTTCCAGATTCTGGCTGCAGGATTCAAACAAAGCTCTGGGGGAGCGATAGTCCTGGCTCACAGACTCGCCTCTAAACACCATACTGGGACTGGACAGGCGGGATCGATGGAGGACCTACACACAGGAGGGACAAATAAGAAACATATGAAAGTCAGATAGGCTGTAAACATGAAGATGAAGCTGTGAAATTATATGAGATGAAAACATCTTTTAGAATAGATTTTAAGATTATTCTATTGGTTTTTGAATCTCTTAATGGTCTTGGCCTTTCTTATTTATCGGATTAGCTTTTATCATATGAGCTGGTGACAGCCCTCAGGTCATAGTGGACTTTTAATTGTACCAAAAGTAAGAACTAAGACCCACGGTGAGGCAGCTTTTTATTATCACAGCCCACGCCTGTGGATCACCCTACCTGAAGATCTGAGGGCTGCACAGACCATAAACATTTTTAAAAGCAAACTCAAGACCGACCTTTTTAGTCTTGCTTTTAACTGAGTTTTATTTTTATTCTTAATAGTTTTATTTATTTATTTACTTATTTATTGATTTATTTATTTAAAAATATGGGGGTGGGATCTTTTTCTTAATTTATTCTATTTTAGGTTGTTTTTATGTACAGCACTTTGTTAAAATGTCATTGTATGAAAAGCGCTTTATAAATAAAGTCTGATTAATTGATTGATTGAGCAAGAATAAAACAGAATACATATCAACATTAAGTAATAATAGTGTACCGGACTAAGCTGGTCCTGTTCCAGAGAGTTGAGGGAGAGCTGCAGCTTTGTGCTCTGATCTTTATTCAGGTTTTCCCAGCGCTGTCTCAGCTGGTCCAAAGGAGACAACGTCTCAGGCTCCAGCAACACTCCTCCGGGGATGGACATCTCACTGTGGGAGGGAGAGAGGGTTGTTTCTTCTGTTATCTGAGTGTTGTTTAACCAGCATGATGAATGTGACCAGATGTTCACCTAGCCTTTTTTAAATGAATATCTTAAAAAAAACTACATCTCACACCATTTCAATCACAGAGAGATCAATGAGTGACAGAGAAATGTGTGCTTATTCTGTGGTAAGAAAAACTAAGTAAATGTAGGAAGAATAGAGAGTGAAAAGAAAGTACCTGTCTCCATTGGGTGTGGTATGGCTCAGCAGCTCTTCTCCAACACTGGCTACAGACTGCAGCAGCTGCCTCTGTTTCGCCACTTGCTCCTGCAGCTCCTGGGAAGTCACCGTACAGAAATGAGGTCATTTTAAAAAAAAGTATCAACATTCTTTCTAAAAGAGGTGCAATTATGTATTTGGCTCTACAGGGTGTCAAAGAGAGGAAGGCTGACCTATTAAATCTGAGAACTACTTAAAGTTGATTTCCTCTTACCCTCTGTCGCAGCAGGTTGTCATGGTGCTGCAGTGTGCGTGTGGATCTAGCCTGAGACAGCCACTCCTGAACATTGGGACTCTGGGATAGTGAAGTATCTGTCTCGCTGTCCTCCTGCTCCTGCAATGAACCCTGGGAGAAAAAGAGAAAGATTATTAACATTATTTTTGACCACAGATGAAAAATGTATGCAGGAGAAAAAAAGACACAATAAGTCAGATTAAGGCTGGAACATAAATACACTATAGAGGTGACATCGATTTAATAGATAGATAGACTGAGTGGCATTTTCCGGACCTGCATTAAGAGGGACTCAGGCCTATTCATTCTCAGCCTCCCCTCAAAATCTATTGCCTTAACACGACCACATTTCAAACTGTGTGACAAACTGCTGTTAGAAAATATATTTTGATTAACTGGATTAAAGATAAACCGCCAACTGTTACCCTGTGGTATCAAGAGTTATTTAGGGTCCTCCCTCATGAAAGGATCAGTGCGGTTCTGAGGGGTAATGAGAGGCACGTCATTGACATGTGGTCTCCTGTGTTCAGTTATTTACCTAAAGAACTGACTCACATTCTGATGAGGGGACAAAAGGGAATAAAATAAAATGGCCAAACCTGCAGAGAGCTAATCAATAAGCATCCTCCTTTTTCTTTCTTTTTCTTTTTTTTATTGAGTCTCTATTGTCAGTATAGCTTAGCTAGCTTTGCCTTTTGTTATCAGGTATTATATTTGCTTGTACTTGGTATGAAAAAACGTATTATAATGGCAATATGCATCGACCTGTAGGGGGGAGTAGTCTGGCGGCTGGGTTTTCCTTGTTTGGAATGTACGGTATGATATGGTGGCAGTATGTTATTTTGTTTTATTTATTTATGTATTTTATTTTATTATATTTTGTTTTATTTGTTTATTTTATTTTATTTTATTTTATTCTATTTTATTTTATTTTATTTTTTCTTCTCTTCTCTTTCTAATGTAAATGTCTTTATATAATCTACTCTTAATGTTTTATTTTAAATGTGTAATGTGGTTTGAAGGCAAGATGTATGGTTTTATTTAATTATCTTCTGTTTGTGGAAAAACAAAAAAAAATAAAACTCTGTTTAAAAATAAAATAAAATTTAAATTAAATTTAAAAAAAATTTAAAAAAAAAATTTCAATTAAAAAGAATGGAGCTGAGAAGATAACCAAAAATAAGTCCATATTGTATAATTGTTTTTTTTTTTTCAATTTGTACATATTTACATGAATAGAGCAGCTGTGGTTCCTAAATGTTGTTGATTATTTGAGAATTAATGTCATTGTTACCAAGAGAGCTCACTGTGGGTGGGAGAGAGACAAGGGATTTCCTTTAAGATAAATAATGTTCATTGAAGTTTAAAGATTTAAAGGCCCTGTGAGGAGTTTTGAACTGGCTGAGAAACAGACTGAAAATGATACTGATGCCTCTTTATGACCTTCAATAGCAAACAAGGACATCAGCAACAACACTGACACCTTCTCTGTTGTCATTTTTAATGCCTGAAACCGCCCTGAGGGGGTAGGTTTCAGACCAGATGATGACATCTCGCTTCAGAAACAGCCTTTATCCGACTATTTTCATGGAAAATAATCACATTGCCTGATAAAGTTGACTGTTAAAAGACAACAGGATGAGGTTTTGGTTGAAAACACTACTTTTGCATATAAAGGACAAGAGATAAGAGGTATCACTTTGTCCACAAGGGGGCGCCAGAACCGATACAAAACAAAAGTTCCTCACAGCAGCTTTAAATAAAAAACATTTTTCAAATGTCCCAAAGAAAATAGGAAAACAGTCACGCCAACAGAAACACACCTGGTGCAGTATGTTTAGTGTTAGCATGTGATGAGGTAGCATCCTTTTGTCAGTTGTTAAGAGTCCCATTGTGTGAGACACACAGCCACTTGTTGTTCCATTGTGGAAAACAGTGGACTTTCATTCAGGGGCATGACACGACCTTCAGTATTTTAGACAATACTACCATTGATACTTTTACTAAGAGTCACATCATGCTGGATAGTACAACAGACACTGCACAGAGACAGGGAGGCAGGACAGCCTGGGCATGAAATATATGTGCAAACATGGAGAAGGAGGGAACTAAAGGCATGAAACAAGTAAAGACAAGAACATAGATGGCCTCACCTGGATGTCAACCTGTTTGTCTTGAAGCATCTGTTGCAGCTCCATCAGGCTGTCTTTGAGGGAGCGTAATTTAAAGGTGAGCTGCTCCGCCTCTCCTTTGGTCTCTGCACGACCCTCCAGCAGCAGGCTCTCACTGTGGATGGAGAGCTCTGACAGATATGACACCTTCTGCTCGATCTCAAACAGCATATTCTGAAAGGACAAAATATATAGTTTTTTTTTTATAACAATTCATACATTTTCAAACATAATACTAAAAATACAATGAAGACAGACAAACTCACACATGTGTAACCAAATGAAAAGACAAACGTCTGAGAAAAATAAAAAATAAAACAGGTAACTAAAGGATAAATTGGAAGGATATCAAAATATAATTGACTATACGGAGCCGTCCATCTTGCAGTGCTCTTAAGGATGCTGTGCATCAAGTCTTCTAAGATTGTAAATAAACATAATGTCTCTTTTTATCTCACAACAGCGTCATCCAAGAAAGCAAGAAAATGTCTCCTGGTAACCAGTGGCGTGTCCAGAAGGGCGGCCAAGGGTGGCACTGGCACCCCTTGAAATCCAATTGGCCACCCCAAAATCCTAGACTATAATTGGCTGTTTGCCTTATCAGAGGTGGGGTTTCTGTTAAAATCTATAATTTGGGATGAGTTAAAAGGCTGACAGTAGATTTCTTTATTAGTGCCCTCAAATGTGACTTTCTTTAAGTCCTTAAAGAATTAAGCTTAGAAGATGTATGCCACTTTTTCATGTTTTTTTTTCAAGTCAAAAGAAATATAACAACTGTTTAATACTGAAAGTAGGTTTTGAAGACAGAAAGGGTAAATGTTATTTATTTGTAAATGCACTGGCCAACCCTGCCTATGTGAGAGCCTCAGTTGGGCCACCCCGGTCAAAAAGTTCTGGACACGCCCCTGCTGGCAACTACTATCCCCACCGATCATTGCACTGAAGTAGAGAGACCTTTATTTCACTGTAAGCAGCCAGAGATGGCCAGTCAGCGTTCTGTCTTAAAAAAGTCTTTGATAGGCTTTACGATACCAGTAAAATATTTTGGACCAGAGAACAATTAATTTCAGGGCAGAACTAAAAGGTGTAAGAGGACACCTTGCATCATCACAGCAGTGAGACAGGAAAGTAAAATTTATGCAACCTAAATTCGGAATAGTATGAACACACAGACTCATCCCTGATCTTGACAGTTTGAGCTGAAGTACAACTGTGAATGAAGACACACATTTAGGAATAAGATGAATGGAGTCAGGAGAGTTCTTTAGAAAAAAAAAAACAATGTTTCACTGGATAAAGACATAATGTCTAATTTATAGGCAATGAATCTGCCCAAACAGCATGAACAGTGTGTTTAGATATGGATTCTCATTGGAGATGAAACCATCTCTCTCCTGACATGTTAAGATTTGTTTTAACGCGAGTTTAAAACGAAATGTTTAATGATGTTGAGAGGACTCAGGCAGAAAAAAAAATCTTCCAAAACGATTCTAAGTTCTAACAGGATGCTTGAAAGACAAACTTAAGGTCTTAGAGGTCTCAGGCTTATCCAGCTTGGAAAATAGCATGGCTGGCAGGAACTAGTTGAGGGCAGAGTTAGCCTCCATGTTAAGCCACAGGAGGGGCCCTGGAGTCAAGCTGCCCGGAGCCCACTGTATCCAAAACATTAGAGCCCTGGCTTTGACTGCCAGTCCAGTAGTAGTGCCTGAATACTGGAAAGCCCCCATTCTGGTCTGTGTTACTGTCGGTGCACCTTAGAGATCCTGTGGTTTTTGTAGTTCCAAACATAAGACAGGATTATGTAGTCTAACTCTTTGAAATAAGCTAAAATGAGATAAACTGGAGGGCTCTTACAGATACAGAGATCTGAGAGAGGAAATTATCAAGTTTTATGACTAATCATAACAAAGGTAGAATTTTCCAGCTCTCTCTTTAAAATTTTTAAGACAAAGTCAATACAATTTAATTTAAACAGTAATATCTCTTTTTTTAATATTAACACACCAATAGGAAAAATAGAGGTGATGATAACCAAACTACCTTCTGTGATTTTGACTGTTTAAATTTAGCTTGAAGAGTTATTAATGTAGAAAAAGTAAAATTTTCCTCTTTGTTTTCATCTTTAAAAATATGCATATGATATTAAATCATGTTTAGTTTAAGTATCAAAATTATTATTGTATATTTAATTTTTTTTCTTTTTTTCCATTCAGGGGCTTTTCTAGTTCCCAATTTTGTTAAGGTCCAAATATTATTCCTTAAACTCTCTGTCTCTATTCAAAGCTTTCTCTGTTTCCCTTCAGAGTTCTTTTCGACACATCCCACCGACTCTCCTCTCTCGTTTCTCAACAAGAGAAGCAACAGAAAAGAGACCCTCCCCTTCAACGTCCGGCCTGTGTGTGAGGAGCCCTACAATTGTATGGAGGTGGTTTAAGAGGGGGATTAAGGTTGTATCCCCTCTTTTCACACCAGGATACAAGGGCTCTTGGCCAAGATGGGGACGTAATTGTGCACAGGGAATTTTTTCCCTCCACAATGCAGTGTGCTGCTTTGGATCTCTTTCCCCTCTATTCAGTGTAATCACTCTTAGCTGGGAAGGTAGAGAATCTCAGCTCTTTCTATACTTCCTTTCCCACAAAAAGCTTGTAAAGCTTAGTGTAGTCTAACTGAATATTCACAATGGCACAATCTTTCTGTTAGCGTAGGATCAAACTGCATTTACAGATCTTATTCTGAGGAGTGTGTTCAAAGGGCAATACAATGGTTAATGTTACAAAACATCTGATTTATGAGAGGATAATCTTAATTGATTTTTGAGCCGCTTCAAATGTTTTTAATTTCTTATGTAAAAGTGTTACAATAAGCAGACTGTGGTTATTAAGTGAAAGGTTTGTCAAATTAAGTAGAAAAAAAACCCAACCCAAAACTACTTAACCCTCCTGTTATGTTCTTTTCTCTGGAACAGCAATAATGTTCCTGGGTTAATTTGACCCGGGGCATATTCAATTATCCATAAGTGTCAGAACCCCCAAAAATTCCATACACATTAATTTTTAACTCCATAATTAACCATTTAAATCAAGATTTAGTCCGTTGGTATTCTTTAATCCTCACAGATCATGGTTCAATGAAGATAACTCCCTAATTTTACATTAAAATTAATGTTAAAACTTTTTTAATGTACATTTGAAAGACCTGAATATGAATACAATAGTTTTACATGACATAGATTTTTGATTATTTTATTTTACATTTTGATTTTTCTTTTTTTTTTTGTGATGTTGATAAATTAACATGACGCCTCTTCTGTCACATGCTGCCCAGATTTTTATGCTGCATTTAGCTGGTTTGGAAGGAATATATTGTCTAAAATACACTTTTAAAGGGATCAATTTGACCCGCAACATAATACAAGGGTTAACTATGCAAATCCTGCAAACTGATCAACCAAATGATAAATCTATATTACATGTTTTATCCTATAGGTCAGGACTGCCTTGTCCCTGCCTCAGCAGACCATTTCCTCCTCTTTTCTCACCACTCATTCTCACTTTGTCTCTCTTCCCTCATATTCTTTTTTCATCTTGTGCCTTTTCTACTATATCATAATGAATAATCTACACTTGCAGACAGTTTTCCCCCCCCCGGAGATGAGGATCCGTAAGTCTTAAGATCCGGATCTTTAGACTTCAGCTCAACAGAGGCCATATGTGAGCTTTAATCAGCTTACTGTCTCTTGGCTGATACAAACACACACAGATTTCCTTCCTTGAGAAACAACATTACTACTGAGAAGCCAATTATGCTGCATCAGAGAATGAATGTTCTGACAAGCATTTACATCAGCTGAAGAAAAAAAGGAGATGAGATGATGTGTTTCTTCAAAAAGCTGCAAAACAGTATATTTCTAGGTACTCTAAATGTGTTTACTAACTTGGTTAAAGCTAATACCTCAGTACTAAAGTTACCTTTAGCAGTGCACTAAAATCTTAATATAATTTCCTACTTAAAGACAAGAATTTAATCTCAATAAGGACCCATGACTGTGGATAAGAGACTGACCACTTAGCCATGGATAACAATTACTCTTAAGATAAGGATGATGTTACCATAGAAATAGGATGAGTGAGGGAACAACACTATTTCAGGACTAACAAGGACGGTTATTACAGAGCGATACAGGGTCCGACCTTAATCCCATTCCCATTGTCCTGATCCCTAATAAGATTCAGCTTACTGGACTCCTGTGGGCTCCTGTCTTCTGTTTAAAACTAGTGTTTGTATTAAACTTCTTCTGTTTCCTTCAGTTTCTATGTTACTTGAATATTAACAATACTCAATTATAAGAGGCATGAATGCACTGATAAAGCTCTATTTCTGGAACAGTGACGCAGCCAGATTCTTCACTTCAGCCTCAGAGAGCTCTCTTTTTATGAAACTATAGCAGACTTTCCTGCTGTGCCTGAAGCAACTGAATCATTTCAGGAAACTTTGAAAGTCTGTGTGTATCTGGGGTGCTTGTTTGGCTTAGTATAAAGATCAAGTGCTGCATAAAAAGAGGCAAAGTCCTGTATCCTATAATGCACTGGTCCCTAGATCCTGAGGAAAGTTCCTGCAGTCAAAAAGTACCTTTGGAATCAGACTTGTAACCATTTGGTGCTTGTCTCCCAATTCAATTCAATTCAATTTAATTTGCTTTATTGGTATGAACTAAGGCATGTTGTTGCCAAAGCACATACGATTCATACACATACATTACATATATATTCATTACATATTATATGTATTACATATTTTATACGCATTTATGAACGATGGTGTCACCCATACAGTATATCTCACTTGAAGCGGTATGCTCATAAAACCTTCACCTAAAATCAGATATTATGGGATGGTGCGTCCCTCAGGCTGTGACAGGCAGGCACATATTTAGCAGCCAGAGGAGCTGCCGACCCTTCCCCCAGGAGAACTGACAGTTTCTCTTGTTGGGAAGTTTGTTACTATTTTAGTAATTTCCCTGTCGTGGGAATCTCTTAGTAAAGAGAACTTGCTGCAGTGGAGGAGGAAGTGCATCTCTGTCTCTATGTCCCCTGTAGAGCAGTGAGAACATAGACGCTCCTCTCTGGGCAGCCATGTCTGCCTGTGTCTCCCTGTCTCTACAGCTAGATGGTGGTCACTCAGCCTGTATTTGGTCAGGATACGTCTTTGTTTTGTATCTCTGACACAGTACAGATATTCAGATAATTTATAATCACGGTTTAGGGTCAAATAACAATTCATTCTACTTTGGGTCTTTGTTTGGTTTCTCCAGTGTTCTAAATACAGATCTTTGGAGTGCTTCATGATGAGTTTAATTTGGTTGTGTTTTGGATCAGTGCTGATGGGAGTCTGGCTGATTAGCTTCCTCACCAGCTGACTAAGGGGACAGTTTTCAGGGTTCAGCTATTGGGTTTTTAGTGCTTTATATTGAAGTAAGTCTTTTGGGCTTAAATTTAGATGTGTCCAAAATTTGATTGCCAGTTTCTGAATGTTTAACAGTAATGGGAAACATCCCAGTTCTGCTCAGCAGGCGCTATTAGGAGGTTTTTTTTAACATGTAGAATTTCTACAGAATTCAGTATGGAGAGCCTCTATTTCTTTCTTATCCTTGTTACCTGTCTTCTCAGCTATCCAATGCAACACAGGCACACTTCAAAAATCCCGAGAGTAGCAAGATGTAGACTATCACTTTTCTCCAGGAGTCCTAATTAACCTGAGTTTGAAATCACCCATCACTAAGTCAGTCCAGGCTTTGATAAGAGCAGAAATGTCAGTCTCACCTGACAGTCAGTGAGCTGCTCCTCCATGTCCAAGTCTTCATTAAGGGGCTGAAGAGCAGAGGTCAGAGTGGCACGAGTGCTGAGCAACCAGTGGTCGAGCTCTGCGGCCTCGCTGTGGTAACGCTGCAGCGCCTGTTCCTGCCGCTGCTCTTCTAGCTGCTCACTGAGTTTCTCCTGTAGCAAGTCAAAGAAACACGTTTGATTTACTACAAGAAGACGAGGGAAACGGTTAAATCATCTCAAGTATCACCGGCTGCTTACCTCTAGCAGCTGCCGTTTTCCTGAAGCCTTCATTCGGATAGTTGCCATCCTCTCCCCCAGCACAGTGAGAGTGGACTGGAGAGCCAGCTGATCGCCCGGCTCCCCGTCACTGTCGCTGTCTGCCAGCTCCTCGGAGAAACACGTCTGTAACTCACCGATCTCTTCCTGTAGCATCATGATTTCATCCATCAAAGCCTAGATGAGTCAGACAGAATACAAATGTGAGAAGTCAAGGCAGAGTAAAGTGTTGAAAGAAAAAGACAGATATTTGAAGAAGAGGACATTGTTAGGAAAAAAAGGATGACGCTCAAAAGGAGCTGGCAGGCGACAGCAGTAACAGAGGGCTAGTCCAAACTGCCTGACATTACATTACAAAAAGGGAGCTGTCACTGTGCCGTTGGCATGGTAACGGAGATCAGTGCCATGCTGTCTGTGCAACCATTGCTAGGGTTAGTGCAATATCAAACCCCTCAATCATTCTCTGTTTTCTCTGAGCTGGCTTGTCTTTCGTCAGCTCTGTCTGTTTCCTCAACAGACGTCTTCTGTCTAAATTTCATTATTCAAACGTACTCCTTCATTTAATATCACTGTATGTGTTCTTCACTCCACTTCTCTCTCTTTCCCCATTACATGCTATCACTATTTCCCCAACAGCTCCAGACCTTGCTACCTTACCCCCCCTCCCCCTCCTCTCTTTTACCTGGTGTGCAGCCATCTGGCTCTCGGGGCTCTTGCTGGGCTCCAGGCTTTCGTTGAGCGATCCCTCAATGGACTCCATCTTTGTGGAAATAGACTGGAGAGACTCCTGATAGTGCTGCTGTCGCTCCAGAGCCTCGTATAAACTCTTCTGCTTCTCGCTGATCTGTGGAAGAAAGGAAAGAAGGAAATAAATAAAAGATGGCGGAGTCAAGATCAAAGCTGGAAGGCGAGGGTGAGGGGAAACTTGACCGTAACCGTCACTGTCTTGAGTTTTGCATTAAAAGAAGTGAATGGAGGTGTGTTTCAGAATGAACTTAATATTTGTAGAGATCATATCTAAACTTTGGTATTTGTGTAACTCTTTTAGAGATATATAACTGCTGGATTTTGTGATAACTTTCATAACTGACAAGTCTTGTCCTAGATCCTAAAACTGTGCCCCTGTTAAAATGTTGAAAATGAGGATTTCTAAAATCAAATTTATATTTTGTTTTATTTATTAATGTAATCTACTTTCTTCTTCTTTTTTTTCTTCTTCTTCCTTTTCTTTTCTTTCTAATGTAAATGTCTTTATATAATCCACTCTTAATATTTCATTTTAAATGTGTAATGTGGTTTGAAGGCAAGATGTATGATCTGATTTAATTCTCTTCTGTTTGTGGAAAAACAAAAAACAATACAACTCTGTTTAAAAAATAAATAAATAAAATAAAATGTATGTCTTGAGAAGTTTTTCTCTGGTTGAGATTTAATCCAAGGCATTTTCTAGCTTGAATCAAAAAAAATAAAACATTGTAAAGATTTTATCTAACATTGAGATCATTGTTGTCATGTTGAGACATACCACATTTTTAAGCGTCTCCCAGGATCTCTGCAGGTCATCCAGGTTAGCAGCACTGCTCTCCATGGACGGGTCATACAGCTCCTGGAGGGGTGCTCGGCTGAGGGAACCTCGACCCTGTGGCAAAGGAAACACACTTAATGCTAGCTAACAGCAAAATATGAGGAGGATGAACTCTATGCTTACTTCTGAGGCTTCTTGAAGATGATGTGTAGGTACTGATAAGTTATGTCTTCAAACATATAGTCAACAATTAGAATGAGTTGCACATACAGCACTGAACACAGGTTCTACTTAGAAATGTATCATGGCTTAATGAACTGACGTCATACTGTACTCCAGAGAAGATTCTTTATAATGTGAGGAGAAGACCCTTAATGTTCAGGCTGATTTGGGGAGCATTTATGGATGCTCTACCCTGAATAAAATGTGAGGACTGATGCTGGATTCTGCTTTTATTTTATTTTTTTCCTTTTAATTTCTGGACTTGAACATTATGTTATTTTGTATCATACTTGAAGCGGCTCAGTTTGTACGGTGCCGCAGAGACTAAATGGGGTTGTGTTTGCGACGCGTCTTGCCATTAAATCAAAATCAAAGTTCAAAGTATGTTTACTATTTATTATCAAACACTCAAAACAAATCAATATCAAAAAAGGTTCGAAACAAACAATGAAAATGACGATGACGGTGGCGGTGGCGATGGCGTGGCGTGGCGGTCAACAAAAAATACTCAACCCCCACTCACCCTCTATGTGTGTGCCCCACCCCCAACTGAACAGGTAGATAAAAGGTAAACCACACCCATGAACCCCAAACCGGAAATGAAGTAAGCAATAAAAAAAGGAAATAATCATGGTTAACGAATAACATAGAAAATCAACATTATGGCCCCTACAATACCGGCCCCTAATTATTATGCCACAAAATAATAATTACATCATACGAGATGACATCATGCATTATAACATTTTAAATCGAACATAATTACAATCTTCTTACTGCATTGTTTTTTTTTTTTTAAAGTTCGAAAGTTCGTTATTCAACAGTCCTTTCTTTCGCTTTTTTAAAGTTCGAAAGTTCGTTATTCAACAGTCCATTCTTTCGCCTTTCGGAAATCAGTAAGAATGTTCAGTCTGGGAAGGTGTGTGCTTTGGGCAAGGGGCAAAGTCAAAGTCAAAAAACAAAGATAAGTCAGGTTGACTCTCAAAAATCCTCGGCTTCCAGTAGAAGACAGACTTTGGTGATAGGTCTGTTCAGGAACCCAGTCTTAGTCCTGATCCGAAGCTGACGTACAAGTCCTCTTCTGTCCATGATGACCTCCACAACTTTTCCAGTAATCCAGGAGTTCCTAGGCGCCATATCATCCACAATGATCACAATGTCTCCTGGAGTGAAGTTGCGTCTGATGTTTGTCCACTTTTGTCTTTCCTGGAGTTGAGGAAGATATTCCTTTGTCCATCTTTTCCAGAATAAGTCCGACATGTATTGTACTTGTCTCCATCTGCGTCGAGCATAGACGTCCTCCTTTGCAAAGATTCCTGGTGGTAGAGATGGCGCTGATTTAAGAAGCAGAAGGTGGTTGGGGGTGAGTGCCTCAAGGTCGTTAGGATCTGTGGAAGCCTTGGTGATGGGGCGACTGTTGAGGATAGCTTCAACTTCACAAAACACTGTCTGGAGTCCCTCCTCGTCGAGGCTTTGCACAGACAGAGTAGAATTTAGTACCTTTCTCACTGATCTTATCAGTCTTTCCCACACACCTCCATGGTGTGAGCCAGCAGGGGGGTGGAAGATCCATTTTATCCCCTTTTGAAGGAGTGTATCATGGATTTTCCCATGATTCCAGCTTTCAATTGCTTCCTTCAACTCGCGCTGAGCTCCCACAAAATTGGTGCCATTGTCTGACCGTAGTTCTTTCACCTGTCCACGTCTTGCTTTAAAACGTCTCAGAGCATTGATAAACGAGTCAGTGTCCAGAGATGATGCCACTTCGATGTGAACAGCTCTTATGGCCAAACAAGTGAAAATGACGCCGTAGCGTTTAACAACAGTCCGTCCACGTTTCACTCCAAAAGGTCCAAAATAATCCACTCCAACATACGTAAAGGGGGGTTCATCTGGTGACACTCTATCCAGGGGCAAGTCTGCCATCTGCTGTTGACCTGGGGTAGCATTCAAACGCCGACAAACAACACATTTAGAAAGGATTCTTCTTATGGACACAGTGGCACCAGGAATCCAATACTTCTGTCGCAACCTGGACAACATGTGGTTGCGGCCGCCATGACCAACTTGTTCATGGACATGTCGCAGAATGAGATCCGAGACATGTAAATCTTTGGCCAGAATGACGGGGTGTTTCATCTCTTCTGGCATTGCTGCTCTGCTGAGTCTGCCACCAACTCTTAGAACACCATTCTCCAGCACTGGGTTAAGTTTATGAATGGGACTTGTCTTCTTTACATTCATTCCTTTTTCCAAGTTTGAAATCTCATCTGCAAACTTCTTCTGACAGAAGCAGATGATGTCCATTTCAGCCTCTGCTAATTCTTCGACTGTTAGACCAACGCTTTCTTTAGCCTTTGATCCTCTTCCGTCCTTCAGTAGCAAATCTCCCTGTTTGCTATGTTGATTAAGTTGAGCTTGTTTCCTTTTCCTAGAGCGGTACAACAGAAGTCTTTTGAGTCTCAACATCCAAGCCACTGCCCTTTTCAGGTGAGTCCATGATGAGTAGTAGTGGATGAAGTGAGTCGTTGGGTCTGTATGTTCTGAAATGATCCGAATAGCGTTTACTGTTGTGTTTCTGATTTCTGAATCCTCTGGTGAAATTTCTCCCAGTCTGTCTGGATGTTGAGGCCATTCCTCCACAGGTCGAAGAAGAAACTGAGGCCCAGATGTCCAGGTTTCTTTCTTCAGGAAAGCCTTGACTGACAAACCACGAGAAGCCATGTCTGCTGGATTTATAGCTGTTTCAATATATCTCCATTGTTGTGCACGTGAAACCTCAGTGATTTGTGCAATCCTGTTTGCCACAAAAGTTCTGAACCTTGTTGTGTTGTTGTTGATGTATTTGAGAACAGAGGTGCTGTCAGTCCAAAATACAGAGTTAGCGAGTTCCATCTGCAGTTCTTTTCTCAACATTCTGTCCATTCTGCTCGCCATGGTAGCAGCAGTCAATTCCATACGGGGAATGGTAACTGGCTTTAATGGAGCCACTCTTGCTTTTCCCATCACAAATCCACAATGTACCTGGCCATGATTGTCGTGCTGCAACAGGTAACTTACAGTCCCGTATCCATCCTCACATGCATCTGCAAAGTGGTGAAGCTGAGCAGAGGTGATGGTTCCGTAGTCTGATGGTTTAAAGCATCTGTGTACTGTGAAATTTTCCAGGTTTTGAAGGTCCTGAATCCAGTTTGTCCAATCTTGTGCAATGACATCTGGTACAACATCATCCCAACCAATCCTTTTCCTACACAAAGTTTGCAGGATCCTTTTGGCATTTAACACAACAGGGGCAAGCATTCCAAGAGGATCATACACAGAACTGACTGTAGACAGAATTCCTCTTCTGGTGATAGGTCGGTCTTTCAAAGTGATTCTAAACTTGAAGACATCCGATTGTACACACCATTGTACACCCAGTACCCTCTCCACAGGAAGATTGTCACAATCCAAATCAAGATTTTTAATCTCCTTAGCTCTCTCTGTTTCTGGTATGGCAATCAACACGTAACGACTGTTGCTGACCCACTTGGTCAGTACAAAGCCTCCCTTGGAGCAGATTGCTCGAAGTTCAGTGTACAGAGCGATTGCTTCTTGCTCTGAAGCTGCTGAGGTCAAGCAGTCATCAACGTAAAAGTTGTTCATGATGGTTTTTACAGCATGAGGGCTGAACTTCTCCACATTGTCCTCAGCACATTTCCTCAGGGCAAAGTTAGCCACACTTGGGGATGAAGTTGCTCCAAATAGATGCACTGTCATCCTGTACTCTTCCATGTTCTTTGTATAGTCACCATCAGGCCACCAGAAGAATCTCAACAAATCCCGATCTTCAGTTGGTACCTTCACCTGATGGAACATAGCTTCAATGTCAGCTGTGATGACAACAGGTTCTTTTCGAAATCTAGCCAAGACTCCAATCAGTGAGCTAGTCAGGTCTGGTCCCTGTAGAAGCTGAGAGTTCAGAGACACTCCCTGAAATGAAGCTCCACAGTCAAATACAACACGAAGCTTTAGCTTTTGAGGATGGTAAACCCCATGGTGTGGTAGATACCATTTCTTGCCATCGATTCGTTCCAAGATGTTGTCTGGTACTTTCTCTGCATATCCCTTGGATAGCATGTCTGACATGAAGCTTTTGTATTCCAGAAGAAAAGATGGATCCTTTTTGAAACGTTTCTTCAGGTTCAGTGTCCTCTGTTCAGCCACATGTCTATTGTCTGGCATGTGTATGGTTTTGTCCTTTAAAGGAAGTCCAATGCAAAAATGACCATCCACAAGCTTTGCAGATTTCGAAACCGAATCCATGAACTGCTGGTCTTCTTATGAAGGTTCATGTTCATCTTTAACACATTCTGGAAAATCAGTCTTAAACTGCTGTTCCCACAGCTCATCCAGTTTCAACAACGATATCCTGTTTACAGTAATGGTTGGAAGCTCACAACCATTATCAGGTTGTCCTCCCAATGGTCCATTAACTGTCCATCCAAGAATTGTTTTTACAGCATAAGGTCCATTACCCACACTCCTGATGACCTCAAGTGGTTCCAGGGCCTTTGGAACATCCGAGCCAATCAACATCTCAATTTCAGAGTCAATTTCAGGTAAGTCAACATTTCTCAGATAAGGCCATTGGTCAATGTCCTTTTGACATGGAATATTTCCTTTATGCACAGGCATGGATTTCTGACTGTAAATACATGGGATTTCACAAAACTCATTGTTGCCAAGCTCAGCAACATCCAAACCTGAAACAATGCAGGTATCAACGACTTTCTTCTGACCCATGGTTCTCAGAAGAATCTTTGATCTTCGGCCTTGAAGATGAAGCTTATTCATCAGCCCCACTGTGCAGAATGATGCAGTACTTCCTGGGTCAAGAAAAGCATAGGTATGCACAATTGTGTTTCCCTTTCTGGCCTTGACTTGCACAGGCACTATCGAGAGCTTGCAGCTGTCCTCACCGGCCCCAGTGACTCCACTAGTCTGTACTGATGGTACGGCACCGTCCTCGGTAGCTGTCTTCCTTCCTGTTTGCATTTCCATTTTACGGTTGTGTATATGCAACATGCTGGGGTGCTTTAAGCCACATTCTTTGCAGCTCAGTCGCTTCCTGC
Source organism: Notolabrus celidotus (assembly GCF_009762535.1). NCBI lineage: Eukaryota > Metazoa > Chordata > Actinopteri > Labriformes > Labridae > Notolabrus > Notolabrus celidotus. The sequence continues at coordinate 12,207,966 of NC_048284.1, read as the reverse complement.
AGTCTCTGCTGATGTGCCCTCTGCACAGACAGCCGAAACAAACACCATTCTCTCGAAGGAAAGCGATCTTCTCGTTGTGTGCCTTCCTTTCCAATGAAAAACACACATCCAAATCGTGTCCCCTTTTGCAAAACAAACATCCTTTCAAAGCGGGCAAACTCTCCTTTTCTGTACCTTCTTTTTCGGTTTTCCTTTCGGCAACTGACACAGTGGTGGCAAAGATACTTCCCTTTGACTTATACTGAGGTTGTGATCTTGTCTTTCTTATATCCTTGCTTGATGTAAGAGTGTCTTTTATGTCTCCAAATACTGGATCTGTCAGAATCTTTATTTGTCTTTCAAGGAAATCCACCAAGTCCCTAAAGGTGGCTCTGTGCTTCCGTTTCTCTTGTAAGTCACAGGCCACTGTTCTCCATTTATCTCTGAGCCGGTACGGCAGCTTCCTAATCACATGTAGCATGTTGGAAGGAAGATCAAGTTCAGACATATATTCAAGTTCCTCCATAGCATTGCAGCATCCTCTCATAAACAATGTATACGCTTGAAGAGCCTTTGTGTCGTCAGGTTTAATCGATGTCCATAAAAGAGCTTTCTCAATTTGTGCTGAAGCTATCTTGTGCTCATTTCCAAAGTGCTCCTGGAGTAAAGACTTAGCCTTGCTGTATCCTCTCTCCGAAGTCATGTGTATGCAACTCCTTACAAGATCCCTTGGCTGTCCTCTTGTGTATTGTTCCAAATAATAAAGACAGTCTCGAGGGTTAGGGTTCTTGCTTTCAATGCTGTATTCAAACGATTTAATGAAGGTCTGATATTGAAGTGGGTCACCATCATAAACTTGAATTTCTTTCTTGGGCATGGAAGAAAGACACTGTTGCTGGATCAATAAAGCGGTGATTTCATTTTGTTTTTCCATAACTGTGAATATACTGTTTTGTTCATTGTTTCCTGCAGCAGGTATTGTAGTTGGTGGTGTTGCGGCTTGAGCTTCTGGATTTCTGATGCTTTGTTGGTGGGTCAAGGGTACAGAGGTAAGTGTCTGAATTTGTGTTATGGCTTTGTTTGTGGTTGTTACTGAAGTCCGTAAATTGTTATCACTGTGGTTTTGTTGAAGTTGTCCATTTGGTTTGTTAGCCGTTGCTTGTAGTCCATTGTGATCCATTTCAATGAGAGTTATTTTCTTGTCCTGTTGTCCTTTTTCGAAATAAGAAGTCATTCCATCTGAAAGTTTGGATATTTTACTGTGAACGCCAGATCCTTTTGATGCTCCAAGTATTTTCATTCTTGCCATTGTAGCAGCGATGTTAGCATCCATCTCTAACTGTTCTTTTTTCCTCCTCAGCTGCTCCTCCTGCTCTTCGAGGTTGTGTTTGTCTTGAAGGTGTTTTTGTCGAACCATGAGTGCAGCCATTTCTGCTTCGGCCATTATGCGTGCTGATGAAGTGCTTGAAACTTTTGAGCTTGAACCAGAAGAACATTTGCTTTTTCTGCTGCCAATATTTGAAACACTGTCACATGGTTGAATTTCATCCTGTTGTTCCAGGTCTGATGTTGCTTTAATGTTTGGTTGAGAAAAGGGGGTGTCATGTTGAGGAATCATTTCTTTTATTTCGGCAAGTGCCTCCTCAGGTGAGATGAGTGAACTGTCTGCTTTTCCAGCCATGGGTAAAACTGTGGCTACATATTCTGTTTCTAGCCAGGGGTGTCCAGTATCCAAAAGCCATTGTTTCACATCCTCAACAAAGTTCGTTTTGGTTTTAGTTACCCGTTTAAACCAGTCATTTTGAGTTTCTTGTTCCTCCGTTGGAAGCAATACAAAAACTGATTCATGTGCAATTCTTGCATTTTCATAATTCTGAATAATTTTTCCAAGTTTTGTTTGCACATCCTTTGCATTTTCATCCTTTTGCATCAAGTCTTTGATTTCATGTGTGAGTCCTTTAATTTTTTTCACGTTTGATTGACGTTCCTTTTGGAGTGTAATGATTTTGCAAGACAGCGCTTTGGCTGTGAGCTTCACCGTTCTCCTCTCCTCCATACCATCACACACGTCACTTTTTCCACTCATTTTGTCATTTTCCAACATTCACATTCCGTTGAAAACACATTGCAGCAGATGACATCAAAGCACAGGTAAACTGCATCCACAATAGCGCACCAACAACGCGCTCTCCAGCTGATCAGCACAGCAGCGTCTGCGCTCCACAAAACACACAATCCACAGCGTGTTCCACAACAAAACAGCACAAAAACTCCGCCGATCACGGCAAACAGAGCATCCACACACAAAAGCCAAAACACGTCCCCAATGGACAAGCGGCAGCCGTTCCAAACTGCGTACAAACTTTTCACAACATACACAAAGGAATACGGCGGGCCTACCGCTTCAGAAGGCTCTGTGGCTCTGCTGTCAATCAGCGAGTTTTCCGCTGCGGCTGCAGTCAAACGTGTCCTCTCACTTCAGCGTCCATCCTTTCCAAAGTGTCCGCGTTCCAATCCATGCTGAAGGAAGAGTGGTCCAGTGTTCCAAGAGTGTCCATCCAGTGATCCGGGTTATTTTTTGTTGACTAAATGAAGCGGCTCAGTTTGTACGGTGCCGCAGAGACTAAATGGGGTTGTGTTTGCGACGCGTCTTGCCATTAAATCAAAATCAAAGTTCAAAGTATGTTTACTATTTATTATCAAACACTCAAAACAAATCAATATCAAAAAAGGTTCGAAACAAACAATGAAAATGACGATGACGGTGGCGGTGGCGATGGCGTGGCGTGGCGGTCAACAAAAAATACTCAACCCCCACTCACCCTCTATGTGTGTGCCCCACCCCCAACTGAACAGGTAGATAAAAGGTAAACCACACCCATGAACCCCAAACCGGAAATGAAGTAAGCAATAAAAAAAGGAAATAATCATGGTTAACGAATAACATAGAAAATCAACATTATGGCCCCTACAATACTGTTCTGTCGATTATATTGTACTTTTTGACAACAAAATAAATATGTATGAAATGTATGTAATGAGAACCAAAGCAAACCAAGGGTTGGGGTGGGGAAGAATATGTAGTTGTTTCTGTTTTCTTTTGTTTTGTATTTTATTGTTGTTGCTGTTGTTTTCTCTTTATTTTCCCTGTGAAGTTAGACTACACATTTTCTTTGCTCTTATCCCCATCATTTAACATTCTTATTATTTTTATTATTATTAGATTTTCTACTTATTTATTTTCATACTGTGAATTCCAATTTCATTATAATTGATATTATTTTTTGTGTCTTTATTTCCTTTATTTGCATACAATATATGAAAAATAAAATGAAATAAAAAACTGAGCACAAATGATTTACTTTGACTGTAAGAAGGAAAAATAACATTATAGAAATGTATTATTCACATAATATAAATTACCAGCTACATCGATTAATGGAAAATTCTTACATTTCTTTGCATTTTTTTAACCCAGATAAAAACTAAGCTTAGAATGAAGACTGTTGTGTTTTTCTATAACAACAGATGAGGCTGTGTACCTCCAAAGAAAGGATATTGTAAGAAGTTGAGAGTTTTGTTTTGTTTGGGTCAGTATCTGGTTGGGATTCAATGTAATAATTTCCCACTCTCTGTTATGAGACATTCTTTCATTGTCTTTCCACATGACTATCATCGTATTGGTTTTAGTTGCTTTCAATAACATGAGACTTAAATACTGCATTCATAAGATTTAAATCAGTAGCTAAAGAATGATCGTGATTTCTGCTGTTTCTCCAAGAATAACAAAGCACAGATGTTTCACTGCAGCAGCTCTCTAAGTAATACATTAGATCAGGGGTTCCCAAACTTTTCAGCCCGCGACCCCAAAAATATAGGTGCCAAAGACTCGAGACCCCCACTGTCCCTCAAAGTGATTTAATGTTGCTTCATTTAGCTGGTCTGCAGGAAGTTAGCCAACCTATATGAGCATGTGTCTGTGTTTCCTGTGCCGTTATGAATTAACTTACTGCTACCGATGCTTTTGATAATTAACTGCTCACTAACTCTAAACTTAGGAGTCATCTGGCAAAAAGAAAGACAGAAAACTCATTACATTTTCTATTTTCAAATTTTTGTTTCAAGTTTAGCAACTGTTTTTGTCTATAATTTTTACTGTAATGGGTAAAATCTACTATTTTTAGATAACTTAAAAAAAAAAAACATTCTAAAAGACATCTAAGGACCCCCCATTTGTGCCTTGCAACCCCCCAGTGGGTCCCAACCAACACTTTCGGAACCCCTGCATTAGATGACACATTTTCTACTTTTTGCTAAATTAGCTGTTTACACAAAAACAACTTCTCATTTTTGCCCTTAGCAAATAAAAGCAAGAGGCAAAAAAATATTCTTCAGCAAAGTAAATGTGCAAACTTAATGCCGATTACAAAAGAAAAGCAGGGGCAGCATAGCAACTCACCAGCTGTTTCAAACAACCATTGTGTTCATGGTGATGATGGAAAAGTCATTGTTTGGTGGTGGGAGTGGTGGCGTTGGGCAGGGATGCAGAGTCTACCCCACTCCTATAACTAGCTGATATAACACTATAATAAGATGCTGTTATTCTGATGTAAGCTAATGTGGCAAAAATCCTTTAATATTTAATGCATGTTTTACTTCTTATATAACTGCATATTTTAACGTCTTTGAGATATCTATATTTCTGGAAACAGTAAAAAAATATTAGAGGCACTTTTCAGGTCATGATGTCCTTAAGATGAACATCTTCTGCACAGGTTAAAGTTGTTATCTTTTGTTAGACTGAAAATTTGAGGTGTTAAATGTAAATCGATCAATGTTAATGTGCAAGCTTGGTGGGTTTGGGTAAGGCTGGCGAGCTTTGGAGGTAACCAGGGGCGGGGGGTTTGCAGTACCTGGCTAAGAGGAGCGTCAGCGTTAGCCCCTGGGGAAGGGGAGCGGCAGGCAGGGGGAGAGGAAACCTCGCTGTTCGTGCCCTCCTCCCCTGACTCCTCCGTCACAGGGGAGAGGAGCGTGTGGCAGCGGCCCGCTGTCATCTGACCACGCATACATCCCCGCACATCAAACACACACATCAGAAGAAGCAGGTGGAGGGAAAAGGGTGGGGACCAAAAAGAAATAGGCCCAGATCAAAGAGGCAAGGAGGCAAAGAGAGACAAAAATGAAGAGAGAGAAGAGGGAGCATTAAAATTAATGTGGGAGAGCAGGTTAGGCAGATTGCAGTGAGCACATTGCTGATTCATTAGACAGTAAGTAATCAAATAACACTGAGAGGAGACTAGTTAGATCATATTACTACTTCTGACATCTAACTCTGCAACACTTTTGACCTAGCACAGAATTAAAGAGGGTTCATTCACTGTACCATTGCTCTGCTAGTGCTAGCTAATAGACAAACACCGAATTCTTCTGCCAATGAATGAGCCACACTGATTTTTTTACAGGATGCATCAGGGGAAAGGAATGGCCATCACCAGGAAGTTAAAAAGTTACACGTAAGTACACACTCTAAAACTTCTCCCACCACATACAGACTAAGACACACTGAAGAGTCGCAGTTTCAGAACCACAGTCATTTCCTTTCCATCACAGACACGCTACCCTTTATAGTGGCATCTAGACATCTACCACACAAACAAGGTTTAATGTTGCATTTCTTGCACTGTCTTTCAAATGTCCATGGGAGAGAGGGGATCACGTTGGAGAGATCCACAGGATATCAAGGCCAATTCTCCAATGAAGCATGGCTAAAATATGACATAGCTCACATAAACTGAATTAGTGAGACGGCAGCAGCAGTTGTCCCAGAAGTAGCACAGCTGTGTGTGTGTCTGCATGCTTCAGCAGACAGGCAGAGCTGAAATGTGAGCCAAACCCTAGTGGGCTGCTTTTTTGGCAGTTAAATGCAGGGTTTGGCTGACTAACTGAGGACCTTTTTATATTTCGAGGACTTTTCCCGGGCTTTATGATGCAATGCAACGCAAGAGAAAGCATCAGGACAGCCGGCATGTGTGGGAAAACCAGGAGGTCTACATAATGAGATTAGTTAGAAACAGTGGTGGACAGTAACAGAGTAAAATGACTTGAGTACAGTACTTCAGTACATTTTTGAGTATCTGTACTTTACTTGAGTTTTATTTTTTGGGGATACTTATTACTTTTACTCCACTACATTCAGAAGACAATTATTGTACTTTTTACTCCACTACATTTCTATCAATGCTCTAGTTACTCACTACTTTAGCTTTGAAGTCAGCTCAGGAATGTCCTTCTTTTTTTTCTGAAATCTGATCCCAAAGACAGTAAAATGTGTTGGTGTAGTTCTGTTTGTCTCAGTGGTTTAGTCGTACCTGTATATCGTGCGTCTCCATGGTTGAACGTGGAGCAAACACAGAGCACATTTCACTCAGATCAGGCCATTCATTTAGAGGTGGTAATGATGTCTATAATTCTCCACCTGAGCACCCATGGTCATATCTTCAGCCCGTGTTAGAGGTTTTTAAAATGAAGAATGAAATGTATAATTTGAAATTTTCTCCCTGTTTCCCACTCTTCCCAAACACACAAACATTCACTGTCCAACCTAAGAAAGCGTGTTGAGCTACTTAACATTTGTTTCATTCCAGATGAACATTTCAAACTAAGTTGTCTGTGCTTGGAGTAACTTAGTGTCTGTTTTTATTCCATGGTATAGTTTTTAGAGATTTCAATGAATGGTTTCTATATAAACATAATGTAACAGAATGTACACCTATGTATTCTTGACTGCACTTATGTATTTTGAAAATACAACATTTTAGAGATAAATTTAAGAAGTACTTTGAATACTTAAGTATTTTTAAAAGCAAGTACTTCAGTATTTTAACTCAAGTAATAATCTGACAGAGCAACTGTCTTGTATTGGAGTAATATTTGACCTGGAGTATCTATACTTTGACTTAAGTAATGAAGCTGTGTACTTTGTCCACCACTGGTTAGAAACTAGACAGGACTTTACAGTGCTGTGGTAACACTGACATTCAGCTAAATATGCCAAACAGTAACAAACCAAGCAGCAGTCCTAGCAATTCGTTCCATACAGAAATATATCATGCTCTGCTCACACACTGTCACACAATTACACTGTAATATCCTGTTTCCTGTCCTGCTCAAACCAAAGACAACACAAACAGCGGTAACAGAGCAAGGAAGCGGCGAAATCTGAATCAGATCGAGAGTCACAGAGGAAGAGAAAAAAACCCAGATCAAGCCAAGGATGGTAATACTGTAGTAGCAGGCAGACAGATTTAGGCTAATATGAAGCACAGTGAAGTGACACAGCACAGTACGAGGAGACAGCCAGGATAGTAACACTAGAGGTGTAAAGGGAAAAAAGAAGCTAGACTTATTTCTGAGCAAGATAAAGAAAAGTGACACAGAAAGGAAAAGCTGCAGAGCTGCTGAATAATAATAGAGAGAAAAAGTGGATTCTAAATCTGGAAGGCTTTATTTTTATACCCGTTATGGACCGCTGAATGGATGCAAATGAGGCCCTAGAGCCTAGTTTAAGTCTAATGTCAAACGAGGGGCTCACATTTTGGGAGACTTGAATCTGAATTGTACTCATTTAACTTTGCAAACTCTTTCAGGGAAATAACAAGTACTTAAGTTAAACCTCTAATCATAGGTATCATGCTCAGACATCCTTTAATTTGGTGTAGCTTAAGGTAATTGCATTATTCTTAAATGAGCTCCAAACAGTCTCAAGAGACCAGAAAGAGACCCCTGGGTTTGTTGCATCCTTTGACAACTAGAGTTAGGAAGAAACAGGTGACACACATGCATACATGCTCAAACATAGCCCAGACAGACATACAACCATGCAGTATGTACATGTGAGAGTCCCTGGGTGATTGTACATGTGTATAAAACAGGCTTAGCCACTCACCATGACAACAGAGGGGTGTGCTGGAAGCTGCTTGTCAGAGGAAGTGTCATTGGTAGCCATGGTGCTGGGCAGCTCCTCATCACTCAGCTCGTCCATGCCGTCTGAAAGGCCCTCCACCTCGCTGACTGTCAGCAGCATGGTGGCATGTTTGGCCTTCACAGTCAGCATCTTACATTTGGAGTGGAGTGAGGCGATCTGCTCCTGGTAGCCACGGATCTTCTGGGCCAACTCCTGTCAAAACATCCCCCCAAAACACACACAACACCACCACCCCCAGGGTCAGGAGAGTGTGGTTCAGTCCACAATGGAAGATCAATAGTTCCTGGTTAAGAAAGGTCCTGAGAGAAAAAAGGAAGGGGGTGTGCTGAGCTGGTTCAACTCTGAATAAGGCGCTGGTGCGAGAGGAGTAAGTGGAGTGGACGCATTCTCTTCTCTCTGCCGTGCCGGTCTCTCGCTTTTGGCTCCACAGTGTGTAAGCATAGAAAGAGAATAGCTGTGCCTCACTCTCTCTCTCTCTTTTTCTCTCTCTGGCTCTCTCTTCTGTATCTCTAAGCCAATCAGAGCAGCACAGAGGCGGGTGACTAAGAGCAGCGGTGAAGCCAACACACAGGATGTATGGTTGAGACAGAGACCCTCGCAGAAATAGTTCAAAATCCCTCAGACACTCCCTCTCGTACACATACACAATTGGCAAGAAAAAAACAGGAAGTGATCTCACTGCCTGCTACCCCCCCTTCCTCTGCTTGACGCTTCTCTCTTCCACCAATCCTCAGGGTGGATTCCTTTCAACAAAAGAGACTCGTAAGAAGAGAGGGAGTGTTTAGTGAGAGAGAATGACATAGACGGTGTCAAATTACACGGCTGGTATGAGCCTACAGGCCGGGGTCCAGCTCCTCCTCCTCCTCCTCTTTCTACTCCCTCTGTCCCGCAGATGGTCATTGCACTGATAATCAGGTCATGTGACTAAACGGGCCGGTGGAGTTGCAGCTATCTGCTTAGCTTAGAGATCAAACTCAGACATAAACACAGCAGCATGCCAAGCCACCCTGCAGCAGCGGAGAGACTGCAGTAACAAGAAGATATCTACAAACAGCTGGGTATGATGTAGTCTCTGTCATGTGTTTAGAAGTAGATAAAAATCTACTCAAACCGCACAGAGAAGTTAGAGTGTGGTTTAAAAAAGTGCTGCCTCTGAGGAGATCTGATCTGTTTCTCTGCAAGTCTTTGCCTCGCTCTGTCTGCCAAAACCCCTCCCGGCCTCGTTGGATCTCTCCCTCTGCATGGGAGTTCAAACACACTTACTCAGCAAAGTGCAAATAAAATCTAGAGCGCAGGGCTTCAAAAATGCAGGTAAAAACCTACTCACCATCTCCACTGCATCAAACAGGAGTATATCATATTTACATGCACTATCAGATAAAGGAGGAATGCGTAGGAGATAGAAGTGTGGAGACACAACAAAATTATAGTCTCCCAGAGCTGCAGTGAAGTATGTAGTGGCTCTGCTCTGATAACAATAACTTGAAGCCTGCTGATGCACAAAACAGTTCAGTTGGTAACTTCTCTATACATGCTGTGGTACAATGCTACAAAGAAGAGGAAATATATAAAGTCTAACATGTCTCCTGTCTTTCTTTTGGCACTTTAATGTTGAGGAAGCTGACCTCATTAGGAAAGCCATTTTTAGATGCTAGCGTCTTCTGAAAGAAAATTAACTTCCCTTTAAGGCAAGTGTCAACCAAAGAGGAACTTTCATCCTGTTATCAATGTCCTGTAAAGATTTAAATCTACAGTTATTTCATAGACTATTTTTAAGGATAGCTTTTAAAAGCAGTGAATAAAGAGGATCCTGAAATGCTTTATATGGCCTAAACTGGCTCCTGATTTGAGGCTGTTTTTATGGATCAGACTAGACCCCCTCTCTTTGAGTTCAGGTTCAGGCATACAATGACTGTGTCAAAGCTGTGTTTCATGTTGCTGGTCTTTTGTACAATTGGATGAAAAAATTACTTTTGCAACATTGTTTTTCAAAACTTGCAGACAGTTCAAGACATTAGCATGTTTGTAACTATGTGACCACAGAACTGGAAAGGTGGTGTCCCTGTTTTGAAACAACTACTGAAAAATATTTGTCAACAGAGAGTTTCCAGGATGTGGACCACATGTTTTCAGCTGCTCTACAAGGTCTGATAATACAGTATAAACTAAACACTGAGTATTGTATTGGACTGGTAGTGAGTATCCAGGAAAGATAACAATGTTATTCTTTAACTCTCCTGTTATGTTCCGGGTCAGATTGACCCATTTCAAAGTTACATTTTTTTTAAATTGTTAAAAGTTTTTTTTGTATGAAACTTCTTCTGCTTGGCTTAATGAGCATAATCAACATATAAAATAAAAATGGTTCATTTAACAAATTTGCAATCCCCCTTTATGTTTATATTAAATAGATACTGTTTGTGGGTCAAATTGACCCGGCAGTCAAAGTGGTGGCTAAAAGGGGTCAGAAGTGTCAAATACTAATTGTTTTTTTGCAACTGTGTGACATATTTCACCCCAATCACAAACACACACATGAAAAGTGGGTGAGTTATCCTCATTGAACTGTGATTTGTGAGAATTAGAGAACACCACTGATGTAAATTGTTAGTAATGGAGTTTATAATGAGATTTAAAAAAAAATGTATGGTTTTTTTTGGGTTCTGACACTTTTGGATAATTAAATATGCCTGGGTCAAGTTGACCCAGGAATATTATTGCTGTTCCTGAGAAACGAAAATGACAGGAGGGTTAAAGACATACTTCTTTGTGATTTTGTGTTTTAGATGTGCCGTCCTGTATGTCTATTGATTCCTCTTTCCATTGAAGTGTTTGTGCTATTGTTGCAAGCCAAAAGTCCCCTAGGGGCAGCGAAGGTTTCATTTATACATTCCTGTTGTGTCATTAGACTGCCCTGCATAAAGCTCTGACCTGATCTCAAACCCACCACCCACCAACCTTAGGTTGAACTGCAGTGATCCTAACCTTATGGTCAAACACAAGAGCCAGAATTCATAAATACTATTCATGGATGAGGGAGAGAAAATCCCTGAAGCCAGATTCCATAATCTCAGTAAAAAAAGATCCTTTAAGAGTAGTGGTGGATGTTACAGCAGCAAATGACGCCAGCTTTGGAATCTTTAAATTCACATAGGAGTGTGATGCTCACATGTCATTCTTATATAAAGAGCCTGATTAAGTGAGTGCCTTTTCTCACCTCATGGTGGTGTATTTGAGCCTGAAGCTCCTGAATGTTATTGGTGGAAACAGGCCGATCCTGAATGATGCGGTGAGCCTCTTCGATTAGTCTCTGGAGGTTCTTCACTTCCAGTTCATACTGCTCATACTGCACCACTGCCTCCTGGGAAAGAAAAAACACAACAAGTTAGCACAAAAAACATTACATATTTCTCTAATGATTGATCTCTGAAGGAGAAGTGATCACTTCAGCATGTGTGACCCTTTCACTCATGTCAAATGAGTTATTGAGTTATTTTGTCCACACTTTTCGTCACAAATGCACTATGTCATTCATTTATATATGTATAGAGTTTTTATAGTGTTGCTAGCATGCAGTTCTATGTAGGCATTTGATAAAATATGTTACACTGAAAGTATTGTCATATATTATCCTCTGATGACAATTGAGCATTTATTATGTCAGTTTGGAACTTCTAAACTTTGTATAAGTTCAATTTTCATTATAACATTCAGAATATCACAGTTATTGGGTTTATATATGAGATTAGGTCAAAGTAGATTAGATATACTTTGTTGTCTCTGGGGGAAAAATTGGCCAGGGCAATAATGCAAAAGCAAAACATCACGCAACTTGATGTTCAGTGAAAACAAACACAACACACAGACATGGCAAACATGACAAAAAATCATGTAGAGCTTAATATTAAATGGAAATGAATGGGGTTATTAAATCTGTATATCAGTGTAAAAACATTATGAATATATAGTAAGCTGAAAGGATAAGAAGGCAAAACAATATATATATATATAACATCACTTGAATATCATGTATTGGACTGGTTCAACAGGAACCATGAATATGCACATTAGCAGACAACCTCATGTGTGACCCCGAGCAAGTCTAGACCAACAGATGCAATGTTTTTATTTTTAAAATATATTTCATAATATGTTTGTCCTCTAGACCAGGGTTTCCCAAAGTGTTGGTCGGGACCCCTTGGAGGGTCGCCAGACACTAGTGGGGGTTTGTGAGATGTCTTCCTGATTTTCTTTTTTTTTTTTTAAGTTATCTACAAATATTTATTATTATTACATTTGTTTTTATTTACCTTGTTTTCTTATGTTTATCTTCCTTTTTGTTTGTACTGTTAATTATTATTATTTCTTTATTTTTTTGTATTTATGTATTTTTTCTTCTCTTTGTTGGTTTTGTGTTACGTATTTATAATTTTTTCACTTGTGGTGAACAAAGAAATACTGAATAAAATGTAATAAAAAAGTTGAATGACAAATCTTATCTAAAAATAGCAATTTTACCCATTTATAGTAAAAAATATCTACAAAAATAGTAGCTACACTTGAAATAAAACCTTGAAAATAGAAAATGTAATGAGTTTTCTGCCTTTCTTTTCTCCAGATGACTCCTAAGTTTAGGGTTAGTGAACAGTTAATTATCAAAAGCATCAGTAGCAGTAGATTAAATCATAAAGGCACAGAAAGCACAGCCACATGCTCATATAGGTAGGCTAATTTTCTGCAGACCAGCTAAATGAAGCCACATGAAATCACTTTGAGGGACAGCAGGGGGTCGTGAGTCTTTGGTAACTATATTTTTGGGGTCGCGGGCTGAAAAGTTTGGGAACACCTGCTCTAGTCTATCTCAGAAGATTATTTTATCCCTTCTTTGAGAAAAATCTTTACTGAAATGAGCTTAGAAGCAGGGTTAGACTGCTATGATAGGACATAGAGAAAAAAAAAACACTTCTGAGAAGGCCTTACAAAACAGTTTTTAGTAAAAGAAAAAAAGATCAACAAGCACATGCTCACATATGGTGCATTGACAGCTAATCCAATTCATTAAAAAGATACAAGCTTTAGCCGTGTTATCAGCATTTGTAATTGTAGGAGTGCCCTCTACCTGCAGGATGTTGCACTGCTGGATTGTAGTATGCTGCAGTTGGCTGGCCTCTTGCTGCAGAGTCTGAGCTGTGCGGCAGATTGGCAGGCTGGCCACTACCTCCTCTGGCAGCCGGAGGGCGCTCTGACACCGCTGTACTGCCGCCACCTGCTGCTTGAAGCCCTCCATTTCCACCAGAAGACGCTTATGAAGGAATGAAGACGGGGAGGAAGGAGAGGTTGTTTTGTGAAGAATCAAACAGTCCTGTGTTCATAGCGATCTTCAAGTTTACAGTGTTACATTTCTACTGTAGGAATGCAGTTTGTATGTTCTTGATTTTTATCTCTATGATGCTCTTTGAAGCATAAAATGATAGAAACCCTTATTTAAATGTGTGTAATTACCTGTCTATGTGTAAGCTGCTCTCTAAGGCTGAGTCTGTTGAGATCTGGGGAGGCCAGTGTGACCTGGATCTGGTCTACAGCAGCATGTAGGTTCTTCACCTCAGCCTCCAAACGCAGCATATCCTGAGAAATGATGCAGAAAGAAAACAAATACAAGAGTTTGAGCAGCTAATACTGTAAGTACTGCAAGCTTAGCTGATGATCAAAAACTGTTAACACTGACACATGCTTATTTGCTTTAATAAATATTTAAATTATGTAAGTCTGCAGCAAAGTGTTTTATTGGTTTAAGCTACAAGGCAGGTCTGTCTTTCCATAACAAAGAATGTTCATTTGCATTCTGTGACAATCCTTTTGTATTTCTAGTGAAAATTTAATTATCAGTCACTCCAAATAAACGTTGATCTATGTCCACATTTCGGATAGAGGAGAAGTCAGAACTCACAGGAGGAGTGTAAACAGATTTCCAAACACACAATGTCATTAGCAACAATGAGCAACAGACTGTCATCTGGGTACCAGCTGCATAGCAATCAGATTAGCGTGACAGATTACTGCAGAACAAGCTAAAACAGTGCATTCCATTATGATGGTGTAATACTGCATGAATGACCACAGGGGGGCACTGTTGGATCGTCGTTGTGGTTTATTTGACTCATTGTGGATCTCTAGTGCATCAAAATGTTTGGACTAAAGAAACTAAATAAGTCTGGATGAGTGAATTCGGCTTTAGGGTACCTTATACAATTAAAGAGACGTTTTACTGAAGTCACATTCTTGACAGTCTCTGTACGTGCTTGTCGTTTACCTTTGCTGCATCCTGCAGGCTCTGGAGGCGAGTCTTGGCATTTTGCTGCAGCTCCTCTGTGCGCCTGCTGAGGTGTTTAACCTGCTGGGTCCACCCCTCCGTCTGCAATACTTCCCCTAGCTGCCCCTCCCTCTCCCCCATGGCCTCCAAGTCCCCATGGAGACCCCGACACTCCCGCAGCAAAGCCTGTCACCACAGGAACATAAATTACAAGTCAAAGAGAGGAGTTTTCAAGATTTTTGTAGTTACCCTAATTGACCCAAGGCAACATACTGTACAGTTTGTGATATATCACTGAGAGACTAACAAGTGTGTGAATCTAATTAGCAGTACACTTTGTGTCTGTCTATAGATTCAGTGGGTTAATACAGGATTTCTAAAGAAGATACATTCAAAATCAACCAGAATCCGACATCCTGCAGCAATTTTCAGACATTTTAGGCCACTCCATGCTGTGTGATTCATTAAGTCTCACCTGATGTGCTCGAATTTGCTCCTGCAGCTGGGATGCAGAGCCCCATAGGATACTCCCGCTGACTAAAGTCTCTGCCTTTTCTGCCCAGCCCAAAATGAACGCCTTCATACCCTGATATTCCTCTGCCTGTCTCTCCGCCTGCTCACAAGAGAAACATCAAGAGCAGAAGAAGGATGCAAATGAAAATTAATCCACACAATAATTGTGGAATTTTGATCATTCAACAAAAGACCAAGTCTGTTCAGTACGGCACCAATATTATGTATTTGTCGCGTTGAACCAACCACACATCTCACCTTCTTTAGTCTGTTAGCTCTGTCCTGAACCTGCTGTGCAGTTTGGCGCTGCACCTCCGTCAGCTTTGCCACAGCGTCGCCCAGCTGCTTACAGAGGAGGGGGTTCTGCTCCCCAAACTCCTGCACCGCAACACCTAACTCCACCAGAGAGCGACCGCAGCATTCACACTCCTCACACAGAACCTGTTAGAAAAGAGAGGGGAGGGCGGACAGTATGGAGAAGATTTGTTAAGACTTAAGACTTAATTCTAAGGTACAAGATGTTTTCGCTTACTTCCAAAGAGTCAGACAAGAAGGCTGAAAACCGCAAACAAGAGGGTGCAACACATTTGAAGTTACAACCAGCAGAAACTTAGTGGAGCATAAACCCTGGCAAACAGCAAGCCTTGCATCGTCGCTGTTTTATAGAACAGTTCAACAAATGACAAACTACCCCTTTAACTATGCATGCCCCAGGCTTTGTATGTCTTCAGATGACCAGAAGAGCGAGGGAAGAAAAACAATAAGTTGGAGCAACAAGAGGAAGAACAGGAGGGAAGGGGCTCAGGCTCCCATCTGGAATACTCTCTCTCAGAAGTGGGTCACTCTTGAAGGCTCAATTCAGTTCATGCCATTCCAACTCTCATTAACCTCAACATCTGCAAAATGAATAGCCAATTTAACAGGGGTTAATTGCTTGCTAATTAGTCAATCTGTCTGGTTGATTACTTTGGTCTCTTCTTTGGCCTCCTCCAGGTCGCCACTCTTGTCTTCCAATTTCAGAGCGATGGTCTTCAGCTTTGCCTCGATGTCCTGAAGTCTGGAGCTGAAGTCCTCTTTCACGTCTCTGGTCTGCTGCACCTCCCTTTCCCTCGCCTGGACCTGAAGTGGACAGAAGATAAAGACATGTTACTACACAGTACAGATTGTAAAGCCCTTTAAGAAAGCTACAGATACTTTGGCATGACCTCTCTGGGAACACAAAGAGCAGGACAGTAATGTCAAAAGGAACGGAAGAACTCGTAAAGGTATTCTTTATAGAGGACATTTGCAAAACAGGAGAAAAATGTTGGATTCTTTAAAAGTGCGGCCAAATTTTTTCTTTTTGTTTTGCAATTGAGCTCATACTATTACAAATGCTCCAAATAGTCAAACTAGTTATCAGGCCAACATTGGATTAGAAACCTATTATCAACCTTTGGACACAATACAAGGAAATGTAGCCAAGTGGGGTCACCTGGTCTTCAGCTGAGCCTAGAGCCAGAGCCACCTCAGCCAGCTGCATGCTGAGCTCGGAGGGCAGACCGGCCTGGAGGTCCTGGTACTTGGACTGCTGCAGCTCTGTCATACGCTCCACACTCTGGCGCCGGCTGATGACCTCACCATGTGCCGTCTATAATACAAACATCACATGACAGATTGCAAATCACAGCGTTTCTAGATGACACTACATTTTTTGTTTGTAGTTTGTATACAGTACATATAGAGATCTACCTCTAGCTCGTGCAGCAGTGAGTCAAGGTCGGCAGTGGGACTCAGCAGTAAACCACGAGTATCTTGGATCCAGCCTTTGACCAAGCCCAGCTCCTTCTCTACCTCCTCTCTTTCTCTCAGCTCCTGGTGGACCTGAGCCCTGCTGGATCGTACTCGCAGCACAAGGCTGGGCAGAACAGAGCCGAGAATATGTCATGCAAAAATGATTTTATTAGAAATCAGATTGTCCTTTTATTCTCCGTGTTCTTAGAATATGACATATAAGTTGCATAAGAGTACAAATAAGAGAGAATAAGGGAGCTGTGAAGTGCATGTTTTCTGATAGTCATTTTTTTCTTGAATAAATAAAGTAGTTATAAAATGCAGTATATATGCAGGTTCATCCTTATCTCACCTATCATATTGCTCCTGCATGCTCCTGATCTCTTGTAAGCACGGTGTCTCTGCATGTCCATTTTCAGTCTTCTTCTCTGATGCCTCCTCCTCCCCCTCTCCTCTGAGGCTGCGAGTGTGCTGCCCCAGTAGAGCAAGGATGGACTGCTCCCTCTCCACCTCCTGCATGAAGGAGTCATGGTACTCCTGGAGGCTCTGAAGCGCCGCCCTGTTTGCTGCTTTCTCAACTGTGCCGTCAGGGACGCGGCGGTGGAGGTCTTGGGACACAGAGCGCACCTTTTCCATCTGAGGGAGATTTGTGTACAAAGATAAAAGGTTCAAGTGATGAGAAAAACAGTTTTATTGAGTGTTGCATTGAGCTAGCATTTGTCATACAAAACACAAAGGAATCACATCCTCACTGTCTGTTTCGTCACACCTGTTAATGAATTCATCAAATTGCCTTGCAGACTTCACAAGCACTCTAAATCAATTTTAATCAATGCCAAATTTTGACAGTACCACAGGACTGTGATACAGAGAATTTTGGTCTTCATGCCAAAGTTAAGTGGTTTGGGAAAGAAAGCCTGGGCTGGAGTGGTGTTCTTGCCCGCTTCTATAGAGAGATGTCCAAACAAAGTCCCCCAGACATTTTGGTCATCCACGCCGGTGGCAATGATCTCGGACTGAAGACTGCCATGGAACAGGCATCCATGATGAAGAATGACTTAATGACACTCCATGAAAACTTTCCTTCAATAATCATTGCATACTCCTGCATCAACGAGCAGAGAACTTGGGGACATGGAATACCATGTGGGATCGATAAAGACAGAAAGACCGTCAACAACTGCATGAAAAAGGCTGTGGCCCAGATAAGCGGTTATGTTATCAACCATCCCCGCCTGAAGCACTACAGGAAGATATTTGTTGAAGACGGAGTGAACTTCACAGAGAAGGGAAATGAAATCTTTGTCACCAGCATCGGTTGTGCCTTGAACAAGATCATTCAGAAGTGCAGGATGTGAATGTTCTTCTTTATTCTGTATGTCAGCATTGCAAAAAAAAAAAAAAAAAATTAAAAATGTTGAAATTAAATTCTCATTGAGTGGTTAAAATGTGTTCACAGATGTACAGTCTATCTGTCATTGGTTTGTTATCATGTTGCATGTTTAATTACAGTACTTTAAATTTACACTCCAATAAGCTTTTTAGCTTTGTGCTCCATTTTAACTGATTTGTACGACTACTCATTTTGTTTACATGAAATAAGAAGATGTACAGTACTTTTTTATCATAAGGGATTTAGCCATTCCAATCCAATCCATTTTATTTATATAGCACATTTTAAAAACAACAAGGTTACCAAAGTGCTGCACGACAAATACAAAGAGTAGAAATAAATAAAAGTAACATTTAAAATACAGTAAATTAAAAGACAAACAGAGACCAACACAAACTCTCATGCTGTATTAAAAGCCAAGGAGTAAAAAATTTGTTTTAAGATGTGATTTAAAAGTATCCAGGGTGGGGGGCATTTTGACTTGGGTGGGTAGCTCATTCCACCGTTTAGGAGCTACCACTGAAAAAGCTCAGTCAACACTCGTCTTTTGTCGGCTTTTGGGCACGACGAGACGCATCTGATCAGCAGACCTCAGTACTCTGGAGGGGGCGTAGATGTGAATGAGGTCAGAGCTGTACTGAGGTGCCAGACCATTTAGTGACTTAAAAACAAACATTAAAATCTTAAAATTAATTCTGTGGAGGGAGGCGAGAAGAATTATAGAAAACAGCTTTGGAAAAAATACAACTTTTCTAGGTTTAGACTAACTATGGCAGCCAGCTTTACATGCAAGTGACACTCTTGTTGACTGTTTTCATTTTCTTGCTGAGAAATGGTAAGAATTTTCCTGTCTCGCTTTACTCAAGTCATTCCATAAGCTGAAACAGCGGTTAAAAAAAATGTATTCTAAGTTAAAACTCTATCGGCACACACTGTACGGGGGGTGAATTTTTTTCTAACGCAACGTTTCAGAAGATATTAAGATTACGACTTTTTGCCCAAATAAGGACATGATGGGAAGGTTCAAGTGATGAGAAAAACAGTTTTATTGAGTGTTGCATTGAGCTAGCATTTGTCATACAAAACACAAAGGAATCACATCCTCACTGTCTGTTTCGTCACACCTGTTAATGAATTCATCAAAATGCCTTGCAGACTTCACAAGCACTCTAAATCAATTTTAATCAATGCCAAATTTTGACAGTAACATAGACTTTTCTTGAATATTTTGGCACATTTCTAATATGTGGAAGAAAAGTTTCCGACTGGACTGTGATACAGAGAACACTGACTGCATCAGATATGTATACAGAATTATCTCTGGTTCAGTCTGTGAAGGGGGCACTATGTGAAGAAGGGGAAAACAAGGAGAGAGTTCAGCATCCTGACTGCCTGGTGGATAAAACTGTCCCTCAGTCTGCTGGTTCTGGCCCGGAGACTGCGTAATCTCCTTCCTGATGGCAACAGGCTGAAGAGGCTGTGAAACGGGTGGGAGGGGTCGCCTGCTATGCGCAGGGCTTTTCGGATGAGGCAGGGAGAGTAATGTCTTCTCTTAGAGTTAGAGTCCTCCAGAAATTGTTTGTAAGCAAATGAGACACTTATTCTGCCCTGTAGTGGGCCGGATTCATTTCATTTAACATGAAGCACCTCAGGAATGTCAGTGTTTAAAACATCTGCAAGCTGATAAATGGTTCTTTAAGTTGAATCATGTCATTAACCAAAAACAAGACAGGGAAGAGGAACTTTTCTTACACAGAAATCATTATCTGTTTGGTTAAGTTGGAGGTTAAGAGAACGTATTGTTTAGAGGCCAAGGCAGGGGGCTCATATGAAAAGAAAAAGCAAATGATAGTGCTAATTGATGTAATCTTGCTCCTTTCAAGCTACAATTGCCAAACTTTGGCTACTTCTTGCTAAAGCAAAAAAATGGCAAATCAAATAATAGTCTAGACAAACTAAAGGATGGTGCCACAGTGTTACAGCATCTAAGCAGAAACAGGAAGTAACCCTACACTTACTACTATTTTTCCAGTGGATAAACCGCTATTTTGTGAAAGATGCAGTTTTGTGGTGATGTTAACTCATCAAGTGTGTAATCCCAAAGAATCATTTTAATGTAAGGGCTTCAAAATACAAGCTAAATCACCTCTAAGTCATCTCTCATAAAAGTGACTTAAATAATACCAACACTACTAAAAACTTGGAAGTTTGAACAAGACGGTCTGGGTCTTTTAAGCTTAGTTTTGGGCTTTTTGTCTTTATTTTGATAAGACAGCTTGAGAGGGACAGGGAATATGGGGAAATGCAGGGGGAATGACATGCACCAAGTCATGCAGGACTGAGGATCAGTCCTACAGTCAGTGTAAAGGGGACTGAAGCCTCTTTAGATGGGGCACCTGCTCCGCAAACTAAGCTGTATCAGTATCCTAGGCCCTGTGTTTTTAATGTCTTGTGCACTGATAATGTGTATTTATACAAGCTGAACAAATACTTTTACTTCAAGCACCAAAAGAAGAAGACATGTTGGTGGTTTCATAAAAAGCTGCCTTTTTACGGTTTATTTTAGCAACAGGAGTCATGACAACATGAGAGTTCTACAGCATACAGTGATGCAATAATTTAAGTTACTTTAGAACAAACACCTCACAGAGGGTACTTTTCATCCAGTCAGTTCACCTCTTGTTAAGAGCCAGAGCAGTTGATCTTCATCTTGACATTGGATACCCAGAGAAGAGACACTTGTTGGCTTATAACCTAATACTGTTGGAAAACTTCATACTGAACCTAAGCTTTGAGCTACAGGCAGGAGATTTCAAATTGCAAAATGGCTGAGAATAACAACAATGACCTCCAAGTTACCAGAGGCACTCAGCTGTCTTCTCACTACATTGTGAGAGACTTAGTTGGAAATGGTGCCTTTGCGAACGTCGCAAAATGTACTAAGTTATCCACCAAAGAGATGGTGGCTGTGAGGATCACAAAGATAGAGTCCATGTCTGAGGCAGAAGAAGATGAGAACATCCTGCTAATGCTGAAGGCTTTCGATCCTGACTTATGGAGCTTCGTGAGGTGGGGCGGCTCCTTCGTTTACAGAGGACATCTGTGCCAGGAATTTGAGCTACTTGACATGAGTCTCCTAGAATTTGTTGGTATGAGACCAACCCGCTCTCTTCACCAGACAGAGATCCGGCCAATCTTATATCAGGTGGCAACAGCTCTAGAAGTTTTGAGGAGTTTGGGGATCGCTCATAGTGATCTTAAACCAGAGAATATAATGCTGGTTGATCATGTGAGACAGCCGTTGAGGGTAAAAATCATAGACTTTGGCTCTGCCTATGTTGTCTCAGAGGCAGAGCAGGGCTCATACGTTCAGACCAGGTGGTACCGGGCTCCAGAGATCATTCTAGGCCTGCCTTCTAACGAAGCAATGGATATGTGGTCCCTGGGCTGCATTGCTGCCGAACTTTTCCTGGGCCACACGCTGTATCCCGGATGCTGTGAATATCAGATGCTGTGGCTCATAGCACAGACTCAGGGTGAGCTGCCACAGTACTTGCTCAAAGCTGGAATCAATACAGGCATTTTTTGCAGGAGCATTTGGCCCGATATGTGGAAACTCAAGACACCAGATGAGTACCCATTAATTCCACACATCAACCCTCCAGTCGCATCCCTGGATGACTTGAAGGAAGTCAAGCAGACCCCGGACAGAAATCTGTCAGAAGAGGAAATAGTGGAAGAAAAGGCTGATCTGGAGACCTTTGTGGAGCTGGTCAAGCAGATGCTGCAGTTTGATCCTGCCCACAGAATAACACCTAGCCAGGTGTGGTATCATCCTTTTATGACAAGGATCAATCTAGTGGACTTTATTAGTCCTCAAATGACGAGCTCTGAGGGCTACCAGTCCCACTTGTACGACCAGTCATTCCCTGAATCCAACTGTGGGGCTCAAAGTCCACAAAACCCATTGGCACTGACCAAGGATGACAAATTCAGCTTCATCCACATGAAGCCTCTGGGATCCAAAAAGAGGGCCTTTGATGAAGTGTCACAGAAATCAGGCAGAAACCCAGACAGCACCTTCCCCTCAAGAAAAAAGAGCAAGATCAGCGGAGGTAGCCTTCGGGTAAAAAGGCCTTACAGTGAAACTTTGGAGAGCAGCACAAAAATCCAAGAGATCCCTTCTCTAGAAAGTAAGAGAAGAAGGATCACTCCAGTAACAGAAGACAATGACCAAGAGCAACCAAGCACCTCTAAAGGTCTTTCTGCTAATACACAGACAAGATCCCAGAGGGACAACAGCACCTTGGGCAGTACAGCAAGAAAGAAAAAGAGGAAACAGGACTTAAAGATCTGGATCATTGGGGGTAGTTACATTTGCAGAGCAGAAGAAGCAGCATACCAAAAATTTGGTGAGAATTTTGGTCTTCATGCCAAAGTTAAGTGGTTTGGGAAAGAAAGCCTAGGCTGGAGTGGTGTTCTTGCCCGCTTCTATAGAGAGATGTCCAAACAAAGTCCCCCAGACATTCTGGTCATCCACGCCGGTGGCAATGATCTCGGACTGAAGACTGCCATGGAACAGGCATCCATGATGAAGAATGACTTAATGACACTCCATGAAAACTTTCCTTCAATAATCATTGCATACTCCTGCATCAACGAGCAGAGAACTTGGGGACATGGAATACCATGTGGGATCGATAAAGACAGAAAGACCGTCAACAACTGCATGAAAAAGGCTGTGGCCCAGATAAGCGGTTATGTTATCAACCATCCCCGCCTGAAGCACTACAGGAAGATATTTGTTGAAGACGGAGTGAACTTCACAGAGAAGGGAAATGAAATCTTTGTCACCAGCATCTGTTGTGCCTTGAACAAGATCATTCAGAAGTGCAGGATGTGAATGTTCTTCTTTATTCTGTATGTCAGCATTGCAAAAAAAAAAAAAAAAAATTTAAAATGTTGAAATTAAATTCTCATTGAGTGGTTAAAATGTGTTCACAGATGCACAGTCTATCTGTCATTGGTTTGTTATCATGTTGCATGTTTAATTACAGTACTTTAAATTTACACTCCAATAAGCTTTTTAGCTTTGTGCTCCATTTTAACTGATTTGTACGACTACTCATTTTGTTTACATGAAATAAGAAGATGTACAGTATTTTTTATCCTAAGGGATTTAGCCATTCCAATCCAATCCATTTTATTTATATAGCACATTTTAAAAACAACAAGGTTACCAAAGTGCTGCACGACAAATACAAAGAGTAGAAATAAATAAAAGTAACATTTAAAATACAGTAAATTAAAAGACAAACAGAGACCAACACAAACTCTCATGCTGTATTAAAAGCCAAGGAGTAAAAATTAGTTTTAAGATGTGATTTAAAAGTATCCAGGGTGAGGGGCATTTTGACTTGGGTGGGTAGCTCATTCCACCGTTTAGGAGCTACCACTGAAAAAGCTCAGTCAACACTCGTCTTTTGTCGGCTTTTGGGCACGACGAGACGCATCTGATCAGCAGACCTCAGTACTCTGGAGGGGGCGTAGATGTGAATGAGGTCAGAGCTGTACTGAGGTGCCAGACCATTTAGTGACTTAAAAACAAACATTAAAATCTTAAAATTAATTCTGTGGAGGGAGGCGAGAAGAATTATAGAAAACAGCTTTGGAAAAAATACAACTTTTCTAGGTTTAGACTAACTATGGCAGCCAGCTTTACATGCAAATGACACTCTTGTTGACTGTTTTCATTTTCTTGCTGAGAAATGGTAAGAATTTTCCTGTCTCGCTTTACTCAAGTCATTCCATATGCTGAAACAGCGGTTAAAAAAAATGTATTCTAAGTTAAAACTCTATCGGCACACACTGTACGGGGGGTGAATTTTTTTCTAACACAACGTTTCAGAAGATATTAAGATTACAACTTTTTGCCCAAATAAGGACATGACTGACTTGACCCCTGGACGGGAACACATAGCTGTTGGCTAGGAGGCTCAAACTCCGCCTCTTTACGTCACATATTTGATTAACATTAAATATCACAGATGGTAAAGTCAATTTAAGAGTTTTTTAACATCTATCTTTTGATCGTTACATCTATCCAGCTATAAAACCAACAACTTATCTTGTAGTTCTTTTTGTACAAGCTCTCTTGACAGTTAGAGTAATCATCCCTCAGACGTTAAACAAAATGTATAACTTTAATCCTAAAGCTGAACCAACTAAAATACAAATAAACTGTTTTTGCTTATAATAGAAAAATAAACAAGGTGCAAAATAAGTTTCATTAAATGGTAAATGAGCTAATTGAGATGGAGTTCATTAGAGAAAAGGACAACTACAAGTCATCTTCAGTGTGAAGGGACACAAAAACATGATTATTTCAATTGCTTTGACACATCTCTTTAATCCTTTTGAAGCTCTCATTACTGTGTGTACATTTCCCAAAACATCTCAAAATTCCCTCGATGATTAAAGTCATGAGAAAGAGAAAATACACATAACTGTTTTTTGTAAAACTTGTCTCTAATGTTTTTTTTATGTGAAAATACTGGAATAATGACCTCCCTTGATGCCTCACATAAGAGCCCAATTTTTAATGAATAATCTTAAAATCTTAACCGCAGTAAAAAGCGTTCACTATGACAGTCACAGGCAGAAACAAGGGCCTACAGATGCCGGTGCAGAGAATGACGTCATATCCAGAAGAACAAAGGGGCCATAGAAAAAGTGGACAACAGGAAACATGCCACATATGAGGAAGTGACCACCATTCCTTACAGTTTGACCTAATTTCCTATTAAGGAGCAGGGGATTGTGGGAATTGTTGGGGGCGTTATGCTTGAAATCGGTTGAAAAAGGCGAGTAAACGCTTCATGATACAGTGTTTTGGCAAGAGAGAAACAACTGGCCCGAGGCCTGAAGTTACATCACAGAGTAGTGTTCAGTTGTACTCTGTTTGACCCAAATCTCCAGGAGCAGAAATACTTTTTTAGACTTGTGAGTTTATGGGGGCAGTGGGTGTCATGTGAGTACAGAAGTGTCTGTGGGCTGCTGGTACTAAGTTTAGCATTATACACAGTGTGCACTTAAGAATGAAGAGCACTCACACTCACACAGGAACTACGTATATTTTTTCTGTAAAAATAGATCATGCATGGTGTTCATTTATTCAGTAATGCTCCTACCTTCTCAGTAAAGTTCCTCCACTCCCTCACTGTGTCCTCCAGTGCCCTCTCCTGGGCTCGGGCCACACTGCGGAGTCTGGTCCATCGATGCCAAAGAGACGACACTGAGTGGCTGATGACAGCTTTACTGGACTCGGAGATGACCTGCTCTAACTCTGTTGCATTCTCTTTCAAAGCATTCAGAGGCAACTCCAGCAGGTCGATGTGAGCCACCAGAGACTGCAGCGAAAAGAAGACAACAGTCATTTTTCAGAACTGCAGACTCCTGAATCATTTATACCACCGGATTATTAAACTGTCCTCTGAAATAAAACCCCACAACTGTGCAGACCCACAAATAAACAAGGAATAATGCATTAACATTCCACTGATTAAATATTAATGTGCATCTGTTTCCATGACAAGAACAAATGTTGGGATTTACCATAACGGCCACAAGGGACACAGCACATGCAAGTTAGACGATTTTCAGCAGTTTCTCAGTTCAAAGGTGTGAGATAGTTTCCCACCTTGTATCTTTGACATTTCTCTTCAGCCTGCTGGACACTGACGGCTTTAGCGGTTGTAAACATGGACATTTTGCTCTCTTTGTCATTCATCTGCTCAACTAGTGTCTCCTTCTCATGTTGGAAAGAGGTCCACAGAGTGGCACAACTGAGGAGATTAAACAAAATAATGATTATTTTTAAGGATGATTAATATATGAAGTATATAGTATGTAGACGGCATATAATAATAATAATAATAATAATAATAATAATAATAATAATAAATGATGATAATAATAATAATAATAATAATAATAATAATAATAATAATAATAATAATAATAATAATAATAATAATACATTTTTGTTTATGTAGCGCTTTTCAGAAACTCAAAGATACTGTTCAACTGTTAAAATCAATACAAGCAAGGAACAAGGAACACAAATCAAACAAAACAACACTACAATCACAAATTAAAAGCTAACTTAAAGAGTTTTTAGAAGAGACTTGAATGTTGAAGGGTCAGAGCAGTTTTGGATATGAGAGGGGAGAGAGTTCCAGAGGGTGGGTGCGGCTATGGAGAAGGCTCTGCCCCCCCAGGTATGGTGCTTGGTTCTGTGAGGTCAGTGAGGTAGGAAGGGGTCCTGGTGGTGGAGGGCTTTGTGGGTGAGGAGCAGGATTTTAAACTGTATGCGGTAGGTAGGGAACGGGGAGCCAGTGAAGATGTTGGAAGACGGGGGTGGGGTGCAGGTGAGGAGGCGTGCAGCAGAGTTCTGAATGTATTGCATTTTATAGAGGACCTTGGATGATGTGCCGTACAAGATGCTGTTGCAGTAATCTAAACGTGATGTGATGAATGCGTGGATAAGGGTTTCTGCTGCAGAGAAAGAGAGGAATGGACGGAGGTGGGCTATGTTTCGGAGGGGGAAGAAGGCTGTTTTAGTGAGCTGGGTGACGTGGTGTTGTATGTCTGCGGTGTATGCATATGTGACTTGGCTTCAGTCTGATACACACCTTTGAAGCACCTTTCCATGAGCTTCCAGTTGCTGTTTGACTTTCGTCTGTCTCAGGTGCATCGCCTCAACTTTTTCTCTAATTTCACCCATTGCTCCTGTTTGCATAAATTCCTCCACCAGAGGATCCAAAGCCCTCAACTCCTCCAAACCGGCTGTGAAGTTCTTTTCCTGGGCTGAAATCTTTTCCAGGTCCTGCACGCAATCTGTCTGGTTCTCGAGCTCCACCCCTGAGCTGGCTCTCTGGAGCACAGCCGCGGTGGAGTCCAGCCATGTCTGCACGCGCTGCAGAGATAAGTGGTGCCTCTGGACCAAGGAAAGGGCTTGATCCACAGCCAGCTAGAATATGAAGAAGGTGATTTAATTAGCTGCAGCTTTTGATATCTTCAACATGAAATACTGCAAGGAAATTAAGATGGGAATGCACGCCTTGATCATTACACCAAGCATGCTCTCATTAGCTAGAAGTGTAAACATGCCCTGCTCAAGACCTTACACTTTAACTCCTATAATATGTACAGGAATAAACGTACATGCTGGAAATTTGAGATTCTTTTTTTTACAGCTCAAAATGATCCCTAAGGAGGAATATAGTAAGTTGTTTGTACTATGTTTCTCTGTTTCTGATTTAAAAAAAGGCTCTGTTAGCTTTGTAACTTTATAAGACTTGACAGAACCTTAAGGATTCAGCACTTCAACACATTAAATTCAGTAATAAATTACTAATAAAAAGAGTTCTTATTCAAACTTGAGAATACTCTGGAGCTGTGTTTTAATGTTTCAGCTTCTCTTGGCCTTTTAATATTTATACTGAGGGAGGAAAGAGGATGGAAAATAAAATCCAGTGTGCTCGAGTGATGAATGATTGATCAGACCCCTGATCGGCTGAATCAGTCGTATCCTTTAGTTATTTTTAGTTTTATTCAAGGAAAATATATATATAGAAAACAACTCTGACATTTAGGGATGGGCGATATTATCAGCCCTCCGATATTATCGGCCGATATTGACTTAAAAATGTAATATCGGGAATTATCGGTTCCGTGTTTCTAAAAACGATGTTTGTTAGGTAGGCTTTAGCAATTCCGAGCCTACATGAACGCAGCATGGGACGTTTACAGGTGCGCGCTTGATGACGTGTAACAACAACAACAGCACGCTGGACTCGTGGGTTGCTAACCATGGCTAACAAGCTTCCCTGTCCGGTGCAAGAGATGTCCCTGGTTTGGAACTATTTCAAAGTGTCACCTACTAATCGGGAATTTGCAATTTGCAATGACTGCAAAGCGTTGGTTATGCGACGTGGAAACAAGGCGTCTTCCTTTAATACATCAAATTTGATCTCCCATCTCAAGAAGAATCTTTCTTGTTTTTATTTGCACTATTCTGAGAGAGCAGGGCGATGGAGCCCAGTTTATAATTTAATGATTGTATTATTTGCCAAGTTATGGCCATTTCCTCATTCATTGAAATAGGAATAAAAGAGGACTATGTTTATTCACTACTCTGGACTGAAGATATGCATCTTCCTTGTTTTGATATTGTCTTTTATGTTGTTTGAGGCAAAATGTTTCTCTCTAAAATCTCTAAAATCTAATAAATATGGCAGTGCCATACTGGCACTTTTTTCCATAACTTAAGTTGAAGTTGTTCTCTTATGTTGCACAAACAGTATGTACATTTGGAAAGCCATGTTGCATTTATGTATGCATCCAGTGGGGCATAACAATACAATTAGGCATAATGTGTTAATTCCACAATAGGAGATATGTTATGTTGTTACCAAACAGTTTTGGTGTAAAAAGCCTGAATATATCGGTATTGGGTGATATCGGTATCGGAAATTAATAGTTGGACAATATCGGAATATCGGATATCGGCAGAAAAGCCATTATCGAGCATCCCTACTCTCATTGTAAAACACACACTCACCTGTTTTTTGCTGATTCCTTGGTGAACTTCAGCTCCCAGCTTTTCCAGCTCCTGTATCTTCTCTTCTACGTGAACAGGTACCGTCTCTCTCTTACTACAATACCTTTGCTTTTCTCTGCTTCCCAACACATCTCCTATCCTCAGCCTACTCTTCACTTCCTCTTCCACGTTCTTTAGTTTGCACTTCTCCTCTTTCACACTCTCACTTTTGAGCTCTGAAAAGGTCAAAGGTTCTCCCAGTTTTTCCTTGATAGTCCTCAGCTGTTCCAACATTTTCTCACTCTCTTTCATAAAATCCTCATTCTTTCTGATTTTCGTTTCGCTTTCTTCAACAAAGTATTTGACTTCGGTCCTTAGAGACTGCAGTGATTCAAGCTGCAGGGTCGTTTCTTTCAAGGCAGCGGGATCAAACTTCAGACCAAGGCCTTTGGTTTGTTTGTTACATTCTTCGACCTGAGAGCTCACATTGTCCAGACTTTGAAGCAGCGAGTAAAGATTAGTGATTTTATCTATAGCACCTAACTCTGTTTCTGACTTCAGTCGGACCAGCTTCTCTTTTACAGACTTGAACTCTGAGTCCAACCTGCTGGATACCCTGCTGTGCTCCACAAGAGTCGTCAAGCACTCATTCAAGTGTTTTATTTTCTCATCATTTCTCCTTTTAAGTGTGTTATAGAGACCCACCAGCTGCTGTGTCTCCTCAGCTCTGTACTGCTGACCCCGACTGAGAAAGCCCTCATTCTTTCCGTGCAGCTCTCTCACAGCAGGGCTGATATGAAATAAACTTTCATTTATATTTCTGTACTCATTAATAATTTGAATAAACTCCTCCTCTCTAATACTGATAGTCTGTTTCTCCAGATTGTCAAACTGCTCCTGAAGCTCCTCCAGTGCATTTCGAGTAATATCAAAGAAAGTGCTGAACTCTTTTCGCTCTAAGATTATCTGTTGGACTCTGTCTTTTTTCTCTTTGGCAAGAGCTAGGATAGCGTTGTACTGCTGAGGCAGGGCGTTCAGCCTCTCGTCCAGGTAGCAATGATCAATCTCATTCAGAGTAGGGAGGATCTCCTGGCCTATTCTCTGGACTATAAGAAGAAGGTTCTCGTACTCTGAAGCTTGTTCTAAGACGGTCTGAAAGTAGGACAGTTGAGTTTGCAACTCCGAGTTGTCCTCAGTGCTGCTTGAATTGATTTCAGGGAAGGTGATGGCATCTGCTCGTCTCAGCCAGTGGCAAGTCTTATCCAGGTCAACCTGGAAGTACTTCCTGGAGGTCAAAGCTTTTTCTAAATCTGTGAGACGCTGGGTGGTCCTCTGAAGGGCAGCTTCAAACGCTGCCTGTAGCTTTTCAAGTCTGGACAGGGTTTCAGCTCTCTCTTTATCTGTGGCATCTCTCTCTAGCTCTCGGCCCTGCACCCAGAGAGATGCCAGCTCCCTTTGGTATGCTCGTAAACCACTCTGGATGCTGCGACAAGCCGTAACCTGCTTGGTTAGGTCCTCAGGAAGGAGTGCTATGTGGTCATCTATCAGAGCTTTCCTCTCCTGTTGCTGTACCCAAGACAGGGCTCTCCCCAGGCCTTGAAGGAACTGTGTCCTCTCTGTGAAAGCCTGGTGAGGAAGAATTCTAATATTACTTATAGTCCAAAGTTTTAAAAGCCAGACAAGACTCAGCAAACACACCAAACGATTTCAACAGATCAGAAAATGTACTCCTTCAGGACAAGATCAAATTTTGAGTTGCATCCAGAACTTAAACCAGCTGTTTACCTTACTGAGGTACTTCCTCCTCTGAGCCACTCGAGCCCCCAGAGCCTCCACCTCAGTATGGGCCTGCTCCACCAGCTCCTGCATGCGTCTCTTCTCACTCAGCCCCAGTCTGTTAGCCACAACCTGGGCCTCGCTCACTGCCTGACCCAACAACTGCTGGCGAGCCTCCAGTTCGACACACACACTCAAGTGATCAAACAGGAAACTCTGGGCCAGATCAGGGGGTGGGCTGGTTTTCAGAGCTGAGGTCAGAGCGGGTCGCTGCTCCTCCACCCACTCCCGGGCATCCCTCAGCTGGCTTTCAACACGGGCAAGATCATCAAGTGTCTGTGCGGAGTCCTGGATCTTCTGTTGAATCAGGGATTCAAGCTGGGCCCAGCGCTGCTCCAGATGACTCACCTAAAAAAAGGAATGACACTTTAAACCTGACAGTATGTTTAAAATGACTAAAACTCAATTCAACTATCTTTAAAAGCAGCTGAAGGACTTTAAGAATGAAGCTCAACCTGTTGTTTGACCAGCTCCTTGTCCAGCAGGCTAAGTCGAGGTAGAATAGCATGTTTCTGGTCTCTGAGGTCTTCTAGAGTTGCTCTCTGCTCTTCGAGATCACTGGAAAGCTTTCTTAGAGCCTCTAGATGTTCACTTGTACTCTCTGTGTCGGCCCTATGCACACACACAAGATAAGGGACTTGTTATTTACTTGTTATTACGGTACATTTTAATAAATGTATCATAGAACAGTTTCTGCTGGGGTAGAGAGAAAGCAATGATTGTGACACCAGAACGTGAGGTATAAAATGTATAAATAACATTTTCTATAAATGTTTAAAAATCGACACAGAAGAGTCAGAAAAGCTCTGTACCTGGCAAGATAATCCCATTCCCTGGATACTTGGTGAAAAAGTTCCTCCACAGCAACAACAATCTCCTGGTACTCCCCACTTCTCTGCATGTCCTCCCCACGCTGGGCCTCCAGTTCTTCTGCCCGCTGGCCCAGGTCCATCCAGCTTCTCCTCAGTCTCCTTATCTCCTCCAGGGCAGGAGAGACCTGTCCATCTGTCAGCCGACCGACAGCTTCATTCAAATGAGTCACCTCAGACTGTCTCTCCTTAATCTGCTGAAGGAACTCCTGCAGGAAAGATAGAGGATGTATGACACTCCACATGAGATTCAGTGGGTTTTCCTCAGTCCAAAATACTTTATCATGTTCCTTCAAACCCAACACAGACCTGCGCTTTGTCCAGCTGGTTCTGTGCTATCTTGGGCTCCAGCTCTGCAGGTCTCCTGATGAGGGTCTGAAGTTGCTGCTCTGTCTCTCTCAGCTGGACCTCCATATCTGCCCTCTGTTCCTCCATGTCTCTCCAGCTGTCTGCTACCTCCTCACAAAGCAGCATGCGCTCCTCAGTCTAGATACAGAAACAAAATTGAATCCATTCATGATCAGTTATGTTAAAGGAAAAACAAGTATTCATGTTTGTAACAGATGCAAACACTCAATGGAATTATCTGAAGGCGTGTTTGAGCTCACTGACCTGTAGTTTGACATGCTGAATAGCTGCCGCGGTCTCCCTGACCCTCGTCTCTGACAGGTCACATGTTGAGCACACAAGCTGGAGGTAAGTGCTTGCCTGTTCCTGGAGAGCCCGCTCCTGCTTCACCTGCCAAAAAAACCCCCCACTGTTAATTGTCATGCCATTTTATTAGCTGATGAAATCATCTCTTTGGGAGAATGTACAAAATTAATTTACATTTGAACACATTACGGCCCACGTCCAAAGACATGAAATTAAACCAAACGTCCATGAGAGTGCTATATGACAGCACGGACATGAATATAGTTAACTCAGACATCTGCTCACATTTGCAGCTGTTTCAAAATGTATTTTAATAATGAAACCAAGGCAGGAAGTTAATTTGAAAAGTCTATTAACACATTGCAGACTCTTAGGCTATGTTCACACTGCAGGCAAAAGTGGCCCAAATCCAATTTTTTGGGGGGTCAAGTGACCAGGTCAGATTTTTTAGAGGTAGTGTGAACACTCAAATCTGGCCAAAATCAGATTTTTTCAAATTAGATTTAGACCACTTCCATATGTGGTCCTGAATCAGATACAGATCTGATTCTTTTCAATGCGACCTCAGTGTGAACGGCCAAGGCAGATTCGATGCACATTTGATACTTTCACTTTATAGCGACACACGTCACAATTCTGCGAGGCGGTAGCCTTGCAAAAATGGAGGATAGCAACGATGGAGCAAGTCAATGGAGGGACAGCGAGGTCTTGGACCTTATAAATATATGGGGTGACACTTCCTCCCCACCTGGTCATTCATTCTCTGGCTCCCACTGCACAAAAACTTTGAAACAAAGGTGAACATACTGACTTCCTCCATGTTTACGTTTGTGAAACAGCTGCATGTGACGTCACTGTTACTGTTCTTTTGCGCATGCGGGGCAGTTCGGAGTCGCAAACAGTTCACACTGGAAGCATTATAGATGGTAATGTGAACAGGAAAACAAAAAATCGTATCTGAGCAAAAAATCTGAATTGAGCATTAAGCCTTGCAGTGTGAACGTAGCCTTAGTTAAGGAAAGGAAGGATTGCTGACCTGATGTAGTGCTTCCTCCAGGCTTAAAGGAGGATGTGCAGGAGGCTCTGGTTCATCTGAGACAGAGGTCAACCAGGTCTGGCACTGCTGCAGAGTGTCTTGGAGACTCACATGTCTCTGTAACTCATGGTCCAGACTCTGATAAACCTGTTAGACACAGACGGGTACACTTCAGTGGTTTAGGGTAGGATTAAACACATGGGTGCTTCTGTA
Organism: Notolabrus celidotus; assembly: GCF_009762535.1. NCBI lineage: Eukaryota > Metazoa > Chordata > Actinopteri > Labriformes > Labridae > Notolabrus > Notolabrus celidotus. The sequence goes on along the minus strand of NC_048284.1, from coordinate 12,174,803 downwards.
GTAAAGCTTTAATCAAAACGAACCAACAATGTAATTGAAAAGACTGTGAACATTGTGGTTTATGATTCCACGCCTGCAACTATACAAATCTAACATGAAAGATAAGATTAGCTCTATAGCTGCATACTGCTAGAATGTATAGCTGTGAAGCATCACTAGCATGACCAAACTCAAAGCCAGGTTCAATGATAAAGCCGAATCAACTCGGCAGTAATACAGTGTTGTATTTGACAGGTGTTGAATGTGGAGGCGTCCATGCCCTCCAGGGGAGAAAAAAACAGCAAGGTCTGATTGACAGTGTTAATATGAACGCCCGAAAGTGGCAAAGAAAGGGGGGACATGTATTGGCAAACCGCCCAGTGTATTTGGCAAAGGCTAGAAGGTTGGCATGGTGGCAAGTGGCAGGCAGGATATTAGAGCTGTGTTGTGCTGGGACGCATTTGGCAGCCGGGGTAACACTGGAGGCGCAGTTGTAGAGAAGCCAGCAGCGTAGTGGTAAAGCGTGGCTGGATCACACAATGCCAGATTGGATGTGCGGGTTCTGGTGGAGGTGGTGTCTTGGGAGGTGAGCTATGATGACAGAATGGAGGTTGCCAAAATGACAGAGCGGGGCTGGATTAGAGGGCTCGCCAGATCTACTGAATAGTGGCGTGTGACCATTTTTTGGCTCGGGCATGAAAAAGTGGAGTTGACAAGGGATATGCAGAGATTAATATGGTGAGATTGAGTTAGTGATTTTGGCTGGTGGGGTCCGCCTGAGTATGACTGCTGTTGAGCTCCACTTTGGCAGCCTTAATTGGTCGTGCCCTCTACACTGGCGCTGAAGGGCTGTCTTGAGAGGAGGGTTTAAGTGTCAGAATGGGTTAGGATTAAGAGGATGCCTCGGCTGTTGGAATATTAACAGCACTAATGTGCAGAGTGTGTGTGTCTGCGCTTGTGTGGTCACATTTATGACAGTGAGTGCTGCTGTGCGTGGATCAAAAACACTTTATAAATACATAATAGATGTGTATTAATCATTCTACAACTTCAAATACTGAATTATTCCCTCCTTCCTCCTCCTCCCACTTTACATCCCCCTCCCGCCTTCTTTCCATCTCCTCCTCCTCCTCACTCACTCTCTGCGCTGTGCTACAGATGGCAGAGTAGCTGTCTCTGGTGCCTTGCTGGTGAGCCTGGACCTGCTGTCTCAGCCTGCTCTGCACACGGTCACTGCAGCCTTGCACCAGGTGGGCCCCTCGCTCCTTCAGACCGACCAAACGATCTTCAAAGCCCGCTATTTCCTCCATGATGGCCTGTGGAGGACAAGGTAACAGGTAGAATCATATTAGAAGGTGTCTCTGGGAGAAAGCACACATCTGTTACATAGGAAGTACAGAAGGGATTTTGGTTTACAACAGGCCTGAGTAGGCTTAAACTTGAGAGAAAAGAGAAAAGTATTGTAATAGTTATGGCAATAAAGCTTTTTGGTAGGCTAACACATAATTGCTATTGATTTCTATATATTAAAACATGTCATTGTTTTTTATAGCTGACAGTTCAAGGCAATATGGCAGGTAAACAGATAAATAAAAACACTGAAATTAATTTGATCTCTCCCTGACCCACTCACTGTCCTATTTGGAGTCCCACCTTCTGGAGTGCCCAACCTCTCAGCGACCAAACGGCATGTCTTAGCCTTTACGACTCTGCTAGCTAGACACCTCATCCTGTTCAGGTGGAAGCACACACTCCCTCCTTCCTATATCAGCTGGCTCAGGGAGATCCTTAATCATATTCAACTTGAGAAGATCCGATTCTCACTTGCGGGATCAAGAAATTCTTTTGACAAGACCTGGAAGCCCTTCACCGAATACTTAAACAAAACAACTGTTTACCCAGATGAAGCTTAGTTGCCCCCCTTCCCCTCTCTCCCCCTCTTCCTCCTATCTATCTTTAATGCCTTAATGTTTATCAATTTTTTTTGTTTCTAGTTTTTTATTTATTTATTTATTTTACCTAATTTGGTCTGTGTGTTTTGTTTTTTGTTTTGCCTTATTTAAGTTATGTGAGGTTTGGATGGGAGGGGAGGGGCTTGGGGTCATTGTCATGAAAAGGCCAGTAAAATTGTTGTAGTGTGTTGTATTGAAGTACTGCCATTGGTGCACACACTCTTTATATCTACTTTTTTACACTGTCAATGCTTATGTGCACTGTAATTACAAAATCAATAAAAAGAATTGCGAAAGAAAGAAATTAATTTGATGTTCACCAAAGTGAGTTAATAAAAAGGTCCCTCTGGAGCAACAACCGACCGAAATCAACCTACAGTATGACTATTGCAAATAATCTTCATAATCCAGCTCTTGGATAAAAATCCTCAAAATAATAAACCATGTTTGGTCACCTTGTGCTGGGCCAGCTGTTGAGTTGCTGCCTCCAGGCTCCTGCCCACAGTGGGTTCAGGAGTCACCATCCTGCTGGACATCTGGAGCAGCCAGCGCTCCACTTCCTGGAGCTCGTTGTGGTAAATTTCCTGTTCCTTCACCTGTCCTTCCAGGTTCTCCACATGAGCCTGGAAAACACCATTTCCAAAAATCAGCACACTCACAGACAAATGACACCATATCCTATTGCCTTAACTCATCTGCTGCAGTAGCTCTCCACTTTTCACACTCTGTATTTCATAAGGTGGATGTAAGGTTCTCACCATGGCAGTTTTACAGAGTTCAGTGTAGTCTCTTTTTAGTCGGGTCACTTTGTCTCTGATGGAGGGATAGTGGACGGAGGAGAGCAGAGCGTCTCCTTTCTCCACCACTGACCTGATGGATCCGTCATGGGACTGAACCATCTGCAGCAGAGCCTGCAGACACACACAGACACAACAGTGTTCCTTTTAGTGAATATATGACCAACCAGTTTCACTGAGCACATCAGTATAAAAAGCATTACTCCGGAAAATAAACAGCAGTTATGTGAAGTAAATTGAATTTTGGGGCTAATGGGCTAAGACCTGCAAGGACATTCATGTGGTCCATTAAGCTAATAATACTCAGTATAGTCCAGCGGCCGTTTGGACCCACCGAAGTGCAACATTACAGGGAGCTGTAATGCTCTGCAGAGCTTTTTACCCATGTTTTAATCTAAATTCAAATCAGTGATTTTATAAGATTACACAGAGGCTGCTGTACCTTATACTTAGCTAGCAGAGCTCTCCGTTGGTACAGTTCAGCCTTGGGCTCCACTGGGGTGCTGAGCAAAGCCCTTGTCTCCACCAGCCACAGAGCCTGAGCCTTATACCGGTCCTGGAACTCCTTAGCGAGCAGTAACGCCCGCTGTAGAAAGCTGTGCTCCTGCCTCAGCCCACCTGCGAGCTCCTCGAGCTGGCTGAGACGGGCCTCCACCTCCCCTCCTAAACTCTCAGCTCCAGCCTCGTTCAGGAAGCCTGCCGCCTGCTCTGCCCGCTCTCTCAATGATTTCAGGAAACTATGACCGTGTTGGAGCTCAGACTGCAGAGCCTGAGTGAGAGAGAGAGAGCAGAAATACATCTCAGCATGGCTGCTGCAACAGTGTTTTCAACATTACTTAAATGAATAACTCTCAACCAGGGCTTCCACACACCGCTGAGTGTAAGTAAAACAGGTGTCATACAAGTAAAACTGCTTCTTTGTACTCAAACCTGTATACACTTTAGGAGGAGAAAATATTACTACAACAGTTTCCATGACTTTGAGGTTCAAACACAATATCACTCGTTTCTTTGTCCTTCACCTCCAGAGCTACTCCAGCAACACGGCCCAGCCCGGCTGTGTGTTTGAAAGGCTTTGAACCCATCAGGTAGGCTGACACCTGCACGGTGAGATGTGGAGAAGACTTGGAGGTCATGGTGTGGAGAGACCATGGCGAATAATATGAAAGGAGGACCCAATTATAAGGACCCTTAACGGGCAGCAATAGCTGCAGGGGTTTCCAGGGCAACCACAACACACCACGCACACACACACACACAGCCTCCACTCCATGGGACGTCATCCAGCTTTCATCATCAGTCTATTATTGCTTGAGTTGAGAGTGGCTTCACACTGCAGCAACCCCAGACCCCCAACTACTGCTGTTGATAATATAATATAACGAGAGCTGTGTCTGTTAGCACACGTCCATGTTTCCTGCTTAATGTGAAGCTCAGGGCGAGTTCATCCTTCACTTTCAATGCTGGTGCCCCTGCTGAATGACCTCAATAAAAACACTCAATACATCTCAGATTATGTGACTCTGTGTGGTGAATGTGTGTGCCGAACCAGGGTGTTTGTGGAAATTGCCATTTGGAGTAGATTTAGTTCAGGATAACTCATTATATCAGCTTTACAGCAAAACATCTGCTCTCATCTTACTCCTGACATTGGGTATCCATCGTAGCAACACTTCTGGTTATCCATTCAAGACTGGCAACTACATGAAGAACCATTCAAACCTCAAGAAGGAGTTTTACATGAAAAAACACTCAGGTTATATATTGTTGCAGTAAATACAAAGTCTCCAAATCTGTCTTTAGCTGAAAACCTGTTTAGTCTCATACCACTGAATTCAGCTGACTCTATGACACAGTGGCAGAGCGTACAGTCTGCTGAACATTATATATGAGGTCCTGAACACAGTGTGCCCTTTATGCAGTTAACTGTCATGAAGCATGTCAACCCCAATTATCCATGTCAAGCATCTTTTGCACTCGGTGTAAATGATGAGCACTAGCATCTCTCTCCCCTGTAATGTATTAGTCTCCAGGCTCCCCATCTCTCCTACTGCAATACATCTACTGCGGCACTGACAACCATGTTCATCAGTTACATCATTTACTGACAGAGGTAGGACATAGCTAAGGTCACTCTGTGAGCAGCAGATAGCTCTGCTGATATTATATGTCTGCACTGAGTAAGACTCAAAACTGATTCTGCATGGGAACAAATGTGTCAAATCAGTTAAGATAGAACTGTAAAATATGATAATTATTTGTTCTATAACCATTTAAATAAATCGGAACTATTTTTGATCACAAATTGAGTAAAGCGTTAGTTCAGGCAGCCCACAGTACATCAGCTGCTCTTAACACCAGCCCCTATCAGCTGACAGCTCAGCTGATTACATCTACATAGTCTCCACCCTCACAAACTGCCTTACTGACCTCAAAAACTGGATCACTAAGCATCGACAACCACGCAGGCACACCCTCCCTAGTAGTCCGTAACCTTGGCATCATCCTCGACCCCAAATATATATCACCAAAATATCCTTTTTTCACCTCTGCAACATAGCTTCCCTCTTCCACGCCTTCATAACCTCCCCACTTGACTATTGCAGCAGCATTCTTTACGGCCTCCCCTCCACCGACCTCAAAAAACTCCAATATGACCAGAACTCTGCTGCCCGGTTACTCACCCACTCCTGCTCCAGAGCCAACATCACACCCATCCTTCAGCACCTCCACTGGCTGCCCATACAGCACCGAATCCACTTCAAGATCCTGCTCATAAGCCCTCAATAACCTCGTCCCCTCATACCTGACCGACCTCCTCAAACATCACTCCCCATCTCGCCACCTCAGATCATCAGATGCCAATCTCCTGTCCCCTATCACCAAGTCCAAGCACAGCACCTTGGGGGGGACAGAGCCTTTGCCATCGCTGCCCGGACTCTCTGGAAACTCTCTCCCTCCACACATCCGCAACTCTGACTCACTCCAATTCAAAAACCACCCCAAGACCTACCTGTTCAAAAAAGCATACAACACATGACCTCTACCCCCGCCCCACCTCTGTCCCTGTTTTATTTTATTTACCTGTTTTATTTTTTACTTTTATTCTATGTAAAGCGACTTTGAGTATTCAGAAAAGCGCTATATAAATCCTATGAATTATTATTTATTATTATCTACACATCCAATTTTCAAATGGAAAAATGGGTGCTCTATTTAAAGTGCTTCAGCCTGCCTTCTCTTACTGCTTCCCCTGCAAACTGCTTTACAACCCACCTCCATCCCAACTCCTCTTTTATACTGTGTCTGATTTTACCAGTGACATATGTATTGTCACTTCTGCTCGCTCCGTTCTGTACCCTAAGGGTCTTTGCTGCTGCTCTCCCTGCCTTGGCTTTTCATGTATGCAAATGAAAGAGAGGGGAGGTGTGCTCTCCCTACCTCAGGCTTTGGAATTCCAGGTAAGCATGTGGAAGGGCAGAGAGCTCCAAGAAAAGAACCATATTGCCAAATATGACTTACTGCCTGCTAATAACTCATTCTTTTGACGAGAGTGGTCCTGAATGAACGACACATTTCAATTTGAATCCTCTTACGTCAACCATATGAAACGAAACTCTGACTCTGAATAAGAAAACAACATTGACTGTTGTTAAAATAAACCCTTAAACTTAAATGAAGCACCACTGAAATGCAAAAACTCAAAGGTAGGTAGTAGGGGGAGAGGGGCTTTATTAGGGGAAGGAGCAACCATTGTTTCCCTTTATTTTGCATTTTGTCATGTCTAGTGGTGAATGGAAGATGCTTTTTGGGGCGCTGTTATGCAGAAATTAGGCACAAAAGAAGAATATACAAACACCCCGAGCTGCATACTACATGGGGAGAAAAGACATTTGAGTCTCTAACAATATTATAGGACTTTGAATTTCAGAACTTGCTGCACATTTTTGGAAAACAGGGGTCGACACTGCTATATAACTTGACTGTCACAACTCACATCAAATGAAGTCTGTATCCAACTAATGGCCCCTGACATTATTATTGACTACAAGTCTTTGTGTCAATGTATAATGATCCCACCTCACTGAAAGGCCCTGTGGCTCTCACTACAGGAGAATGAGTAAGTGATGGAGCACTCGCGTGTTATCTGCGGTGCTGGAAGGACACATGTGGTGACAGAATGTCTTCAGTCCCTATGCAGAGACAGAACATCGATCCCAGACAGGGATTACTGCAAAGCCCACACCAGATGATGTACTGTAAACGTGTGTGTGTTCCTGGATATGTGTGAGAGGGAAGACAAAGAGGAATGAGATGAAGCGTTACATGAAGGAAAGAAGCAGAAAAAATGTGTGAAATCACAGAGGATTCATGAGCCTGAAAGGTTGCTGAAGCTTGTTAGTTAGTACTTTGGACGTGTTTTCTGGTATGAAACGATTGTTAGAGGAGAAAAGTGCGTGTGTGTGTGTGGATGCGTGTATGTGTGTGTGTGATATGGAGCGGTAAGGGCACTGCATCAATTACAGTGTCTGTGCCAGCAGGCTCCTGACACCGGCGCTTCTTCATCCTCTGCTTCACAGTGGGAGGTCTCTCCCTGCTACTGCGCTTCCTCTAAAGCAGAACAAGCTTTGTCTTCATAAAGAGCCGATCGATACACACATTTACTCAAACTATCCTCCACGTACACTTAGTATGAACTCTACTACCAAGCTAACTATAGTGGTGATTTTCTATTTATTGCAGTGTATGCATGTCTGAAAAGGGCTACTACTCTCCATTACTCAGTGGATGAAAACAGCACAAAAAGAAAACGTAACAAATGTGCTGCTACAGTGGATTCCTTTGAGTCAAATATTACAAGTCCACTGAATGTTCTGCAAGCTTTACAGGTAGTTTCATGCATATTTTATTGGCCAAGCATATTGTAGCTGCCAAAGAAGTGTGTCCCCTTGATGTCACGAGCAGGTACCGTATGTTGCTTGGCAGGAAATGAGATTGCACAAGGACATTTTTGCTGGCTTTGATATCAGAATCATATTAGTTTGGGCTCAAATTCTGTACTCGAACTGAAGTCTTGCTAACTCATCAGTTTGCCAAACTAATACCAACTGCTGCGCTGATTTATTGCAACCTGTTCAGGGAGGTGTATCAAGCATCACGATGCACCCTGTATCCAACTGAAGAAGCATAACAGTGACTGTAAATTCAAAACCAAAGATCATTACCTCTAATCTTTTCATCTTCCTCTCCATGGCGACTCGGTCCAGAGGTTCAGAGCAGTCAGTTAATGCTGTGAAGCTTTTCTGAGTGGAGCTGAGCCAGTCAGTGTAAGACACACAGAGGTTCTCAGCCTCCTCGATGCTCTTCAGCTCCTCCTGTAGCTGCTTGATGGTGTCCTGGGAAAAAGAAGGAGGAGTACATTTTATGACAGGATTTTCTGCTTTTTGATCATTTTGTGAATACAAGGTTTTTGAGTTCTGAACATTCAGAAGAATTCTCTTTGTGCTCTAGGAAACTGTGATGAACATTTGTTAGATCTTTTAAACTGTTGACTCAGCTCCTGCTGTCAACATGTTAAAGAAGGGCTGGGCAATAATTCAATAACGATAATTACCATTATATAATTTTTCTCAATATAGATATAACTAATGTTCAATAAAAATTTGATATATTTAAATCTTTTATTACACCCCCCAACCACTGAAAAGGGAGGGGCGCTAATGAGCCTCGAACACTACTTGCCACCCAACATTAGACAGAAGAAGAAGACGGTATTGAACAGCCAATCATATCGCAGGGTAAGAGGTAGGCGGGGCTTAAAGACGTTTAGAGCGGAATGTAAACACAGCTGAGAAGAGTGACAGAAGAAAACTTACACATCTTACTTAGCACCGTCAGAAATGATGGATTCATGAAGCTTATCAGAAAACTAAATCCAGATACAAGCTAACAAACCATCTGGTTTCTTCAACTTTCACTCTGGTCCAAAAATCTGCCTTTAAATTTAAATGAAATACTAACTTGATATTAATCGTGATAATTACTGGTAGACTAATATGAAATATTCTATCGTGATATCATTTTCATTATCGCCCAGCTCTATGTCAAAGTATTCTTAGGAAAGACACTGAACCCCAAGTTATTCCTAAATGCTAGCCAATGGTGTGTGAATGTGTTTAGCACTGATGACCAGTTGGGCACTGCCCATTGCAGCCTCTGCAAGTATGTGAATGTGTGTATCAAAGGGTAATATCACATACAGCGAAGAAGAACAAGCGCAACAAGCTAACGAGGGATTAAAAATGGCATCACTGGTGTGGATGTTTTTCACAATAGAAAAATGGCATCTTGTGCAGCAAGTAATCTGAGAGGAGGAAAAAAGTCCTGAAGTTTTAACACAGCGTATCTTTGAAGTCACCTGAAAAGTTGTCATCATAACAAAGATGTGTTCAGCCTCAACATCAAAAACAACGGTGAGTGCCACAGTGTTGACTCAACAGGCCTTTGAGAACTACAGAAACTTTACCAGAGACAACCCAAAGCTGAAACACCTCATGAAAAAGTCAATGAATTTACAGAAGTTGATGACCCCCATTCCTTCTGGAGGTAGAAGATCGAAGATTTCATCAGCTAATGTTGTATTTAGAACAATATCATACTGCTACTCTGAAGCCGTATCCCTACCTGCCCTGCAATACGTGATCTCTACACACATTCAAAGTCTGATCCACAACAACTTCAGTGACATAAGTTTGACCAAAGACAGATGGACTTCTGATGCTAGTTTAGTATGCTTAGTGTGACGGCCCAGTGGCTGGATGAACACTTCAACATAAAAACCTTCTTTGTGTAACAGATGTCATTTCAGTTAGAATTGGTAAATACAGAATATCAAAATATATGCATCTTTACTCAACTAGTCTTTGCCTTTCTTACCTTCAGGTGTGAATAAACCACACATTTTATAAGAATGTAAAAAAAAGATTGGTAATCGAATCAATATCCAGCATCAGGAGAAGGTTATCATTAGTTTTCTGTATCGACTCAGAACATTTCATATTGTGCATCACATATTTTTTATATTATGTGCAAGAGTTTTAACATTAAGAAGGCTAACCTTGGTTCAAGAATGTATGCCCTTTGTTTCTCAGGTTCAAACTACTGAACAGACTTTTACTGTATTTGGACCCGGGGACAATTCAAGAAACATGAAGTGGATCGGTTTCTTTCAGGGTTTGATATTTCTCTGCAGCTCTCATCTGGCCACCAAGGACCAAAAGCTCTCTGATCAACCATCAAAACAGAAAATATCCTCTTCTCCCCTCCTCATTCATCTGCAGAATATCAATATCTTCACTGCCAGGTGTTTTTTTGGTGTATTATCCACTTGACTGAGATTTTGAGTCAATAACAGCACAAGGATGGAGAGGCTTTCTTGCAGCCTTGACACATTATTCACTCAACTTGCAAATCCTGCGGTGAGAAGCTCCAATTAGCTGATAGTGCTGAGTGCACACCTTTTCTGACTAGACAGAGGTAACAGCTTCCCACCTCACACACATATGGCCCCCACTTCACACAATATAATTACAGGAATCCATGGCATGAGAGGGATGCTATGTGTCTGCCTTGGTATGACTGTAAGTATATGCATACTTGAGTCAATTTTGGGAGGGGAAGGAATGGGGAGAGACAAAGGGAGTTGGGGAGGGGGGGCACACACACACACGCACACACAAACTCAGATGTGTTACCAAAGGTGTAAAAATCAATGTAGTGCGGGCAAAGCTTTTCCACTCCTGGTGTGCGGTGTGAGATTGCCTTCTGTAGCGTTTAATTACAGCTTTAGCCCCAGACCAGAGGGGTACCATTGATTTTCCTTTAGTCCCCCCCAGAGGAGCAGACAAATGGAGAGGCAAGATCTGAGTAAAGGGGGTACACAGGACTAACTCCCAAAGCTACTTCAATGGTGCATTAGAGAAACAAAGTCCAAACTCTCAGTGGGACAAAGTCCAATGAGAGAGCATGAGCTGTGTAAAGAGCCCACTGTGTGGGTAGAGACTCCCTCACATGTTCTTTGTGTCTCAATGATCAAGTATAACACAAAGTGATAAAACCATTACCAACACCATTGCAGATATATGTTACATTTTCTACTGGACAGAAAATAAAGTATTGTATTTGTCTGAACTTTCAACAAAGGAAGACCAGACAAAAGCCCAACTGTCAATGTAAATGTCACAGGGGTGTGATGTTTGGACAAAGTGGTTCCTCAGCTGAGCAGTCAGCTTTATGAAAGTGTGCACATTTAAGTGTGTGAAGCTGTCGCTGTTGGTTTACACGTTGTGAGTCCTATGCTTCCATGTCAAGGGACGGGATCCGATAGATTAAACAATTTTGCAAGGAAATGAATGTTGGATTTTGAAGCTGAGAAAGGATGGCTGAACAGATAATGCAAACACTGTCATCCACACAAAGCCATACTTTTAAATCTGTCTTTATTTAGCTGCACTGATGGAAGAGCAGCTGTTTATGTTTTTAGATAAAGAAAGCAGGGACAGAGTACACTTTTGTGTTTGAGGAAGTTGTTTGTGATACTCAAAAGACCAAAAACACACTACCGGTCAAAAGTTTGGACACGCCTTCTCATTCAATGATTTTTATTTATTTTCAACATTGTAGATTAATACTGAAGACATCAAAACTATGAAATAATAGGGGTTTACCATAATCTGGATTACAACAGTAGTCAAATAAGGCTATCCATTGTGTACTAACCCTACCTCCTGTTCTTTCATAGTTTTGATCTCTTTGGTATAAATCTATAGTGTTTCAAATAATTAAAATAAATACAAACCCTTGAATGAGAAGGTGTTTCCATCTTTTGACCGGTAGTGTACATTATACTAATCTGTGATAAATAAATCATTGAAGAGTAGACAACAACAGAGAGCGCCCTCACCTGTATGTTGAGTAGCAGTGAATGGTAGCGGGCTGTGAGCTGGGTGGCAGTGACGCTGACACGACTACTGATGTAGGTCTCCTCCAGAACCTGCTGGGCCAGAGAAGAAAGGCCGTCTACTTCTCCCTGCCGTGCAAGCACTGCTTCAAGACACCCCTGTTTAGAAAGGATACAAAGAGAGAGTCGTTGTTGTAGAGTCTTGTTTAAAAAAGGTATGATCTTAATGTACGGTAGATTTTGTTTCTCAATAAAAGAGGTGCACGTTTGTTAGAATGAACACAAGAAAAAACAATCATACTATAAACCAGGTATGGGGTCAGGGGGTCTGTATCTGTATGTGGGTGTGTGGGTGTGTGGGTGTGTATATGTGTGTTTGTGTTCTCTGAATGCAGGGAAGGAAAATACAGAAGCTGTCTGACATTCTTAAACTGGCAGGAAGTGTCCTCCTAAGGGAGGAGGCCCTGCAGGAACATATTTTGTCCCCTGTTGTTTTCTTTGAAATGCACGGTGTGTGTGGGGGGGGAGGAAGTGAGAAAAATATTGGGTATTATAGTGAAAGGACCTGGAATGTTTTGTAACTTTCACTTTCAATAAGGCTTACTAAGGCTGTCCCAATATATAAATGCTGATTGCTTTTAAAAGAATGAAGTATTGATATTGAGCTAAACATTTGCATGTGGTAATACTGTGTAACTAATTGGTTCATTCTGCTTGCCAGTCTTTCTCTGACCTGGAGTTTCTTCAGCTGAGTCCCTTTTGTTATTCTGTCTGACCGCCGATGACGTCTGATGTTCACCACCTTCTCCATCTCCTCCAGCCACTGAGCCAGGCTCAGGAACCTCTGGCCCATCTGCCTCAGTCTGCTCAGTGTGGAGCTGAGCTGGGTCTGAGTCTCCTCCAAACGGCCCTGGTAGGCCCCCCACTCTCTCTGTGCTGTGTCCAGCGCTCGGTCCTCAATCTGAGGTATACCCCAGGGGATGACTCTTTCTCTGCTGCTCAGCACGGACGAGAGCAGAGACTGGCCATTTGAGCAGCGTTCCTGCAGGAGCTATAATGAAATAAAAAAGGTGGAAGGGTTTAAAGTGGAAATTCCGTTTGAGCCTTGAAGAAAGTGTGAGAAACTAGGGAGTAAAGGAGTGCACACGCTAGTACCTGTAGTTGTTCCAGGGTCTTCTCTAGTGTGTCTACGCTTCCCTCTGGATGGGACAATGAGGCCAGTGTGGCCTGCTCCTGCTCCAGCCAGTCTTCAAACACATGCAACCCCCTTTGATATTCCTGGTGGACCAGCACCAGACCTTTTGCTTTACCCACTGCATTCTGCAAAAACAACGAGGTAGAGAGATCAAAAGTAAGCTTAGATACGTAAAAGAGGAAATTCCATTATCATCAGAAAATTAAAGTAATTATAACGGTTCATAACATAATCAGGCGGTTATTACGCTGTTTAACATACAGGACATAGTAATATAATTGAGTTTTATTAAATAGCATAAAGTGAATGTCAGTAAAATACATAAAAACAGTACATTAAAAAAAGTAATGTACCTTGGCCTTTTCTTTGAGGGCGTTGTATCTACTCTGCAGCTGCTGCACCTCCTGCTGCGTGGTGGAGTGCTCAGACATATTGGAGCTCTTTGTGGCAATGGTCTCTAAAGGGCTGCTGTGACTCAGGACTTCTTCATATAGAAGCTGGAATTAAATAAAAACACAGTGAGTGTAGCACTTCATGGTAAGGGTCTGGGGTATCCCTGCGTGTAACCATATAAAGCTAAAATACATCATGACAGAAAAAAGTGTCAACATGTAAACATCAATGCTGAAAAGAAACACAAGAAAATGATAGAGTGATGTGATACCTTGGTCTTTCCAAGGTTAGCTGTCTTGTCTCTCATCTCAGAGTACTGTCTGTCAGAGCAGCTGAGTGTCTCCTCCACCCGGTCCATCCACAACACAAACTGACCCACGTCCTCCTTATAGCTAGTCCACTGAGACAGAGCGCCTTCCAGCTGGCTGTTGAAACGAAACAACGACGTAAACACACAGACCCAAAACACATAGACACAAGTAAAGAGTACACATGCATCTAAATCTAATTGCCCCCGTAACCTTTCAACTAACAGAAATCCATCAAGTGAAAGCAGACAGTCCCCAGTCCCATTCATCAGTTGACTGACAGACTAATTGGTTCATGATCCCAACCTTTTACACTGAATGGAGGCAGAAAGCAACGAGTCCCATGAGTCTTTGAGGTCCTGGATCTGTTTGCGGATGACTGGGACTCCCTCAGCGGAGGTGTTTCTCTGGACTGCTTCTCCTCGCGTCAGAAGCATCTTTAGCTGGATCTCTCTCTCCTGACGAGCCGCCAACAAAGCCTACAGACAGAAACAGATCAGCATAAATCTAAAAATCTTTCTTTTTCTTTCTAATGCATGAAAGGAATGCAACATGTTTTCCAGATGGTCACAAAATGTAAGTATTCCACCTCTGGTTCATATGACATAATTTCCACTGTTGCATGTTTTATCCTTTGTATTGAGATGCTTCCATAGTGAACATCTTAGTTTAAGTCAAATGGCTAAAAGACCCCCTGAAATCAACCTCTTTGCCTCTTGCAAGGTCAACAGAAAGTTGGGTTGAGACAGCATTTTCAACATTAATGGGGCTTTAAAACTCCACTTCAGAAACCAACAGGTGACATCACTGAGAAAGTTATATACAGTCATGACATGCATGCTGCATGATACACTGTAGGAAAATATATTCATAGGAAAACAGATATTTTACATGTCTGCAATTAATGCTAAAGTATGCTATTTTATTTGGTTTGACTTGGTGTCCCTACAGTGCAAAACACTCTCTTGCCAACAACTTAGATGCTAGTTTGACATCACCTAGTTGACTTGTGCCGACTGTGGCGAAGTGGCAGAGTGGGTCGTCTCTCAACTTTCAAGATTGGCAGTTCAGTTTTTCTTTAAATGCAAAGGAAAGACTTTTCCATTTTTGTCTAAACAAGGCCTTTGTTAGTACGTATAGGAACTTAACACATCTCCCTATGCCGTATTGTGTGTATGAATGAATGGTTTAATGTGAAATGAGGTGTAAAAGCACAGTGAGTGGTCATAAGACTGTAGCTGTCGAGCGATTGTGACGTAAAGAGGCGGGCTTTGAGCCTCCTAACCAACAGCTACAGTGTTCCCACAGTCAGCTGTGCCTCTCATTGGAAGACTCGTAATCTCAATATCTTCGAAATTGCTGCGTTAGAAAAGAATTCACCCCCCTACAGTGTGAGCCGATCGAGAAATGAGCTATCCAGACTACACTCGCCTTTTGTACCAGGCTGTAAACATGTTTATTTCTGCTGTAAAGAGCAGCTTTTTCCCATTAATGTGTATGTGACTTCCAGAGCAAGCCTCAAGCGGATCCTTGATTAACTGCAGTTTTTAGCACTTCTGCATTGGACTCATATTTTTAGACCAGAGGTTGCCGCTTGAGTACATCCATTTACATCCTTTTATCTGCTTTGCTTCACCTCTCAACATGACTGTAACAGGCAGCGGTAAAGTTTGCATTCAAGCCTTAATACCAGAAAGGCAATTTTCTCTATAATACAAGTCAGTCTACCATCAAAATAACCTGAAGCTGTTACTATAACTTGAAATAGAAACATCATGTTGCTCAAAAGTGCAGTCAGTTAAAACTGTATGAATTCCTTTTGGGTGCCACACAGCCGTCCTCTCCCTTCTTACTTCTAGTTGTAACATCCGGTCCTCCAACACGCTCTTGTCCGTGGTGGTGGAGATGCAGGTGCTGAGGACCCTCTGAGCTTCACACGCCCAATCCTGGAGCTCTTTGAGACCTTGAGAGAAGAGGCGGTGCTCCCCCACAATGCGCTCAATCCTGGAGGCCTTGTCCTTTAAGGATCAGATCACAGCACAATCTTACAAAGGTTCTGAGGAACAGATCAGGACTGAGGAGAAATATAAGAACTCAGTGTTTTTCAGTGTGCAACAGCAGTGTTTTAATAAAACTCTGTTTATGTTTGATTTGAGAGGCTTGTTTTCCCACTCATACACCTCCAGGGACTTTCCCACCCACACATTAGAGCACAAACACAAAGTATTTCGTTTGCAGTCATCACTTGAACATCATAAACATCTGTCTCACTGTAGAGTGGAGAAAGAGAGAGAGCTTCAAGAACAAGTTACAAGTGGCAATTTTAAATGATTACATTCCTGTTTCCATGTCTAGCAGGGAAGAGGACCTAAAAATAGCGCTCCACTAGCCAGCCGACAGAGAAAATAAATCCATTCATCACCGTTGAGGCACTATCATTGTCCTGAGGTAGGGAAATGGTGCTTTCCTGTCAGCGTAAGGTTTTGTTCTATGCTGTTTTAAATTAATCATAAGAGTGTGACCAATCTTTTGAGAGCTTCAAAAAGGTCAGAATCTCAAGCACTGACACATTTCAGCTCTTGCATTACAGAAGTGCTTCAGAGAATAAAAGGTGAGCTCTGCAGCCCGGTCTTTTTATGTTGATGAAGCTGCAACCACAAGGACCTTTTGGAGTGAAGAGATAGATTACTGTGCTCAGAGAAAAGACTACAGGTGCTGAGGCTTACTTGAGGTGCAATACCTTTAGCTTGTGACAAGCTGATTGCAGGGACTGTGACTGATGCGCGACAGGGGAATAATACATGACGCAGCAAATCACAGAGTACAACAGTAAACAACATGGCTTCATGGTTTTCAGCTCCCACAGTGCATGATTCAAGCAAGGCGCATTTCAGCTCACAGCAGCTTTTGCACAAACAGTTAGAGAACAAAAAAGGAGGGGTAACTGCACGTATGTGGGAGAAGTATTACCTTTGTTAAATTGCTGAGGGCGAGGTACTGTGCAGACAGCTGAGATACACGATGGACGAAGCCCTTGCCGGCTGCTTGTCCCTCCCAGAGACGATGAGCCTGTTCCCTGAGCCTGCCCAGCTCCGCCTCACGACTGGCCATCTCCTCCAGCACAGACTGGGCCAGGATGAAGCAGGAGGAGGATGAGAAGATGGAGATTGGAAGTGGAGAAATGAAGATGAAGGCGCAGCAAGATGTGGGTAAGCACGGTTGGGAGAGCAGGGTTCAAAGAAACAGAAGATGAAATGGAGCGCATTGGACATGTCGTGTGTAAGCGGCATGAGATTTTGAGTGTAGGGGAAAATAGAATGGTAAAAAAAAAATGAAAGAATGACAGAAAAAGGAGGAGGTGAGGCACAGAGGAGGGGAACAAGGTTGTTTTACAAGTTACAAGAGCAGACGGGGAAACAGGAAGACATCAAAATACATGGAGAAGGACACGGGAAAGGAATATCATAAAGAAACAGCATCAGCAGTATTTCTCTTGATGCTTCTTTTTAATAGAAATCAGTTATTTGGTCGGGCATCACAGCACAGAATGGGAAAGAAGACAAGCCTGATAAAATTCTGCAAAGGCGGGAGGGTTGATGTGAAAAAAAGGTAAAGAGGATTTTGCCAGCACAGGTTCAGACTCCAAAGCCTGCACGTTCTGTATTGTACAGGAGGTGCTTGGGGAAGAAATGTAATTGCTTGCAGGGGCCAGACAAAAGGCAGCGAGGAGAAGTGCTACAGTGGTCGACAGAGTAAATACAAAAATAGCAACAACGATAAGGGCAGAGCTTTGAGATGGGCTTGATATATTTTTCTCTCTTTTGTCAGTTTTATCTTTCAACGCTTTGTGCCTCTCCTCCTTTTTTGTCTCAGGCAGACATGGCAGAGGCTGTTATCACATCCTGAAAAGGGCCTTTTAGCCACGCAGCGCTTCAGCTGTGACAGAAGGAGAATTAATTAGATTTCTGGACCATTCCTCTGACTATTGTGTCAAGACGCTGCTCTATTTTGATCCAGCGGTGCTCGACAAATGTAATTAGGTCTTTCTCTTTTCCCAGCTGATTTGAGATTGCACTTTAGGGATGCATATCTGATGTAGAGCTACAACTATTTAGTGTCCTTGGAAAATCTACTTAATATTCAATTTATGGTGAAATGATGGGCCTTACTTGACTCAGTCGCAGCAGCTACAGAGGGACATAAAAGGAGCACTCTTGGTATGATTTAATGCAATTTAACAGAAAATGGATTATCAGTGTAGGTTACATTGCTGAGGTTCTGCAGAATGTATTGATTAAGGAGTGGCTATAAAACAGCAGAAACGTAGGACACAGATCCTCGAATAGCCGCAATACTTTGAGGAATACAGTTAATTAAACGAGGCGTGATGTTGAGCTGAGAGGAAACAGAAAGACCCACAAACAAAGAAGAGTGTGGTGCCCCTGGGATAGAAACACTGTGTTTCACAATACCTGTAGTTTGCTGAGCTCCTGTTTCTTGGCTGGGAGGTCGTGCAGCCGAGCACTGCTCTCCTGAACTCTGACCTCTGTGCTGTTCAGCCAGTCCTGCAGAGGCTCAGCACTGGCCTCAAACTCCGTCATCTGGGACTGCAGGCTCTGCAAAGTAAGATGATACACTTATCAGATAAAGCGCTCAAATGTTCTTAT
Organism: Notolabrus celidotus; assembly: GCF_009762535.1. Lineage (NCBI taxonomy): Eukaryota > Metazoa > Chordata > Actinopteri > Labriformes > Labridae > Notolabrus > Notolabrus celidotus. The sequence goes on along the minus strand of NC_048284.1, from coordinate 12,156,553 downwards.
ATATTTGCTTGATCAGCTGGAAGTTAGGGATTCTGTCAATATGTGCCATGTAAAGTACTTATTGTAATTGACACGCGCAACCTTTTATTTTCATTCCTGCTATTGTCCATCTGTTAATGTGTATTATTTAATTTGCTCATGATGTGTATGTTTTATGAGGAAACAATGACATTTTATAATCTAATTATTTTTATTTCATCTATCTGTTTCAGGGTTGATGGTTGGGTGCCATACCTATTAATTTACTTATAAAATGTTGTTAATACAATTCTCACTAATACAGTGATTTTGCACTAACTGATGTAAATCATTTTCCATCAAGTAAAGAACTAGCATGAAACGACCGATTCATCCTAAAACGGCGATTAAAGATGGTTATCAGATCCACTTCAGTATCTCTATATGTTTATCCTGAGAAGATATATGAATATGAAAATAAACCAAATTAAACCTAATAGTTTATAAACTACAGAAACATTTGCATAACAGTAAAAGAAGTGTCTCCGGGCCAGAACCAGCAGACTGAGGTACAGTTTTATCCACCAGGCAGTCAGGATGCTGAACTCTCTCCCTGTTTTGCCCCCTCTTCCCATAGTGCCCCCTTCACAGACTTAACCCGGTCACTGACCCCCCCCCCCCCCCAAATCATCGCTGAGGTCTGTCATCCTTAGCCTTGAACACGCACACACTCACTTTGATTTTAAATTGCACCATAGCAAAGTTTTTGCACTGTTTCAAAACTGTATCTTATTATTTTTATTAGCTTACTTCTTTTTCATTTTAGCTTATCTTTTTCTAGCCTTTTCCTATGTTTATCTGTTGTTGTCATTGCTAGGGTCTGAGAGAGAGAAACTTAATATCAAATCCTCTGTATGTCTGGTGCATACTGCAGTTTTTGACAATAAAGAAGACTTTGACTTTGACTTTTTTAAAGAGGTGGGAAACAAGAAGAAACACAGACACAAACGTACCGTGAAACGAATCGTAACTTGACATTTAAAAAATTTATAAAAAACGGTATAATGTGCTATATTGTTTATTTTCTCTGCTTGTGACACTTATGATGCTGGGGTACAGTTGTAAGAGCTGAGAAAAGAAGTAAAAACTTCTCCCTTCTCCTTTAATAACATGTACTATTTGCTTTGTATTTAATGTCTCGTGTTTTTAATACTTTTCTTGGTAAGTTATGAATCTACTTTTCTGTTATCAGCCTGTTGAAATAAAGATTTCAATCAATGAATCAAACCATATGCATACCAAAACCCAGTCAACCATTGTTCAACCACACAGTCCCTCTGTAGTCCAGCTCTGCATTTTTTTTTTTTTTTTTGGGGGGGGGGGGGGTCTCTGGACAAGAAAACAGCCTCCTAACAAAAGAAAATGTAAACCAACCTTGAGTGCATCCTCCCTCGTCTGCAGGTTATTCATCAGGCTCTTCCAGTCCTCTCTGGCGTTTGCCACTTTGGCCTTGATCCCCTCCACTCTGTCTTTGGACACCACAGCCATCAGCAGCTCCCCACTGGCTCCTACTGTACTCAGCCTGGCCTGGCCATGCTCCCTGTCACTCAAGAACTCCTGCAGGGATACACAGACGAAGACAAAGGAACTGTGACTATTTAACACTAAACACGCACACACAAAGGGAGGAGGGAGGGAGTAGAAGTGAAAGGGGGAGAAAAGGAAAAAGACGAAATTACATTCTCTGACTTTTTTTGTCTTCTACTTAAGATTCAGCGATTTAAATCAATACAGCTCTTCTCTACGTGGCCGACAGATTTGTTTCTTCTACATCTCACTTTACAAAGTCAACAGCAGTAATTAGACAGACTGTACTTGTTTCATATGTGTGGGCGGAAGGAAGCGTCTGACCTGGGGAGGCAACCATAGATAAGGAAAGTCAGCACGCCTGAAATGTGTGGGTTTTTACGTAGCTCCTCCATGCCTACTTGCAGTAAATGTACACACACACACACACACTCATGCACACACCCCTCCTTTCTCAGAGCTGAGCCGATGACAGTAGCGCAGCAGGGACCACTCCACCATCTGTGCAGTCAGCACATCACTTACACACACACACACACACACACAAACTGGTACAGTAGAGCCACACACAAGCACAGAGAGTCTGTCTCTGTTTATTTTCTCGCTCTGCTCAATTCATTCACTGTCTTCTCTTTTCCTCACTTACCACCATTCTCCTCCTGCCAGTGTAACTGTATACCACCAATTAAGCGTGACACAATGAACGCCCCCTCTGCCCCTCCCACTCAGGCCCTCCTGGAGGTCAGCCATGTGGAAACATTGTTCCACATTCCTCCCCAAGTCAATAATAAATAAAATATGACCGCCCCCTCTCTCCTTCACTGCCATACTCTCTGTGACATCTCCTCTAACGCTCAAAAGCTGCACCAGAAACTTCTGAAGGAGGACTGAGAATGATCTCTTCATTGTTTTGTTGACACTCTGACCCGCCTCTTCATGTGACTGTTTGAATAATTTAAGCACCCCAAACTTAAAAAACCTCAAACACTGGCATAAAATCAAGTTCTGTGGCGTATTAGTGAGGAATAATTGTCTTACTATTTAAGCTCAGCTGAGAGCAATAAATTCAATTCCTTGGTGGTTATGTAGCGGTGGATATGGTCAAGTGCCTGAGAGGTAATTAACCGTCTGGTATGGGGATGTGGGCACGTCTACCTTAACCGCCAAGCACCCGACACATCTTAGCCAGGGCCCTGGGGTGCTTTTAAGAGACTGTTACACCTGCCAGCTTCTCAGAAGGAGACACAGAGACTTCTCAGAAGTAGAAACACAGAATCATTTTGAAGAGAATGTCACAGAGACCCCGCTGTGGAGCTTTCTCTCATCCCGCTCTTGGCCATGTGCCCACTTTCAGCTTATCCAGGCCAATGGTGGGTCCCACTGCTCCAACAAGCCCACCAGAGGACACACGACAATGGGCATGTCAACACAGACATCCCCTCGAGCAGTCTCCCATTGAAAGTGGATTGATTCTTTATCTATTGCATCATTTTGTTTTAAGCAATTCCCTCTAATTTCTTACCCTGCTAAATGCATGCATGAAATTAAAGCAATCAGGAGCTGGTAATTAGTGGCAGTAGATTTAAAGTGTACCCAAAACAAAGAACATAAAAAGGAGTTTCATGACAGGAAGATTGTTGATTTATTCCTTAAAATACTCTGGTTCATGCCAGTCATTCAATTAAACTCCCTTAACTCCACAATCAACAGCTACTGGCTCTGTAATCAATGCAGCTACAGTGAAGCTAGTTAATGGTTAATAGTGAGCTGCTGTATTTTGGATGGAAAGCCCTCAGACATGAGAGTATGAACAAGCATCCTGTTACAACAGTAAGTTATTACAAATGTAGGTCTTTCTCGAAAGGCTGGATTAAAGTAATATTCAGTGATGGTCAAATAATATAAATTCAACTCCATTCTATCCCTGAATAATATCACAAAATTTGATTCAGCCTGTGTATTTGCTGATCTGTGTCTGGTGTCCTGGGAGAAGCCGCTGGTTCACAGAAGGTGAGGCACTTCATATTTCCAGAGGCAATAAACTGAATCACAGTAATTGCAGCACAGGCTGAACAAAAGAGGGATTTTCAAGTGATATCAGCAATGTGCAGAGACAAAAACACAAATAATGGGCACTGCAGAATACCGCAGATTTATGTCAAGGATAACTGATGATTTAACAGACGTCCATCGCAGCTGAAGAAAGGTATATCTTACTTGGATCCTCTGCAGAGCAGTTGAGGCCTCTGCGACACTTTGTGGCACATCAAAGCATTTGGCTGTGCTGATTTTGGCGTTGACCAACCACTGCTGGAAGTCTCTCAGGGCTGCACGGAACCTCTGCTCCAACAAGCGCTCTTTATTTTGACACTCCCTGGAGGCACGCAGGCTGAGGCTGTGAAGGGAAAAAAAAAGTAACCTTCAGATTTGTGTCAAGATGGATCACAGGTTGAAATTTACCACCACAAAATAAACAAAGAAAGAAAAGCATCCCAGTGTGTGCTGTCTGCTGCTCATCAAAACAAAGAGATGCACATGCAGATGCTCAGAAACTGTACATACTGTCCCTCACACTACGGAGGACGAGAATGGGGAGCCTGGGAGAGGAGCAGGGGTGAGAAAGGGCCAGGTGGAGAAATGGCAAAACGGGTGAAGTGGAAGCAATGAGCGTTGGGGCAAAAGAGGGAGAGTGGGGGATGGTGGTGAAGGGGCAATGCGCTGGTGGGGGGTTGAGAGGCAACATATGAGTGGGGCAAGAGTTCATGGGGGTGACAAGATGGAGACAGTGAGGGATGACAGATTGATGCTGTAAGAAAAAGGGTGAGACGGGAAGAATATGGCTGGGAAACAGCATGTGAGGGTGAGGTTAGAGCAGAAGGGGGAGATTTTTCAAAGGGATAAGTTGACATTTAGGAAGAACTTATTATACAATTAGACTTTTTTACCTTCCTTATATATTCATAAAGGGACAGTTCAGTGTTTTGAAGTGAGAACAGGAGGTAGGATATTTATCCCTACAGACAGGGTCAATTTTACCAGGTCAGACACAAACATTAATGAGGGTCAGAGTGTTTGCTACATTTAGATTTCTTTCAGCACTTTACTCTGAAGTCAGAAACATACACTGTATAAAATATGGACGTAGTATCCGTGACGTCACCCATCGGTTTCTGAAGCGCTGTTTTGAGGCCAATCGTCGGCGGCAGCCATATTGCTGCTGTCGAGTGATTGTGACGTAAAGAGTAAAGAGACGGGCTTTGAGCCTCCTAGCCAACAGCTACAGTGTTCCCGCCTGTCCATCAAGTCAGCTGTGCCTCTCATTGGAAGACTCGTAATCTCAATATCTTCAAAATTGCAGATTTCAGAATTACAGAAAGCCCTTTTTTTTGCACTGATCGTGGATGGGACACATGCAGGGTCCTCTGCCTGCAGCACACTGATCAGCTGTTAAGTTGTGAGTCAACTTGCTGATAGTTATACTGTGAATTTTGTGTCATGGATGAGGGCCTAGACTCCCATTCGGTAATACACTTACCATTGATCACTACTTCATACAACCCCCCTTCAAAAAACTGTACTATCCCCTATCATGAAGAGCTGTAAGGATGAGGACTGATAACAACAGCAGATTAAAGCAAAGTAAACAGTGATTGGTTTGTAAAAGTATTCCAACATCTTGATTAGAACGGTCTCATAGTGATGCCACAATGAAAGACAAAAAGGAAGAAAATGACATGATTTATCTTGAGTATCAAATGGATCATACATCATATTGTATATTATCATATTTTTGCATATATCATATGATACATCTGATTTGATATATGTGATATGACATGAAATATATATAGTATATGTATATATGTAAAGCATTCTAAATCTGTGATGAGTTATTCAGTTCTGTCTCCTGTTTAAAAATGGTTTCAGCCCATCCACCTAGACAACAAGACTCCTTCTTCATGCTTTACTCTGTGTTCAGAACATGTAATGTCTGAGGATTCTGGCTCTTATAACGCATTAATAGATTCTTCATTTCACAGGACACAAGCTATCAAATTATTCTTATTAATTCAGGGGAAAAAAAGGAAACTTTTAAACAGACACGCACAGTAACTAACATGCCAACCTCTAATTTGCATAACGCTGAATTAATCAGGACTGAAAAAAAGGTTGGACAACAAAAGAAAAGGGTCACTGGGCTTCAGAAATATCGGGCAGTGGGTGAAGGTTAAATTGAGGGGGAGTAGAGAGGGAGAAGGAATGGAAGGGATGACAGCAGGGAAACAAGGTGTGCAGCTGTTTATGCAGGGAGTGATGTCCAAAGGGAGGCTTGAAAAATAAGGCAAAAAAAATAACACACACACACACACACACACACACACGCAGAATACACACAAACACATGCAGAATACACACAAACACCCTAGAGTTTTTAATGATGCGATGAGGGCATAAAAGGCTTGCACAGAGGGGATAACATGAGTGTGGAAGAAGCACTTTTTTCTGCTGTGACTGACAGAATCTGGCCTGCGCTATGAAAAGGTGAGATCCTGCTCTTTCTTCCTCCATCTCCACTTCTCTCAATCTTTTTTTCTCTCTCTCTCTCTCTCTCTCTCTCTCTCTCTCTCTCTCTCTCTCTCTCTCTCTCTCTCTTCCACTTGCCTCTCCTTCTGCAGTGCCTAATGCAGGACAGGTGCAAAAAGTACACAGGCCAAGTCGATTAGAGACTGAAAGCCAAGAGAAGGGAGGCCGGTTGCTGTTTTCATGCCAATCAGCAGCCAAACACATTTTCCCGCCAAAGCATCTCCAACAAGTTGACCTCACTCAGATTGTCTGCCAATGAATGCTAGTCGCACTACCTGGCAGTTTCTCAAAACGTCTTAGTTGATATTGCTTCCATGCAAATTAAGTAGATATTTGTGCTCACACTTGTGCAAGCATGTGCTAAATATGTTTGGCTGTGTGCATGAATGTTCTCTTCTATGCACTGCTGTTCTTTTGAGAACACATGGTGTGCTCAAAAACAAATGCTGAATGAGCTCAAAAACAGGCCGTTGTTTCTCAGTATACAGGCTATACGGCATACAATATATACCAGCATGGAAAAAAGACCAATTTAATGTAACTGCTGTCCTTCGAATCTTAGCCTTGCATAAAATTAAGGAAGGATGCAAACCAAAACAAGCATGAAGAACAAGCCCGGGTGAAGGGAAGGTAGTTAAATGTCGCGTAGCAACTGGTGGCTCTGGTGCTCTCTGTCATCTTTCACTTTCGTCTGACTGTAACACACACACACGCATGCACACCCACATGCTCAGTGTGAGAGGTGGCCACACATACGTACACCCACTCCTCTAACACAAATAAGGTTGTAAAAACGGAGCTGTAATCACACCCAGGCATCTCAAAGGGAAAAACTCTGACTGTATTCTTGGATACATTTGCTGTTTTATGGAAGGAATGAATTACTTGTTTGTTCATGCATGGTCTGCTGTGAAAAAACCTTGCCCACTGGACTTACAAACAAGACTCAGCTACATGGTTTAAAATCTATAGCTCAGTATGCATCGGTATCACAATGCAGCAAATACATGCAACATTTATGAGAAAGATCATAACAAAGATCTAATGTGTAATATCTTCAATGTTTAGCATAGCATGGCAACACATTATGGGATGAATAAATTAAACTTTCAACTAGCTTTGAGTTATCACCCAGCCTAAGACCATAAATCTCAGCCTGATTTCAAATAATCAAAGTACAGTGAAGTGTCTCCTCCCACACACCCTCAAGCAAAGCAGAAAGACTCCTCTCACCTGTTGTGCTGTTTGATCAGCGCAGTGACCCGGTCTGATTGTGAGCCCAGGTCTCTGGAGTATCGTACCAGGTCGTTCAGCTGGCCCTTCAACTTCTCTGCCATCGGCTCGGCGCTCTGCAAGCCCTCCAGTAAATCCTAAACAACGCAAAACAGATACGCTGCCTCAGTGTGTGTGTTTGTGTCAAGGAAAGACAAGCACCCAACAGATCTGCATGACACCCTTCAATAAGTGCACTCGTATTCTTATTCACACCCTGGCTTGGTTCTTCTCACACACACACACTCACACGCACACTCTAACACATACTCACAGTGCTGTCTGTACAAAAGCATTTCTGTTCTTGGCGGAGTGTGGCAGGAAGGAGCTGTGGATAACGTTCTCCTGCTCTCGTCAGCCAGCCTCACATTCTGCACTCACACAGTCATGAAATCCTGTCCCATGAAATATGTACAAGCTCTCCCTCTCTCTCTCTCTGACTCTCACACGCTCCCTTGCTCACTCTCGTTCTGACGTATGACCAATAAACAACCGTCCCTCTCTGCCTGTTCTCCCGCACTCGTTGCTCTCCTCTGCCTCTGCCTCTTCTCATTCCCTCCTCCTGTCCTTCCACTACTTTCTCTTTCCTCCTCCTTCCTCTTTCTCCGTCCCTCCTCCCCGCGCCTTGCACTCATTCCCTCTCACACATTTTTTCCTCCCTCTCTCTCGCTCTCTCACACTCTCTCCCTGTGGAATTCAGCTGTCAGCCCTCGCAGATGCAGGACTGGTTCGAAATGCACACAAACGAGCGCGTAACGAAAAACAAGGCTGGATACAGGAAGAGGGCTGGAGGAGGAGGAGGAGGAGGAGAGAGAAGAGAGAGAGAAGCGGAGGAGGGGAAAAGACTCCTCCTCTGATCTTTGACAGCACCAAATTGAGGAAAACCGGAGAAAGGCATGGCCGAAGAAGCCCGGGATAGGAGTTAGAGGGTGGACATGCTGTCATGGCTTTGACAATACAGAGAAATTGTCACAATGTATACATCCTGTGGAGGTTAGAAACAGAGCAGCAGGGGAGGTGAAGAGCGGGAGCATCTGAGAAACATCCCCTGCAGTCCAGACAGACATCACTGTACAATTGAGTTCAAACATGTCAGAGTACAGAAAGGGTAAAAGGGAAGGGAACTGAAAAGGAGAATGTTTGGGCGGGAGAGATAGTGGAAAATAATGGCCAACAAAATTACAGGGGGAGGGGTTTAGAGGACGGAAGGAGAAAACAAGGGAAGCTGATGGGATTGTAGCTGTCACTCCTCCATCATTCCAGTAAAGCTGATTTACTAACTAATCTTTTTTTAGGATTAACAAATAGAATGGATAATTACTGTCGGAGGAAGCATAGCTGAATGCAGACAATGTATGTCTGCACACTGTGTGTGTTTGTGTGTGCGTGTGTGGGTATTAAACAATGCTAATCACTTTCTCTAGAATTAAAAAGTACAGTACTGCTCATAGCTTTTTACAGGAGACAGTTTGCCAACACAAATCCCAGCTGAATGCAGTTTTTTGTATTCAAGTATCCATCATTTTTTTCAATGAGCTGATTTTAGACAAACAGATTTATTTAGACATGAGGGCCTGTGTTCACACACAGTAGCCTTTGCAGAGGCAGTGGCTATTTTATGCACAAAACCAATGCAGTTCAGGTTTTCAGCTCTTAGGGTCCTTAACGCACAAAACACCCTCAGTGTCAGCGTTTTGTTTTTTTGTCACTGCATCCACACCAAAGTAGTTCAACTTTTGGAACACCCCCACACTTCTCAATATCACTTCTTTCTTAACAACCAAGCGGCAACCTCTGGTCTCAAACTATGAAGCCCATGCGGAAGTGTTATAAACTGCAATTCATCGAGAATCCGCTTGAGGCTGGCTGCAGAAACACAGGAAACCACATACACACCAATTCAAAAAAGATGATCTTTGCAGCATTAATAAACATGTTTACAGCCTGGTTCAAAATACGGCTTGGCTCTACGTAGCTAATTTCTGAAAAGGCGGGGCTTCTGATATCAACTTGGTCAACGGCAAAGGAGGAGGAAAAGCTAATCATTCTATTCTTTCAAGGGGAAGATTTTCCAGGTCTAGAGCTTTTTTTTTTTTTTTTTTTTTTTTTTAAGTTTTCTGGGTTTCAATATGTTTTATTAAGGAAAACAAGATCTCCACAAAGCATCCATATAACAGCACAATTCAAAGGCCTGATCTTACAAACTACATTATCACTGATTTGGATTATTCATTCCTTATCATCAGGCAAAACTGTCTTCATCAGAGAGTTAAGTTAACAGTAGAACAATAACTTATCCCATCCTCACCCCTCCCTCAACCCTCCCAAGGAGTGCTACCTGACAATGTAAACAAAAAGTCGATCATTTCAGCTCTGCAAAAAGGAGATAAGTGGGTTCCACTTTTTTTCAAATTTCTTAAGTCTGTTTTTAAGAATAAATCTAATTCTCTCTAAATGAAGTATTTCCGTCATCTCTGTTAACCACAATTTGAGAGTAGGTGCTTCTTTCTTCTTCCAGCATTTTTTTTAAGTTTTCTTTGTTAAAATTCCTTGAATAGAAGCAAATATGACGCTTTTTTGTGTTTTTTAAAAAGATATATTTTTGGTCTGTTTTTTCCTTTTTTTTAACAGAACAGCTGAAAAAAGAAAGAACACATGGGGAGAAGAGAGTGGGCGATGACACAGCAAAGGATTGTGGGTAGGAATCGAACCAGCAACTACTGCAACAAGGACTATAGCATCAGTATATATGATCTGTACTCTATCCTCCAAGCCAAATCAGCTCCCCATTCAGAGCACCTCAAAACAGACTCATCAGTTACTACAAAGAGTGGGGGGAGGCATTGCAAGACAACATGTAACCAAGCAACAGTAAGCACTAGTGATAAACACGCTTAAATAGAGGTCGTGGGCGCTGCATCTGTGAAGAGAACTGTTAGTGGACATAGGCCCTTATGCTGCTATTTATCAATCAGTCAATTTTAATTTGTAAAGCAAAAAAAAACCAAACAAAAGTTACCTCAGGACACAAAAACAGCCGATCTAGACCGAACATCTTCATGTATTATTTACAGACAAGAGTCCACAATGATGAGCAAAACATTTAATAACGTTCTACTGACAGGAACAAAACTGTGAGCGAAATTGAGACAGAAGAAGAAAGAGACAAACAAACAGAGCAATACCTTCGCCAGCTGCCATCCCTCCACCGCTTCATCCCCGTTGCTCCGCCCCTCAGCTTTAATCAGCTCCTGGCTCCACCCCCTCAGCCGTCCATCAAAATCTTTCAGCTCGTCTTCAAGGCAGACGGTGAGGCGATTGTACTCCTCCTCTGATGCAGCAGCAGCAGCGAGAGCCCCCTCCAGACCGTCCCTGGCCCTCAGAGCAGCCCCCTCCCACTGCTCCAGAGCCTGTGACAGCGCCCCCAGCTGTCGGTCCATAGCCTCGCAGCCGCCCGCCGCCGTGTGCTCTGCCGTTGATGCGGCACTGCGACGCACTCGGGTCAAGCGCTCCCGGCCCTCCAGCAGCCGACACTCCACGCGCTCCTGAAGAGATGGGGAGGGGAGATAAACGACAAAGTTGCTACGGAAACTGTGGCTACGGAAACCATATCTAGCCATGCAGTGGATTCTATTTAAAGCTGCTTACATAGATTTCCTTCTCCTGGTCCATCCTTCTTTATTTTTGGTCTCTTTGATTCTGAACCAGCAACATCAGTTATGATAACTGTGTTTTAATCTGCTAGTATTCTAACACTGACATCTCTTTCTCTCTCTGCCACCATCTCTCATTCTGTGCTAAAGGTAGCACTTGACAGTCAAGAGGTATGCAGAACAAACACTCGAAGGGCATTTTATAGCAGTCAGCTGATAGCTGTATTAAAAACCATCAGATCATGTGCGTGAGAGTAGAAAGATACGAACATTAACCTTGAGTCCATGAATGAGAAATGAAAACTAGCTTGAGTAAACATCAAATCATGTTTCCTCGTAAGTGCTTCACACCGTGGCTCTGCAAACACACATTTATAATGTGATAATTAGGACCCATGTGTGAGATTTAAATGCAAATCAATTTCTCCACACATATTTCCTTTCTCCTGTAACTGCAGAGTTAATATCAAGCAGGGAAAGCTTAAGCTTTAATTCCACTGATGCTCTCTTTTACCTTTTTTTGCGAGCTAATAGACCGACTTATTGGCGGTAAAATAACCCAGGAGAGACGGAGATATTTGGCTTTGATATGAGAAACAATTTCCATTCCCTTCCTAGCTTGCCCTACTTTATGCCAGGGGTCCATCAAGATGAGATAGGTTCAGATAATTCAGCCATCAGTTACCTTAGCAACATAATAGAAGTAAAGCATATAAACATCTTTGTGGTAAACATTAAGATGTACAAACAATGTGAAAGTGGAGACTCTAAATGAAGTCCAAACAAATACTAAATATTAAGCTTTGTCTAAAATAAAGAGGCGATAAATTATAAGGCACACATACAGCATGTTCGCACTGCAGCACAATAGACCTGTCACCTGTCACATGTGCTGCACTATAATCTGTCAATGAATGGACCAAAAGCTGATCTGGGTTTTTTTTTTTTTTTTTTTTTAAATCGTCAAATCTTGACAAAATGCATTTTCAGAAAATACAAAAGAAGTGTCAGCCAACGTCAACGAGCATCATTGTTTTATGTTGTTGCTGACACCCTGCCTTACCCTCACTTCTGACAGCTTCTTCTTGATGGAGGCAGAGTCTCCTGATGTATCCGACCAGTGCTGGAGCTCCTCCCCGGCAGTCATCAGCCAATCAGTGAGCTCCCTGACAGCCTCCAGGTATTCTTGATGCTCCAGCACTACAGCCTGTGCAAGACGTACTCTCTCCTGAAGACACAAAAGTAAGAATACATTAGTAAACATCACTTAGACCAGGGGTTCCCCAAACTTTTCAGCCTGCGACCCCCAAAATATTGGCGCCAAAGTCTTGCTACCCCTACTGTCCCTCAAAGTGATTAAATGTGGATTCTTTTAGCTGGTCTGCAGAAAATTAGCCTACCTATATGAGCATGTGGCTGTGTTTCCTGTGCCTTTATGAATTAACCTGCTGCTACTGATGCTTTGATACTAACTCTACTAACTCTAAACTTAGGAGTCATCTGGCAAAAAGAAAGGCAGAAAACTCATTACATTTTCTACTTTCAAGGTTTTATTTCAAGTTTAGCTACTATTTTTGTCGTTAATGGGTAAAATATACTATTTTCAGACAATTAAAAAAAAAAACATTCTGGAAGACATCTCACGACCCCCCATTTGTGTTAAGCGACCCCCCAGGGGGTCCCGGCCCCCACTTTGGGAACCCCTGATTTAGAATACAGATATGATTATCAGGTAAACAGAAACTTCCATGTTCTCTTTAATAATAATCTGAAAGATAACAAAGCACTGTACCTCTACCAAGGCTGTGAGATCATCAAACTGCACCTGCAGCTGTGTGCGGGCCCCGTGGTTGAAGCTGGCGTCACCTGTCTTTTTGAACAGTTCCCTGGCTTTTTCTTCCAGACTGGACAGTGCCACCTGGTGGTCCTCCAGGTCGGCCAGCAGAGCTCTGAGTCTCTCCAGCTGGGAAGCCTTTTCTCTGGGGCCTGGCTGAGGGGTGAGAGGGGCACACACCTCTCGCTCTACAACCTCCATCCAACACCGCAGCTGGGCAGCACTCTCCAGGTATCCTCCCCACTGTGACACCGTCCACTCCAAACGACTGGAGGGAGGAGAGAAGATCTGTGTTAAATCTGTCATTACAACATTGAGACATTTTAAATGAATACAAATTTTAAACCAAATGGTGTTGAGTATCAAAAATGTTTCAGATGTGTTTTAAAACTTGAAATAAACGTTATTCTTAATGAACAAGAAAATTATTTAGGGTCTGTTTAACTCATGTTGGATATAAACACTTGTAAAGCATAGATAGTTCAAAAATGTTAAAGTATGGGTTGAAGTGTAGACATGTTTCCCTGTTGTGAGTAATCCAACAGGTGTGACACAGTTCACACAAGTGCATAGGTAATCTGGTCACTTTAAACTCAGATAATCTGTAATTCAAATACAGTGGCAGAGTATATATTTCACACTCATGACATGGCTAAGTAATATAAATTGTCTGTAATACTGGCTTAGTGCCTTTATCCCCTTTTATTGGGAGGTTCAAGTGCACACGGCACGGATACACACCTACAATTTCCCCTGCCATCTGTTACCCCTGCCTGCACAAACAACGCCAATGTCTGCTAACACACACTTACACACATGAAGAAACACACACAAATCCTTCTTTCACCTGCTACCCCTCGCCTACTGTTATCCCATTCCCCCGAAAATGCAAACACACCCCATGTGTGACCCACTGTTTGCCATCCACCACTTAGTCCCTAATGAGATCAATTTTTTTCTAGGGAGGGGCCATAATTGCTCAATTAAACACACACAGGCACACACGCACACATATTCACACAAAATAATGCATGTGCACGCTGTACTGCACGCACACACACATTAAATCAGATGCATCAATCAGAGTTATAATAGGACAAAATACTCCTCATTATGTATTTAACCTAATGGTAATTAATGGCATTGAGACGTGAATCTATCAAGATGAGGATAACCTGTTCCTAAGAGAGGAGGTTTCTGGCACAGGGGCAGAGTGTCTACTGAATGTCCAGCGGTGAACAGTTTTCTGCAGATTGGAATTGTCCAATAAAATATGTAGAATAAAAAAAAAGCTAAAGTCAAGACCGCTTGAACAGAACTAAGACTCATGAACTGCTTTCAGTTATCAAATGTAATGTTATTTTCAGAGCACACAACACAAATGCCCCACTGGCTAAAATCTACCCGGACGCTGTAACAGATGCAAGAATTCACCTGCTAATCACTCCCATATGTTCTCGTCCTGTCTGCAACTACAAGGTTTTTAGAGTCAAATTTTCGACGCACTGGGAACAGTATTTGATACAGTCCTTCTCCCTGACCCACTCACTGTCCTATTTGGAGTCCCACCTTCTGGAGTGCCCAACCTTTCAGGGACCAAACGGCATGTCTTAGCCTTTAAGACTCTGTGAGCTTGATGCCTCATCCTGTTCGGGTGAAGGCACAAGCTCCCTCGTTCCCATAACAGCTGGCTCAGGGAGATCCTTGGTCATATTCAACTTGAGAAGATCCGATTCTCACTTGCGAGACCAAGAAATTCTTTTGACAAGACCTGGAAGCCCTTCACCGAATACTTAAACAAAACAACTGTTCACCCAGATGAAGCTTAGTTGCCCTCCTTCCCCTCTCTCTTTCCCCGTCTGTCCCCCTCTTCCTTCTATCTATATTTAATGCCTTAATGTTTATTTAATTTTTTTGTTTTTATTTTTATTTTTTTATTTCTTTTACCTAATTTGGTCTGTGTGTTTTGTTTTTTGCCTTATGTAAGTTATTTGAGGTTTGGGTGGGAGGGGCTTGGGGTCATGGTCATGAAAAGGCAAGTAAAATTGTTGTATTGTGTTGTATTTAAGTACTGCTATTGGTGCACACATTCTTTATATCTACTTTTTTTTAAACTGTCAATGCTTACATGCACTGTATCACAAAATCAATAAAAATAATTGTGAAAGAAAGTTATTAAATGTGGACTGAACCATCACAGTGTGTACTTCAGGTGAGGGAAAGAGGCCAACAGTTTACCTGTGGCAGCTCATTGCAGTCACAAGCAGCGTCGCCCAAGCATCCTCCACTTCCTGTAGCTGTGAGCGCACAACATCCTGTCCGGCGGCTCCGTAGCTCCGCAGGGCCAACTCACCCTTACCCATCGCCATGTTCAGCTTGACCTCTCCCTCCCCCTTCAAAAGCAGGATGTCCTGTACAAACAGAGCGGGGTCAGAGTAAACTGGAGTTAGACAGCAGAGTTTCAGTTGAAGATTTGTTCAGTCAAACAGCTCCCTCTAGTGTTTATTAAAAGACCTGTTCAGGGTAATGTAAAGCTGATTTAGCAGGTTCAATGTAGGAGTAATCTTTAAAATTATTTCATGGGATTACAACTTAACAAACCTGTACAGTCTCCAGTCTCTGCTCTAGCTGCTCTTTGGTCCCCATGGTGCTGTCTACAGTACCCAGTCTCTCCTGGATCTCTTCCAGCCAGGCCCAGACCCCTTGGAGGGTCTCCCCAAAGGCCTGGCTCTCCTGGCAGCCCCGCAGCCTCTCCCTGGCGGCCTTCAGCAGGGCCTGGTGCTCCATCTGGAGCTGTCCTGTCGCTCTGACCTCTCCTCCTGACCCCCGGCCTGCTTCAGACAGAGACTGGGCCTCTTGGCAAAGATGCTCGATGGAGTCCCTTAGGAAGTAATAAATATGTTATTGTTCAGAAAATCTAACAGCCCATGCTATGGTCTCTTCAACATAAGGTCTCACATGTACCTTCTTTCAAGCAGTTCTCTGTGGAGGTTCTCCATCCTCTCCAGCTCTTCTGTGCTGTCGGAGACTCCTTGCTGGCTCTCTGCCCCCAAAACAGGCTTGCTCTTGAGGCTGAGATCCATCTGCTTCAGCCAATCTCTCATAACCTCCACACAGCCATTAAAACTTGAGAGGAGAGAGAGAAGGGGAGGAGAAAGAGGAGAGGAATGTCACCATTTTCATTCAAATTCCTTTGCAAAAATACAAGATACAACAAGAGAGAAGACATACTTCCTCAGAAGTTCAATACTCTCTTCCAAGTCTTGTTGGTTCTGAGAGCAGCCGTCCAGGTAGATCCTCCATTCTCTCTGACAGGAGGAGAGATGCTCTTGGACCTGTGCTGCTCCAGCTTTGGGCAGGTGGACCAGAAGCTTCTTGGCTTCCTCACAAACCTGAGAGAGCCGCTCTTCACTCTCTGATGAACGCTCGGCTGACACCTGTGGAAGAAGGAGGACAAGAATGTAGCAAAAATCAAGAAGTGATGTTGTGAATATAATTCTAACCAGCACAATGTCTGCATAGTAAAAAAAAACAATAGAAACTATGGCATCTAACTTTTACCTTTAGCCTTTGCAACTTTGCCCCAAGGATGGCGACATCTCCCGATTGATTAGAACAATCTTTCAGCTCCACCTTCAGATCTGCGAGCCAGGAGTGGAAGTCTTGGACGAGCTCTGTTTTGAGGAACAGAAAGGAAGCGGTTCACTTAAAATGCACCTGATGTGAAGTAAAAATTAAGGCTAAAGAGGTTTAAAAAGCCTGCAGGAGAAGAGGGAGGGGAGCTGATGTGTTGGAGCAGATGGGAAGAGTGGGCGTGTCTGCGTTGTGCAGCACTGGGTTGCCTTGCCAACAAGCTCAAAATGACTCCCCGGAGAGCAGATGTGACGAGAGCAGCATTACTCTCCGAGGCACAGGTGTGTGTCTGAGGATTGAGAGCGCACCGGTGTACCAGACAGTGTGTGTCAATGGAGTGTGGGTTGTAGTGGGCGGGTTGACTGTGCTCTGGGGAAAATGTAGGATAATCAACAGTAAATCTGTTGCAACACTAACATGAACAAATGACTCTGCATCGTGTAGCTGTGCCTCCTTTTATTGGTGATCATGAGTTTTTAAGTGATATTAAAATGTTTATTTCTCCATGGGAGTCCGTTAGAGACTTCATGGGTCAGTGTCACAGTGAAGTGATGATTTTAATGCACGTGAAGAACAATAAGGAAACTTTTAATAAAGGGTATTTACACTATATATCAGCAAAACACAGTTAAACCTCCTGTAAAGACATTGTAGCTGGTTATGAAATGGACTGATATTAATACTGAAGCCTCAATATAACCAACAAAAGCAAATGAGACCATCAGCATTAAGGTAGACCATTTCATTATGCTAATTTTTTAATGCCTCAGGCTGCTGCCTGAGGGTAGGTGTCAGACAAAGTGATAAAAACATGCAGCAGACACAGACTTCTTTTAACATAATCCACAGCAAAAATTCTCAGTGAGGGCTACATGTGCCTGTTAAAGGACAGCAGGATGAGATTGTTAAAAACACTTTACATGACAAATGTAAAGGTAAATTGACAAGAGTGGTTAACACAGCCAGCAAAATTATAGGGCAACCACAGGTTCCACTAAGTGAGAGATATGCCCAGATAAGTAAAAGGAAGGCCCTTAACATCACAGGTGAAACGTCCCATGCTTTGCACTGCCATTTTGAACTGCTCCCTTCAGGTCGGCGTTTTAGACTGCCATGAGCCACAATAGAATACTTACAAGAACTCTTTTGTTCCAAGAGCAATTAAATTATTCAATTCTTAGATTGCAAAATCAAACCTAACTTTTAAATTTCAATTTTAGCAAACTCAAACAAATAAATAGCAAACTGTAGCATCCGCCTGTCCCCTGTCCAGGGTTTACAGGGGCCTGCGTAATTTTATGACCTCAATTGTAGGATTTATGTATGTATGTACGTATGCACATGTGTCTATGTGCATGCGTATGTATATGCACATATATGTATATGTATATATGTGTATACATATGTGTTCTTGTGTATGTGTATGTGTTTGTACATATGGATATGTTTTATATTTTTATACTCCATATTTTATACTAGCTCCTTAAAGGAACTCTGTTGGCAAACACCAGAAAGAATCCCAAGCGCTCTCTCTGTTCTTGTCTAAAAATGTTGTATTGTCTGTTTGTCTGTGAAGCCGAAGGCAATTTTCAACAATGTGGACAAAGAAAAGTCATCTAAAAAAACAAAAAAAGTCAGCAAAGAATTGGAAGCACCACTTCATCCATAGGGGGCGCCAACAGAGATGCTAACTGGAGCTTTATAGGGAAACAAGCCAGGGTAAGGCTTCAAAGATCTATTTGACTGAAGACATGCCCGAAGACCCTCTGCTAAAACATGAGAGCACATTGCCTCACTAAAAAGTCCACTACAGAGCACTGGATATAGGAGCACACCAAGTTACGGTCAATGCTGACAAAGTCAAACTACTTCTCACTGCAATTCTTATGCAACTACCCTGCAGTCCACCTGAGTGCAATGAGTGCATGGGCTGAGTGCATGCAGGTAGGCTCTTAATATTAAGATAAGCTTATTATAGGTCTATTATTTATGGATTTATGTTATGATATAAAGGGAATTTCAACAAATACAAACAGTTTTAAGTACACAATTAAATTTCTTACCGTTGAAGTGGAGCTGTAACCCATCCTGCAGGCTGCCCCTGGTCTTGGCACAGCGCTGGGCGACAGCTTCCGTCCGTTTTGCAATAGAGGTGAGCTCAGAGGAGAGGCATGACAGCTCCTGCGAGGGGTGAGACCTGCACAGGGCACTCAGGGCATCTCTGGCTGAGTCCATGTCTGCCCTCTGCTGCTGCACAACGCCCTGCAGGTCCTGTGTAAATAATGTGCGACCTAGTTAAGTTCATGCACCTGATGGTGGTTGTTTAAGTTTTTTAGTTAGCAGAGTCATACCTTGACTGTGCTGATGTCCTCAGCAGAAGAAGCTTCAGTGAGGTCAGATAAGGAACCCTCAACCTCCCTCAGCCGTTCAGTCATCTGGGACATGAGGTCCTCAAGTCGCTGCTTCTGGAAACTGAAGTAGGTCAGAGTGTGTTTGGCCTGGTTGTAGACCTCCTGGGCGTGGGCCATTTTCTTCCTCAGGTCTGACTCCAGGACCTAGTTTAAAAAAGTAATCAAAAAAAGAAATCCAACCAAACTCCCATATGAACAAATATGATAAGTGACAGTGAAATCTATACAAATAGTAGAGGGCATGCTGTATCTAGATTTCAGCACAATATGTTTTCTAAGAGCAAACACAGAGGAAAAAGGGTTTTCTTTCATAATTTAAAATAATAAGATTAGAAACACCTATTTGTCACAATGTTATCAGTGGGAACAAATAACAATTTAGCACTTACTGCTGCTAGGTTACGAAAACTGTCACATGGCACTTCTGCTTCTTGAACATTTAGTCCGTTATATATTGTCCTTTATGCTTCAAAACTGTTTCCTATTTCAAAGAGAACTTTACAATAATGGAAAGAAACTGTGTTCTGGTGCTTGCAGCAGCTCAGACCTTGAGTTTATACCCTGCTAAAAGAGTGTAGTTACTTTCTCCTTGGTAAAAGACCTCTGCTATTGTTGATGACAAAGTCCCAACCAATTTGATTTTGATTGGTAGGTGACCGAGAAGTGACACTGACCAATTGAAAGCAGTGTTCGAAAGGCTGAAGTATTTTTTAATTGTGAGTGCTATGAGTGCAGGGACAAATAAACAGCTTACCAACTTCTATCAGAGAGCTCAACACATACCAGTCAGTTAGTTTTTCATTTGAAGCAGTGGCTCATAAGCAACCAAATCTGTCAGCACTAAAGCCTTCTCCCCCTGCTGCTGCCACCCTGTGTCGGCCATCTGTGAATTTGTCCTGTGTTTTTTAACTTGCTGTTGCTCACTTGTCGCTGTGCTCATCTGTTGCTCAGTCTATATGTTGCCTCATTTGAATTGCATGCAGCTAGTTCAATGATTGATTGTCACTGCCTGATGCAAATGTGTACAGCACTGTTAAATGTTGTCCTGTTGTGTCTGCATGTGTCTTCTTTAACAATTCCTCATTGCTTCTTCATGATTGTCTTGCTCCATGTATGTTATGTCCAAGGACACTTTCTCAAAGACGGTCATATCATGTCCTTATGTAGCTTTTAGTCATTTTTAATCATATGGTGCAATTTGTACTTTTCTTTTCTTCTCTCTTTTGTTTGTTTGTTTGTTTGTTTGTTTGTGTTTTGGTTTCTCCTCTAACTTCTTATTTTTATTTTTATTTACTCTATTTTATCTTTGTTTAATCTTGATCTTTTTTCAGGAGCCTTTTTAACATCTGGCAAGGGACTGCAGATGTAAACTAGCCTTTTGGCTAATTCTGGCATATTTACAGAAGTGTTAATTAATATGCATGGTCCTTTTAAATAATAAAGAAATAAATAAATACAACCCCCCCCAAAAAAAAAAACAGCTCACTGCCTTGGATGCTGAAAACAATGAACTGCATTGGTCTGTACAGTAATTTGCTGCTGGACAGAGGCCCTAAATTAAATGTCTGTCAAAAACAATATTGCCAAAAAAAATCATCAAAGATGGTACAATCAAAGATCATGAACATGTAGCTGTAGTATCATCAATAACACCATTCAGCACAAAATTCAGTGCTTGACCTTTACAAGAACGATCACTGTCTGGACATATCAGATCCTCAGTGGTACATCACCTCTTACTTAAATGACAAACTTTATCTTCCCCACCTGCATTTGTAACGGCGTTTCCTGCAGTTTGGCTCTCTCCTTTAGCTCTGTCACTCTCTCCTGCAGCGCATCCAGTGTCTGCTCTCTCTTCTCAACCTCCGCCTTCAGATCAAAGTGCAGAACATTTCAATTACATCAGTGGCACCATCATCATCAAACACCCTAAAAGTGCAGACCATCCTGCGTGCTCTGACCTGAAAAGTGGTGAGATGAGCTTCAGTTTTCTCTTTATCGCTGAGATTGGTGACACTGTCGGTGAGATCAGCGATGGAGTTGGAGGTCCACTGGTTAATGTCCTGCTCCATGGACTTGAGGTCCTCCCACAGGCTCACACAGTAGCCTAGTCTCTCTGTGTTGGTCTGGATTCTCTCTGAGACCTTTAAGAAGAGAAAGCAGCAGTCTTTAAGAGTATAACAAACATCTCAATCAACAGGAAAAGTAGGATCTCTCCCCCTCTTTGTGTTTAGTCTTCTCCTCCTCTCTCTGTAAGGGGCGGTATGCTTTAACGGGAGATTGAGGGAGAGCAGGAATTAATTGGTTTGACAGATGTGAGGATGAGAAGTGAGAGAGAGAGAGAGACAGGAAGGTAGATAACGTGTCTAGACTTGTTTATATTTCTGTCTCATTTGTGACAGCTGAGCGGCCAACTAAATCCCACAAGAGGAGAAAATAGAAAAAAAGGGAAGACAGGCAGAAATAAATATCATTAAAAAAGAGGAGCAGTGTTGGTGTGTGGCAGAGCTAAACAGTGGACATCATTATGGATTTCTAAAAGTAAACAACATCACAAATTTCAGCATTCTTCTTATAGTTGTCATACTATTCAGCCCCATAGAAACAGTGCCTTGTTTCCTTCAGAGTGAAAATACCCGTTAAAGCCTCAAAAAACGTAAAGTATGGTTTCATTATATCTGTGTTATGATGCTAATGTAACATGCATTCTCCCAAATATCACAGCGCAGTGATGTTAGTCGTCAAGACATGTGCAGGCATGTGTTAAAGGGTACAAATCACCTCCAGCCACTGGTCTCTTAACGTATCCATGTCTCTGTGGATTGAGCTCGCATCAGAGTTGGGAATCTTCTCCAGCTCTCTCTGCAGGTCCTCCACGGTGCGGATGAGCCGGTCCATGTCGTCCTGTTTCTCTCTCAGCTCAGACTGGACGGTTTCGTGCTGGAGGAAGAGATGAGAGAGAAAAAGCAATGAGCACAATCCTCCACTAGAGGGAGATACTCTGGACAAACTTTAAGACAAAGGGGGAATTTTGTTGTGGAGTGAGAGTTTAGGTCACTGACTGATGTGCAGGTGAAATATTGCTCATTGTTTTGACTGCCTTTCTGCTCTGTGTGATACGCCTCTTAAGCCCAACCCACTCACGGCCATTTTTGGGGTGATACCTATAGAAACTCATGCCACAAATGCATAGAAGAAAGCAGTAGCATTTAGAAGCCTCATCACACGCAGACTCATTCTGATGAATTGGAAATGTAATAAACCCCCTCCCTTTAGAAGATGGGTACATGAGTTGGTATCTCTGCTCCAACTCGAGAAAATGAGACATACACTGAGAGGTGTAGACAAATTTACTAAAGTATGGTCCCCATTTGTTGAGTTTGTAAAGGAGCTGACTCTGATGTCTGCTGACTGATGCCCACTTGGTTGGCCTGTTTGCTGCTGTTAACGATGCTTATGCGTTGGATCTTTATTTATTTATTTATTTGTTTGTTTGTTTATCTCTTTTTTTTATTACCATCTGTTGCCTTGTCATTTTGTTTATTTCTGTTTATTCCTCTTCCTGAATCTCCTTTGTTGCTCTGTATCTAGGATGTGCTCTTGGTCCGGGGGGTGGGTGGGGTTAATGTGAGTATTGCCTGTACGAGTTCAGTTTGTCGATATGTATATGTTCATGTTTATATGTTGTATAAACCCAAAACTTAATAAATACAGTTTTAAAAATATATATATTGCTCATTGTGCTGTAAGTAAGTCTTAGCAAAAGGACAGAATTATTGAACAAAGTCCAATTTATCAAGGGGATTATATACGAATCATACAACATCTGGACATCTTGATGATAAAACTCAGTGTACCAAAGTAAATGATGTTGTTTAACATATGTCACATATAAGCAAATTCGAAACATCCACTTCAATTAAATGTAATCTTTGGGGAGAAATGAGAGGTACTCACTCGTGTGAAAGTCCTTTTGGCCTCCTGAGCGTCATGGTTGTGGTCGGGGAGATTGTGTGTAACAGCCTGAGCGTTCTCCACGACATTAGCGAGGATCAACTTGAGGTGGTAAAAGTGGCGAAGAAGATCGACTACAACTCCACTTTGTTCCTGACTGTAGGGGAGAAATAAGGGGGATAATGTCAAAGCTCATTAGGGGGATATGAGTTGTGGATACACAATGAGACAAAGACATCCAATTCTGCAACTGCTGTGTGACTTCTGTGTTTCAAATTATACTGATGAGTAAAAGCTCGGCAGAGAAGGACCAAAGACAAAAGCAGAAGAGGATTTCAACAAGTAGTGAATAAGTTTAAATCCCTCTCTGTTGTCTGCTCTCCTTACCCGTTGGTGATCACGGTCCTGACGCTCTCCCAGGCTGTCTTCACAAGCGACACCTCCCTGAGAGCCTCCCCAGCCAGCTCGCTGTCTCTCTGGGCCAGCTGGCTCCCCTTCTCCTCTAACCACCGCTGGGAGTGCTGCAGCGACTGGAGCTCATCCTCCAGCTGGATGAAGAAACGCAGCCTGGGAGAAATAGATGCAGAGGAAAACAATGAGGATTACAAGCCTGATTCCAGTTTTATGTTTCTCATTTTTCAGGTGAACAAACTGAAATGAATCCGTCCTTCTGCAGTTTGGCTTTCATTTACCAGACACAGTAGTGCAAAAATAATTATTTTGCAGTTTCTACTAAATTCTAGATCCAAGTAATGCTTACATAAAAAAACAAAACAAATACTTTTAACAAATAAAATTACAAAATCATAAGAAATAAAAAAAAAAAATGTCTGAAATTGACTGCATTCATTTCCCCGAATGCTTTCAATGTCTTCACACAGTAACAATGCTTTTGACATCTGCTATTATCTGTAGTAAATTAATTCTGCAAAATCTGGCTTTCATTCAAATGATGGAGATGTAGAGCCAGTTAAGATTGTTTTCTTCTTATGCAGTCTATTCATTCATTTGTAAATTTATCAACAAAAAGAGTGTCAACTGTCTAAGAGGCTCGGCTGAGGGGGAGTTATAGTTCCTCAAAAGGGATAACAGCTGGAGTGATGATGTGCATACCTGTTCTGAAAAGCCTGCACTGTGCTCTCTCTGGCCACCTCCTTCTTCACTTCATCCTCCAGTTTCTTCAGATTCTTCATCACCTCCTCCCTCCTCTCCCTAAAAGAGCTCCATAGCGCTGCTAATGCGTCTGCTTCACTCTGTCTCCACCCGACTCCCCTCTGAACCTCCTCCAGAGCCATCGTGAGAGCCACCGCCTGTCCTCTGCATGATGTTCTTCCATGTGGATGACCTTCATCCACAGAGCCCCTCCGCTCTGCTCCGCACAGGTGAAACTGAGCTTTGCCTAACTGACCATCTAACCCCACTGCCTCAGCCTCGAGGTGGGCTACTTCTTTAGCCACTTCCCCTACTCCATGATGCAGCTCTTCAGCTTTGGAGCGGTCCCAGCTCCCCCTTCCTTCCACTGCCTCATGAAGGCGCTGTACAGCCTTAGTCGCTGCTCTGTGCTTCTCAAGAAAAGTCTTTAAGTCAGTCACACATTCTTTGCGAAGGGAAAGGAGACGCTGGGATTCAATGAGGGGCTGGATGCAGTCCTCCCTCCAGCCCTGCAGCTGCTGTTGGGCCTCTGAGGTGGAGCAGCGACACAGGGAGGACTCTCTCTGCTGCAGGGACTCTCTCATCGATGCATAGGCCTGTAGCTGCACCTTTTGCTCCTGCAACAACATGGTGTAATTAAGTAAGTTTGAGTGAGCTCCGACAGCAATCAATATAAACTTGCTTACTGTAACTGCTCTAATAAACCCAGCCTG
Source organism: Notolabrus celidotus (assembly GCF_009762535.1). NCBI lineage: Eukaryota > Metazoa > Chordata > Actinopteri > Labriformes > Labridae > Notolabrus > Notolabrus celidotus. The sequence continues at coordinate 12,131,802 of NC_048284.1, read as the reverse complement.
TAAAGGACATCTTTGTTGACAGCAAGTCATTGATTTCTCACCTTCAGCTTTGTAACTGCAGCATCAAGATCAGCAATATCAACCTGAGAGGAGCTTCTCAAGCCAGACAGGAAGTGTTCACTCCTTTGAGTTAGAGTCAGCAGAGCCTGATCAAACTGCTCCAACTGTGACAGCTGAGGCTCCAGCAGTTCAAGTCTGAAGATAGTGTAGATGGAGAAAATATCATATACTTAAAAAACACCTGACTGGAAATACTGGAAAAGCTTAAATACATCTGTCAAGCGTAAATGATTCGTATAACAAAGTACGAACAGTGTGTTACCTGTGTGATATGCTGTTTTTCAAAGAAGTGCATCTCTCTTGTATTAGCATGAGATCATCTCTGAGCTCTTGAACTCGAGCTTCAGGTGCTGTGGGGTACACACACAGGCCCAGATTCACAAGACCATGAAGAAGAACTTCATAGGATGGTGTCTCCCTCTGCATTTCCTGTATGGGTCAATACATGTTTGACAGTTTGTAACACAACAATAAAGAAAAAACATTGTGACTCAATGGTGAGGTAAAATAAAAAGAGAAAGATTAGAATGAAACAAAAAACAAGAACTCTCACTTTAAACTGAGTTTAATTTTTATTCTTAATAGTTGTATTTATTTATCTATTTATTATCTATTTCAAATTTTTCAAACTTTTATTCTAATTTATTTATTTATGTACTTATTCATTTTATTTAAGTATATCATCTTATGTTCTTTAATGGTTTAATATTTTAGTGTTTTATTATCTCAGAAATTTATTTCATTTTGGTGATTTTAATTTCCTGTGTTGAGTTTTAACATCTTATTTTACCTCCAGTGTTTCCTCATTAAGATATCATGAGAGCATTTCCTCAGTTCGTTCAGCAACTTATTTTTTATTTTTCATTTATTTATTTTATTTTTTATTGTTTTTATTACTATTGTTGCATATATTGTGTTCTTTTTTGTTTTTAAAGTTATATTTTTGGCCTTTTTGCTTTTATTTTATAGGACAGCTGAAGAGAGACAGGAAATGTGGGGAGTAGAGAGTGGGGAAGGACATGCAGGAAATGGTCGACCGGCCGGGAATTGAAGCAGCGACATCTGCGACGAGGACTGTAGCCTCTGTATGTGGGGCGCTTAGACCGCTAGGCCACCAGCACCCCAATATATTGTATTCTTAACCTTAGGATTGTGCGGTGGGTTTGGGGTCAGGCTGGGGGTGGGATCTTTTTCTTAATTTATTCTATTTTAGGTTGTTTTTATGTACAGCACTTTGTGTTACAATGTCATTGTATGAAAAGCGCTTTATAAATAAAGTCTGATTGATTGATTGATTGAATAATATTTACCTGTACGTTTAGTAGTTCATTCTTGAGTTTGACTCTGTCTGCAGGCAGCAGGTCAGAGTCCGGACAGCAAACACACTCACATCTGTCCAACCAGCTTTTCATAGATGAGCTCTCCCTTTCAAATCTGTTGATATGAAGACGAAAGAAAAGAAAATGTAATCAAATATTACGCAGCATGAGTCTGAAATGAGCACAGCTCAGATATTACAGCACACAATGACCAACACATACACACAAACTGGAATGTCTGGTATTTTTTCATATGACCATGCCCCAGTATCAGTGACAGGGTCATAATGGGGCAACCATATCTCAGCAGACCATCCTGTGCTTTAAGTAATCTGTCATATACACACCTGCAGGGGAGAAGATGAGGTTGACTGTGCAGGAACACACATCCACACACACCGTACATACACACAAGCCTTGGTGAAGTTTATCAGCAGAGATGTAATTGATGTATTGGCTAGAGAAATATAAAAAATAAGCTTTTATAAAATTTCCAGCACTTTAAAAAACCTGCTATGTGACTAGCTCTCTGTTTTTTTTCTTCTTCCTCTTCAACACTACAAAGAATGAGAAACAATTGCTGCAGTGAAAGTCTATTGTGCGATCAAAGAAAGCGATAACAAAAGCATGTTATTGGAATTGAAAGGCGACGGCTGACTGGGGGACAGACAGATTGAGTCAGAGACAAGATCTCGCTGCTCTGCATCACGCTAAGATGAGGGGATGATTCAGGGAATAAAAGAGGAAATTGGTGTAGAGAGGAAGATTCAGCAGAAAGTGCACATCCACAATAAAAAGGGAAATAGCAATGTTTATACAATCAGATGTAGATACAGGCTGGAAGAAAAAAATGAAAAATGATGGATCAGTAAAAAAACTCCCTCAACAAGCGTGTGCCTGAAAGTGTTTTCACATTTCTATTTCCATATTTCTAGTGTTAGTGCGATGTGACAAACACTGGGAATATTCAAATACCCTCTCACTGAAGTGACACTCAAACAATACAGAGCAACACTGTAGAGTTATACAAGTTACCGCCATCTAAAGGGGGGGATTTTTACACAATAACACACATAGAAACAGGCTTTTGTGATTCTGTAGAGACTCTGCAGAAACACATTCAACACATTCCTGTGAATGCTGGAACACAGTGTGCATGAGGTTACAAAACCTGACAACATACTAGTGCAGTATTATGTCTTTGCCCAACAGGGCCTTTTGTTTCCTGTGCAGATAAAATATCCTTTAAAAAAAGCTTTAAAAAAATGCACAGTATTGTTTACTTCACCTTTGCCAGAGTGCCAGTAGGCTCTCTAATGTGGATTGCTTTTCTGCGGCTTTGGCCATAAACTCTGCTTGTCGCTTTTGGAGGTTAGCCACCTCTTCCTCCAACTGGCTGCCCTCTCCAAGCCTCTTCATGGCTGAAAACAAAGCCATCAGCCTGGGGTTCAGCTGCTCGACTGCCTGGCAGACCTCCTGGAGGACACAGAGACACACTTGTCATCAGCTCTGCAGGCAAAGTCAAATCACAATAGCTACCAAGTTGACTCTTCAACATAATACAAAAAGATACTTATGCCAAATGGTGTACAATCACCAAAAACATGTTGGTTAAAAGTGAAATTGCTATGGCTTAGAATTAGATTTACAACATAATAAATAATCAAAAGATTCCTGTGGATTTAGTCATAGGCGTTTCTGGACCATTTTTGGGGGTGCTGAAGCCCCTCTAAATTGAATCCCAGCACCCCTACAATTTGAGAGATTTTTAATTTATTTTTTTAGTGTATGTCATTTTTAACAAGCTAGAGAAGTTTAAAAACCATACAGTTCTGGATTGAAACGTAATATTTCAACAACAAAAATACAATAGCTTCACCGCATTTTACATGTGTGAATGACATTTCAAATGAAAGTCGAAAAAATATACTCCAATGTCAATTTTTGGTATTTTTGGTACTCACTATAGGGGGCTGGTTTACTCCAGAAACATACATACTGTTTATGTATATGTTGAGGAGCTGCTGTATCAAAATGAGTTGTCTTTCCCCAGAAATTAGGGTTACCATATGTTTCTTTTATGATTCCAATCCATTTCTCTATTGCTGTGGCTCAGCATTTAAATAACCTTTATCAGATTTGATGGTTTAGTCACAGACTCTCCCAAAAAGTGTTAAATTGCATTAAAATGTACAAAACAGTGAAATGTATCTTGCCTGGTTCAACACCCCTAAACATCCCATCCTAGAATCATCCCATCCTAAAATCGACCCTGGATTTAGTTAAGTTTACAATAGCGCTTTTCTAGTCAATATGACCTCTCAAAGCGCTTTTACACTATTCGTTGCATTCACACAACATTCACTAACTGTTAGTAGAGGCTGCTGTCAGTATTAGCTAATCTCATTCATTCATCACATTCACACATCTCTGACAACAGAGGAAGAAACTCGGGGCTCAGTGTCTTGCCCAAGGACACTTTGGCATATGACTGCCGGAGCTGGGATCGAACCGCCAACCTTCTGATTGAGAGACGATCGACTCTCCCCACTGAGCCAAAGCTGCCTAATGACTCATTTCATATACTGATTTGACAAAAAGGCATTTACTGTGTGTCTGTTTTTACCATATGATCCTGGAGGATTTTGTAGGTCTCACATGATGATGTACAGAGTGAGACTGGACAGTCCAGCTTCCCTTCAAGATCACTCATTGTTTTCTTGACCTGACAAAAGCAAAATCATATTCATTCATAAATGAACACACCCTCACTAAATGTGGCTTCAATTATTAATGTGTAGAAATGTTTACCTGTTCGAGATTGTCATTGTATCTCTGCCTGTATGTGGCACTCTGATGGAGCTGTCCTCCCAGCTGCTCCACTCTCACCTTCATCTCTTCCCAGCAGCGCCTCATCTGTGCGAGTCGCGCCCGAACGCTTCCAGCTTCTCCGGGAGTCACGAAGCTCGACAGGGCCTCGCAGTCTGCTTCCATGTGGACCAAGGCTGCCCCTTTCTCTTCTAAACCCTCTCCCACTGTCTGTTTCCCCATGAGGCGGAAAAAAATAGAATAAACAGGACAGAATATAAAATAGTAAAACAGGAAATGATAAGACTTAAACATTGTTGTGCTTTATCTTCAATGTGTTTCTGTATCTGCCTTGGAAGAAGGTTGTGTGTATGGAAATTCAAGCACTGAAGCTGGGTGGAAAAAAAATGACTGGTGGCATGCATTTAAAATCACAGCCGATCAAATGGCTTCAGATGGATTTTATTTTAACATTTATTGCTTGTGGCCAACACGAGATTGACAAGGCAGAGATTACATTTTCTTCAATATGATCAATTTATTTTCTATATCCCAGTCTTTGCCGCAGCTCTGACCCAATTCCCCCTCGGGGTTAGATTAAAACATCATTTTTTTTCCTCCTAATCTTAATAACCCTCAGGCCATACTGGGACTGACTCATTTAACTTAGAGCTACTTATAATGTTTGTGTGTTTTACAGTGACGTATGGATAAACAGTGTGCAGTCAGTATTATGGCTGCATTAAAAGGATTAAGCTAAATAATAAAATGGTATAAAATACCTCCACTTTGCTGATGTGTTTGATTACAGGATCTGTGGGGGAGGATGTGCTGACTGCCTCCAGCTCCTCCTCTTTCTCAGTGATCCACAGAGAGAAGGCCGCAGACTCGCTGCTGAAACGCTCCCAACGTATACACATCATCTCCAGCTGGACAATGCTAGAAGACACCAGATTAGGAAAAAAATATAATGGAAAATATGTTGGTCAGAGGATATACTGTACTTCAGAGCTCAGAAAGAAATGTGCAGTTGGAGGTCGCAAACAGCAGAGACACCCAAAATTTCCTTAAATGTGATCTCAGCTTAATCTTATACTTTACTTCTGGATTGTTTTTAGCTGCTCGTATGAGTACTACTACTTTGTGTTATTCAAATTAGCAAAAAGTCTGATTGTTGCCCTCAGATTGTGCAACATACTAGCACGGATCTGCACTTTTGCTGTCAAAGCCAAAATGAGAAGGATGAGGTAGGGTCATACTTCTTGTTGAGGTGGTCTTGAAGTTGGCTGACTGCTTCTCTGGTGTTCTGGGCCTGCTGCAGAAGAAGAGTCTGATTCTTTGGACTGAGCAGGATATCAGCAGCCTTTTCCAGGAGGAGATCTCCTTGTATGGAAAACTCTTCACTGTCAGCTAGAAGCTCCTGCAGGCAAAATACAAGCCAATCTTCAGTATAGTGCAAACAGATATGCATGCACACTTTCCCAAACCGTAACATGCACTGTGCATTATCACCTTGTTGTGCTCCAGTTCAGTCTTCAGGCTGTCAATGTTGTTGAAAATAAGTTCTTTGTGGAGCTCGACGTTGGTATTGCTGATAAAGCTCCAAACTGTTTCCCTTTCTGCTTCAAAATCCTGCCAGATGCTCAGAGTCGCCTGAAGATTAAGAAGAAAAAGCAGAATAATGACAAGTGATTTTGACAGGAGAATGTCAAATGAACACAGAGAGGTGATGGCATGTGCTTTGACATTCATTGTACAAAATTATTTTACAGAAACAGATTTTTTGGGGGGGCTTTTATGCCTTCATTGAGAGTGTAAGACAGTGGGTACAGCAGGAAACTGGGAAAGAAATTGGGGAATAACATGTGTAAAGGGCTACAAGTTGTGATTGAACCAAGCGGCAACCTCCGGTCTAAAAATATGAGTCCAATGCGGAAGTGTTAGAAACTGCAGTTCATCGAGGATCCGCTTGACGCTGGCTCTGGAAGTACCAGAAACCACATACACACCAATTCAAAAAGGCTGAGTGTAGTCTGGGTAGCTCATTTCTCGATCAGAACAGGGGGGGGAATTTTTTTCTAAAGCAGCAATTTCGAAGATATTGAGATTACGAGTCTTCCAATGAGAGGCACAGCTGACTTGATTGGCAGGCGGGAACCCTTTAGCTGTTGGCTAGGAGGCTCAAAGCCCACCTCTTTACGTCACAATCGCTCGACAGCAGTAATATGCCTGCCGCCGACGATTGGCCTCAAAACAGCGCTTCAGAAACAGATGGGTGACGTCACGGATACTACGTCCATATTTTATACAGTCTATGGATTGAACTCAGGTCGCATGGTTTGAGGACAATAGCCTCTGTTCATGAGTCCCATGTTTTACCACCAAGGAAACAAATCTTAAACTAAAGATCCCCTCATCAAAGGTAAAACTGAGTTGATATGTAAATTTCAAATGTCATAATACGCAGTGGATCACTGCATATTCTACCATGAATCTCTTTGTGACTGAAGCATTAGAGTAACTATTTCTTTCAAATAACTCTACTTCTTCGATTTATAGGAGCAGACATTAGTGCAACAATGTTACTTCCTGATGTCCTGTGATGTTAATCTTTTATTTGCTGCTGGTTTGAAAATAATCTTTTGCCCTTCTGGCACCAATAGAAAACTTCATGGATTTCCTGATCAATTGGAGGACACAGATAGAGGGCTATAAACAAATCCACAGACAAGGGGAAACAAACAAATTAACATACCACACAACAATCAATATCTTGTTTAGCTTCAACAATCAATGATCACAGTGCGGGCAAGCGTGGCTCACACATGCAAACATTAGCACACTCCAAAAGTGAGAATGATGGAGGCTCGGTCTACCTGCAGGTTGTGCTCCTTTGCCTCCGATTTACGGTCGACTTCTCTGAAAGCTCCCTCCAGCTCGCGTAGAGACTCACTGAGCGTCTCTCCTCTCTGCAGCTGGCGGCAGTGGGACACCAGAAGCTCAGCCTCTCTCCTGTTTGCATGCAGGCGCTTCAAGTGTTGCTGGGATAAGCAAATAAAAAGAAGATAACATGTCAGATGACAACGATATTTGTGTTTGGCAGCAAGTACTTCAAGTGAATACTTAAAGAGTAAACCAACTCTAGCACTCAGCGATCTCTGTTTCATGTCCGATCTTAAGAGTGCATCGTAGGACTTGTTCAAGTACTGTCACATGTTCCTGGATTTCACCTGATTATTCAGCCCGTATGACACAATAGCTATCTTGAACACATGGACTTTTAGCAGAGCTTTTAGTTTATCCAAGGGAGCAACAATCAGGGGCGTTTGTGGCTCAGTGGTAGAACTGGACGTCTCTCAAAAAAAAGGTTGGCAGTTCGATCCCAGCTCCCACAGTCCAAATGTCCACGGGCGAGTCACAAATTGCTGCTGAGCGGCATTTGAATGCCCATGAATGGACTTAGGTTACAATTTCGACAGATATACGGCTAATCATACTCACAGAGTCTACTTCTGTGAATGATCTGTCTCTAATGTGCCCTATATTGAACATGTTTATTGCATTATTGGTCTTGCAGGATTTAATTATGTGGTTCAGTGAGTCTGTCTTTTATTTATGTTGTTATTCCAGTGTCTGTCTTTGATAGATAGATAGATAGATAGATAGATAGATAGATAGATAGATAGATAGATAGATAGATAGATAGATAGACAGACAGACAGACAGACAGACAGACAGACAGACAGACAGACAGACAGACAGACAGACAGACAGACAGACAGACAGACAGACAGACAAGCTACTATCAGTAGTATTAATGAAGTTCACATTAGCAAGATCCGTTGTAAAGTCTTATCGCAGCCGGGATAAAAGACCTCCTGAACCTCTCAGTCCTGCAGCGCATGGAGAGGAGCCAGTCACTACGGCTGCTTTGCTGAGCGACCACAGTGTTATGCAGGGGGTGACTACTGTTACAGAGGATGGACTTCCTCATGCTCCTCATTCTGAGGTGAGTCCTACCCCCTCCCCATCACTGATACACACTTCCTGACCAGTTTGTTGAGCCGGTCCCCCTCCCTGATGTAGAGAATTCTGAGACTTCAGTCTGCGAAACAGCTAAACATAAATCAAGCTTACTTACTTGTACTGATGGGTACTACACATAGTATTATTACAGTCAGTGTGTGCGCGCATGCGTGCGTGCGTGCGTGCGTGCGTGCGTGCGTGCGTGCGTGTGTGTTTGTGCATGGTTGATGGGACATTAACTGTAAAAGCCCTTTGAATGGTCAGAAGACAAGAGAAGTGCTTGAAAAATGCAGTAACCAGCATGTTTTAGATGTAAGTGGAAAATGAAAACTCCCCTGCTCATTATAAGACATGATCAAAACCAAAACTCCATTTTCCTTTTTGGTTATAAACTAACTCCTGAGATTCAGATAACAAGGAGACAGTCGGTCATTTAGCAACTGAAGAGGTGAGAATTTTTCCTGATAAACTGTGGTTTGTGAATAATGCTGTATAATTATGAGCCAGTTTCAGTGTCATCAGATCTCCATTTACTGAGTAAATCCAGTATCAGTGAACAGCTGACATCACCACACTCTGCTTTCCACACACCTGGTGAAAAAGGTAAAGCTGCTGTGCCTCCTCCAGGCCCTCAGCATCCAGAATCATGCTGGTCTGCTCCTCCACTTCCCTCCTCGCTCTCAGGACCTCCTCCAGTGCCCCGTGCACCTCCTCCCTCAGCTCCTCATACTGGAACATAGCGGAGCCCTCCTCCCCCCACTGTGAATAAAGATCAGACAGACAGGTTTTTATAGAGGAAACTGAGGAGATAGGCGCATTTTAAGGTATTGGACATCCTTGTCTTACCTGACAGAGTGAGGAAAACAGAGCCCGCAGGTCAGTGGAGAGTTTGGCCAGAGCTGTTCTCTGTCTCTGGATCTCCAGTTCTGAGCTAACCTCAGACAGCCCAGCAAGGTGGCTCTTAAGCCACAACAGGCTCTCCTCTCGGGCATCGATTGCTTCCTGCATAGCCTGAAAATGGTGGGAACAGAAAATGTTATCACAGGTATTTTGATCCCTCCTTCTACAAGTGCAAACTTAATGTACTCGCTTACCTGAACAGCAGCGTCAACCTGCTCTTTATGGCTGGAGTTTCTTGCTGTCTCTCTCAAGAGCCTGACCTGCCTCCTTTGAGATGAGACCCAGTCAGAAAGCTCACAGAACCTAGACAAAGGAAACATTTCTCTGAGCACCCTGAGAGCAATAAAAAGACATTTAAGAAACTGGAGATACTGCAAGGACCTTTTGTTTTTGATGAGCCATACCTCTCATTCCAGTCTTTCCATTTATCAGGGTGCTGCTCCAGCTTCAGGTGGGTGCTCTTGATGTGCTCTGCAACCTCGTCTACAACCCTCCTGGTGGAGTCTAGCGCACGGTAAGCTGGGTCGTTGTCAGGCAACTTCTGACACAGATCCTCCATGTTTCTAATCCTCTTCTCACACAAAGTCAAAGGTTTGCGTTCCCTGAAAAATGTCTGGAGATAAGAGAGGAGGACATTTTGGGCTTCAGGTGGTGATGAAGACATTAAGTGATTTAATCTCTTGGATTAATCTGCTTCCAGTTTTTCTGCACAACCCGAGACTCACTCTGTGCTCTTTGATCACTCGCTCGCTCGTGCAGGTGCCAGACAGGGCTTGCATTTCTCTGTCCAACTCCACTCTGCAGTCTTGTATGATCATAGCAATCCGACTTCGTTCCACCTCCACCTTGAGGCGCAGCAGGTGAGATGGAACCTCCCCCTGGATGTCCTGTGGAAGAGACAGAGGAAACAGATCCTAAGAGACGGGGTAGAAGATATTCTGTATAACATTAATTTGTCTCAGTGTCATATTCTGCTGTCAACATAACTGTTAGAGACCAAATATCCTCTGAAGAGACTTCGGGTAAACACAGAAGGGTTGTGGTTGAATCAGTCAAGAATAGGTTAATTGGTAAGAGAGTAGAGAGAACTCTATCAACGCCAAAGGTCCTCCTGGTTAAGTTAATGAAGTATTGGCTATGTGCCTCTGGAGATGTACAGTAATTAGTCAGAGTGTTAGAGCATGTGGACCCCTGACCTTCCAGTGTTTGTGCAGCCTGCGGACAGTTTCCTGCAGCCCCTCTTGCTCCTCTTGTGGTAGGATGTCAGTCAGCTCATCACACGCCTTCAAGAACACACTCAGCACACGTTGGTCCAGATGGCCCAGAAATTCCTGTGCAGAAAAAAATACAAGCAACCGGAGAGTGAAGAGCAATCTGGGGCTGTGGGAATCCCTGAAAACTATTAAAGCAGCTGGTAGTAAGCTGGACTCACATTAGGTCATTCCTTTTTTACGCACAGAGTGTACTTGGCAGAAAATAAGTAAGTCAGTCTCTCCAGGATGCTGTGGGTGTTTTTTGTGATAGTTGCAAACTATAATGCTGGATTTGGTGCCAGATTTTTCAAAAGCTGTGATGTAAGTTGCAGTGATTTGAGGGTTTTTCTTTTAGTAGCCCATTACTAATGTTGTAGTATTCTAGACCGGTCTCGAGGCCGCTTATTTCAGGTCTTGGTCTCGTCTCGGAATCGAAATAATTTTTACTCGGTCTTGTCTCGGTCTCTGACTGGACGCACTCCATATTTTATATCAAGACCGGTCGAGACCACCACTGATGAACTCTGTGTCCCTGTCATTACTGTGATAGGAGAAAAAACAAAACTTAAGGAGTCAAAAGAAAGGCAACAAAGACAAAACCAAACCTTGTTTGTTGCTGTCAATTGTATTCAAAGCAAACTTAAATAAAATAAACAGAGGTCTTTTATTTTGTTAACTCTCATAATGATTTTTCATTTATATATGGTCTTGGTCTTGACTCGGTCTTGCCCTGCCTTGGTCTTGGTCTTGACTCGGTCTCGATCCCTAAATGTCTTGGTCTCGTTTTGGTCTCGGTGCACTCTGGTCTCGGACATGTCTTGATGAATTCCATCACAATTAATGTTACATTCAAGTTAATGTAGAGACTAGCAACCGTCACACCATGGTCAGTCTAGAGTTACCCTCCAGGACAATAAGCTGTGTTACCATGAGTCTGGGCCCCATGATTTTAGATTTCTCTCCATGCAATAAACATGCAGTGTGACCAAAACAAGTTATTTGAGGTCTTGTTGGTATGTTTGTAAGTCTACTGAGCCATTGGAGACCCCCTTAATCTCCACATAGTCTCTAGGGTGCAGCATTCCTTTAAGTAAGACTTTAAGTAAGACTTAAAGATAAACATTTGTATATCAGAGGTGTAAATGCAGAACTTCCTCGTCTGATATAACTAAATTAATTGAATTGTGCGTTCTTTCAGTTCTGTTTATTAGCTGTAAATATTCGTCTTTGTGATTAAGGGAAGACAAAGCAGCCTTTTAGAACTACAGCAGACATTTTTACACATTATCTGTACCCTTCACAGATCCCCTCTATTTACAGCAGAATTACACGTTTGATCTTACACTGTGTTTCTTCAGTAATTCCTCAGCGTCTCCAGTTTCTCTCAAGCAGCCTTGAGCTCTCTTCAGTACTCTCTCCAGCTCTTGTCTTGATTCTTCAAACCTCCTCCTCAGGCAGTTGTTCGCCTCTTCCTGCCGTCTCCACTCCCCGACCTCCTTCAGCAGAGCCTGAGAGGACGGACAGTAGGTGGTTTAGATTGCAATCGGTCTCCTCGGTAATACGGTTTAATTACATTATTTGTCTTACATTATGCAAATGAAAAGTGAGACACTTGAGTTAGTCTAATCTGCGCTGTTGCCTCCTGGGTGTTTTGACGTCCTAGTAAGCTCATTAATGTAATCAGTATTGGGGGTAATTCAGAGTCTGTGTGGCATTCATGGTTTGTGTTCATGTATGTTAAACACTTACCTGTGCTGAGGCCTGCATTTCAGCAACTCTTTTCTGCAGCAAGGTTAGGTCGAAGTTTCGGAGCACCTTGCTGTTGGAGAGCGATCTGTGCAGGGTGTGATGATTCCTCTCCACCACTGACAGACTGCGTTTACAGCTCTGCTGCTGGTTCAACAAATCCTGAAGAAAAACATGGAAATAATGCAGAAAATGAGGAAGTGTGTAATGAAGGAACATTTTGTTTATGGGGGCATTTTAACCTTTATTGATAGGACAGCTGAAGAGACAGCAACTGTGGGGAGCAGAGAGCTGGTGAAGACATGCAGCATATAGTCATGGCAAGGACTCAACCAGCAACCACTGGGACGAGTACTATAGCCTCTTTTTATGGGGCATTCGCTTAAACAGCGCCGATAAAGGAACATTTCTATAGTCTACTCTAACACTTACATTTAACCAGTGGTGGACAAAGTACACAGCTTCATTACTTAAGCCAAAGTATAGATACTCAAGGTCAAATATTACTCCAATACAATTTTACGTAGCTCAACACACTTTCTCAGGTTGGACAGTGAATGTTTGTATGTTTGGGCAGAGTGGGAAACAGGGAGAACATTTCAAACGATGCGTATCATTCTTCATTTCAAAAACCTCTAACACAGACTGAAGATATGGCCATGGGTGCTCAGGTGGAGAATTATAGCCATCATTACCACCTCTAAATGAACGGCCTGATCTGAGTTGTGCTCTGTGTTTGCTCCACGTTCAACCGTGGAGACGCACGATATACAGGTATGACTAAACCACTGAGACAAACAGAACTACACAAACACATTTTACTGTCTTAGGGATCAGATTTCAGATAAGGGAAGGAAATTCATGAGCTGACCTCAAAGCAAAAGTAGTGAGTAACTAGAGCATTGATAGAAATGTAGTTGAGTAAAAAGTACAATAATTGTCTTCTGAATGAAGTGGAGTAAAAGTAATGTGTCCTCAAAAAATAAAACTCAAGTAAAGTATAGATACTTAAAAAATGTACCTAAGTACAGTACTCAAGTAAATTTTCTTTGTTGCTGTCCACCACTGCATTCAACAAGACTTTTTAGAAAAAAGGCTGTAAGACTTGTAAGATAAAATGATGATTCCATTGACTATGTATGAGTGAAGGATGAAGAACAGTTTATAGCAGATGTAGATGTATTTGAGGGCACATGACTTATAAGGAAACTGTCACTTTTGAACTCTCTGAATCTCATTCTTCTAAATATTGCCACTTTTTATTCTGACTGAGTTCACTCAAAGTTAAAGTAACAAACTGCACGAGGGATCAGACAGACATTAAAGAAGTCCCAGTTTAATCAAACTGATCTCAACTACTAATGAAGTACACACTTTTTTTAAATACCATTTCATTAAGATGGTACAACCAAGTCAACCACAGTCTTTAGAAGTCCCACCTCTAGACAAACTTATACGTGGCAAACAGGTAGCAATATTTATTCAGGATTATCGCAACTCATTGGATGGGAAAGACTAGGACTAAAACTCAAGTGGGAAGATGACTTAAAGAGTAACTTTAAAGAAGATGAATGGGAGGCAATCTGCTCTGGCAGTCAACGCTTCTCCTTTAATACTAGACATAAAGTTACTCAGTACAATCTCATTCATAGAGTATATCTTACTCCAGAAAGGTTAATCAGGATGAAGCCAGAATACTCCCCATTCTGCCCGAGGTGCAAAACGAGAATAGGAATACTGGTGCACATGTTCTGGGCCTGCCCATGTCTTAGCTCATATTGGACATTTATAATGGCACCGCTCAACAACATCACAGGCATTAAGATTCCTGGGTGATGCATGTGGAAAAAACATCAGTAGATACAAAAGTAAATGTATTAAAATCAGCCATATCATAGCCAATAAATGTAGAGCCATGCAGTGGAAAGACGAACAACCTCCTACAACAAAGAGATGGATTAATGAATTAGCATCATGTATACCAAATGAGATGATAATGTACAACTTCAGGGGCAATCATGGAGAGTCTAAAAAAAAAGTCTGGAGTGATTTTCTATTATTCTTGGAGACAGAATCTGTAACTCCTCTACACTGTCCAAATAGAAACACAAAAACTGACAACTGACATAAGTCAAGCCTACTTTTCATTGCTCAGGGGCTGTCTTTTTGTATCTATGTACTGCATTATTCTACATTCATTTTGATTCCACCCTCTGTTAAAAGCAAAACCCAATAAAAAGATTGTTACAAAAAGAACAGAAAACTACTAATTGAAACTGAAGTTTCCAAGGGATACATAAATTATACTATAAAACTGCAAAACAATGACTAAAACGTTAAAGATGTGGACATCACTCTAAAAAAAAACATCATTTATTTATTATTTAAAAGAACCATGCATATTAATTAACATTTCTGTAAATATGCCAGAGTTAGCCAAAAGGCTAGTTTACATCCGTAGTCCCTTGCCAGATGTTAAAAAGGCTCCATAAAAAGATCATCATTAAACAAGGATAAAATTGAGTAAAATATGATCAAAATAAGAAGGTAGAGGAGAAACCAAAATACAAACATACAAACAAACAAACAAACAAACAAAAAAGAGAAGAAAAGAAAAGTACAAATAGCACCATATGATTAAAAATGACTAAAAGCTACATAAGGACATAATATGACAGTTTTGGAGACAGTGTCCATGGACATAAAATACATGGAGCAAGACAATCAGGAAGCAGCAATGAGGAAATGTTAAAGAAGACACATGCAGACAAAACAGGACAACATTTAACAGTGCTGTACATATTTGCATCTGGCAGTGACTATCAATCATTAAACTAGCTGCATGCAGATCAAATGAGGCAACGTATAGACTGAGCGACAGGTGAGCACAACGAATAGACAACAAAAACAGGCAACAGTATGTTAAGGAAAAAAACACAGGACAAATTCACAGATGGCCGACACAAGATGGCAGCAGCAGGGGGAGATGTGTTTAGTGCTGACAGATTTGGTTGCTTATGAGCCGCTGCTTCAAATGAAAACTAAATGACAGGTATGTGTTGAGCTCTCTGATAGAGGTTGGTATGTTGTTCCATTCTCGTGATGCTCTGATGGAGAAGGCTGATTCACTAAAAGCACTTTTTCTAAGTGGAATAACACAGTCCCCTCGTAGTGTGATGCGGATCATTGCAGTATCTAACCTGCCACTTCTGTTTGTGTTGGCTCTGGCTCTGTGTGTCCTGGTCTCTGGCGGCTGTTATGCGACTGGCCCGCTCCAGGGCTTGGTAAAATACGGTGATGTGTTTCTCCATCTCCTCCAACAGCGGCAGAAGAACATGACACTCCCTCACCAGGGAGGGACACCGCTCTCTCACCTGGTGACAAATCATATGTGCCATTAAACAGTGACAAAAAAAGAGACATCAATGAGTCCAGAGCATTAAAAATGACTCAGGCACAAAGTTAATTTGTTACTCTTAAAGACAGGCTTGAGACTTAACACCACTTTTATATTCCAGATGTAAATGATGACTACCTTACTCAGCTGACTTTTAGCTGTTGCCATAGTTGCCATGACCCTGGCAGCCTCATCCTGTGGCGCATCCTTGGCAAGAAGCTGAGCACTGCGGGCAGCCAGCTTGTACTGTGTCTCCATAGCAACAACCTTTTGCTTGGTATTCTGAGATGAGATGTGGAAGCAAAGGGTCATCGTGAGAATCTTAAACCGAATACACTTTTATCCAAACTGCAAAAAAACTGTCTGTGACATGGCTGTCTGCAGCACTCACGCTGATTTAACACACAGATCCTCTGCCAGTTAAATTTGAGAAATAGTAGTTAAACACATCACGCTGAGGCAGGTATATTAAAGAACGGCAGGTGAGAAATGGAGACAAGGAGACACGGCCGCTCACTCACTCACTCAACACCACAAAAGGTTTCACAGGCACAACATTTTAAGGCAATGCTTCTCATCAGGTGATGGATTTGAAACTATAAAACAGTTTTCAAAACAATCACCCGATGAAGAGCACAGCCTCAAAATGATGTGATTACAAACATGTTTGTGGTACTGAGTGAGTGTGTGGGCTTGCCTTCTTTTCCTTTCACATAATATTCCTCCCTTTTTTAATGTGGCCCAAACAAAACTCTTGAGGCTGGCTCCGGAAGTACGGGAAACCACATACACACCAATTCAAAAAAGCCGATCTTTACAGCAGAAATAAACATGTTTACAGCCTGGTACAAAAGACGAGTGTAGTCTGGATAGCTCATTTCTCGATCGGCACACACTGTATGGGGGGTGAATTTTTTTCTAATGCGGCAACTTTTGAAGATATTAAGATTACGAGTCTTCCAATGAGAGTCACAGCTGACTTGATTGACAGGCGGGAACACTGTAGCTATTGGCTAGGAGGCTCAAAGCCCGCCTCTTTACGTCACAATAGCTCGACAGCACCAATATGGCTCCTGCCGACGATTGGCCTCAAAACAGCGCTTCAGAAACAGATGGGTGACGCCACGGATACTACGTCCATATTTTATACAGTCTATGGTCCCAAAGCCAAATCTACAAGTATTCTCAATGTCAAGATTTAACATGATTTAACTGAGTTTGGCGCAGTTTAAAGGAGCTAGACATGTGAGATTACAAAATATTGTGAGAACTCTATAATATCATACAATATGAATAACGTATACAAAAAACAACATACTAACAACAGATTACTTTGCCTTTCTTAGGTTGATGTATCGTTTATTTGGATATCATTCCATGATTTTAATTATTCTACCCTGGATGAGTGGCCTACAAAAAGAAAGATTTTTTTTTTCTCAGGTTTAAATAAGCTAGATGTTTGTAATTAAGTCCTGCTACGGGAAAGTAGGACAGCATACTTAACAAACTGAATAGCTAAAACTCACTTGTGATCAGCATGGATCAAAGGTTTGTGGTTGTTTATATCTATATGATCTGATATACAGCCAGGGGTCCATGCATGATGTTTTATTTTGAAATTGACCAGAGGCTACACGCTGAAGTCTGACTTCCTGTCTGATTTGCTCTGTTCAGCTTGACTCCGATAATAGACTAGTCATGTATCTTTAGCTGGGCAGAATGGACGGACACTTTCGGGACGTAGCTAAGACGCTTTTCAGTGGAAACACGAGCATTGACTGTAGTGGACACTGATCAGTTCTGGAGTGTAAGCTTGCTGTTGAATCAGCTGGTTAGAGATGAAACTTAATCACTTATCTAATCTGACTCTTGATTTACTGTATACTGATGACTACCACAAAAAAAGAAAGCTGCTGTAACTTGGAGCTTCTCTCACCTCCACGTCCTGCAGAAAGACTCGAGCATTGAGGAAGGACACCTGAACCGGAGCGTTGAGCTTGGCCTCCGCCGTGTCCAGGAGCTCTCTAAGTGTCGTCACAGCCTTTAAATTATCCTTTCTCCACTTCTCCAGCTCGTCTACGTGGGCATACTGCAGCAAGGGAGGAATCATTTAAACATTAGCATTGATTTCACTTAGAGATGTAAAATGAGGGAAACTGAGGGCTGTTCATAAACCCTGGCTTGAATCTCAAACATGCTTTTGCAATGATGGTCTGTTAGTCTGGGAACAACTTATGATCTTCCTTTTTAGTGATGTTGTATTTTGATTTCTTGTATTCTTTTTATTTGTGTATTAATTGCTACATTTTTTATATTTTTTTCTTAACTCTACCTCTTCTCTCTTTCACTCTTTAGTATTTCTTCTGCATTTGTTTTGTCTTTTTCTTCTTGTTTCAACTTTATGCCAACTGTACCATTTTCAGGGGATTTATTGTTTAGGGTTTTATTGCCAAATAAATATCCTGATTTTTGCTTTGTAAACTTTAATATTCAGCTATATAAATCAAATATTGTAATGAATTCCACCTGTTTCCTTTTTCAACCCTCCTGTTACGTTAATTTCTCTGGAACAGCAATAATGTGCCTGGGTCAATTATACCGGGGCATATATTCAATTATCCAAAAGTGTCAGAACCCCAAAATATCTCAATACACATTTTTTTTAAATCTAATTTTTAACTCCATTACTGGAGAGAATTAAAGAATGATCTTCAATTCTCACAGATAATGGTTCAATAAGGATAACTCACACGTTTTTCATTAAAATCAATGTTAAAACGTCTTTTAATGTACATTGGAAAGCCCTAAATATAAATACAATAGTTTTACATGACAAAGATTTTTTTGTTTATTTTATTTTATATTTAGATTTTTTAATGAAGTGATGTTTATACATTAACACGACACCTCTTCTGTCACATGCTGCCCAGATTTTTATGCTGTATTTAGCTAGTTTGGCTAAAATAGACTTTAAAAAGGGTAAATTTGACCCGCAACATAACAGGAGGTTTAATGACTAAATTAGCTAAAAATACAACAACTAAATGGAAATATAGGTTAATCCAACTCTAGCACATACTGCATGGATTTTGGGGGTATTTTCAAGGTGTTTTTCTTTACTTGTTTGACTTTGAGGAAGAGGTCTCTCCATCGTCCATTCAACAGAAGAAGCTGCTGTTTGAGTTCAAGCGACATGGTCTCGTCACATGTTTCAATGAGAAAATTCCCTGCGTCATTCATGGCTGCATGTTGATCCATCCAGTGGCTGAGATTCCTGAAAAACTCCTGAAAGAGAGACAGACTCGTTGATAAGACGGATAAAACAAAACAACAAAGAAACAAAGAAATCAACAGAAACAAAGAAATACTCAAAGAATGAGTTTCAGAAACAAAGACAGCGGCTCAAAAAGAAACAAAGAACGGTATTCAAAGATAGAAACAAAGAGGGGACAATAAAAAAAACTAGGGTAATTAGCCGTCTAATCCTTGGTGGGGTGTGAATCTGGGGTAACCATGGTAATGTGACAATCGGTGTATCCTCAGTGGCTTGTTGTAAGTCAAGGAGATCATTTGATACTCGAGTGGAGACTGCTAATAGGATGCCACTTAAAAGACTGAATGCTTGAAATTAGGCTGACGTAGATTTGATTTGTCTTACTTGGAGGCAGCCCATCAAATAAACACATCTGAGGGGATTCTTAATCGCTCTGAGATAAGAGTAAATGTTCTCAACAATAACAGGAGTCACGTCTTCTCACCCGTTTGGTGTTTTCTGTCTGACCCAGAGCGTCTTCTGCGTCCTCCAGCCAGGCCTGCAGGGAGGCCACAGTGGAGCTGTACCTCTCCCAATTACACAGCACCTCCTCCAGCATGCTCCTCACACTGCGCACCTCCATGGACAGACTCCTCCACTGGGTCACCACCTCACGCATGAACCTGCGCACTCCCATTTCGCCCTCGTCCACTGAAGGAGAGAGAGAGAGCAACTTTAATGAGATGAACAACATCAACAATGACACAGCAGCAATGCCTCAACAAGACTCACTGATACAACCTCAAATACTCTTCTTACTGCTGCTGATAACAAGACCACTCACAGTAAGAAGTGTTTATAAGTCATATCACACACATACTTGTCTTGGATATTAACAGAACGTTTTTACAATTTGTTTATTATAAGGATTTTGTTGGGTTTAATCAACACAATGAACTGATAAAAAACTGACGGGAAAACAAAACTGTCTCCGAGCCCAAACCACACATCCACTTTTTGAACAGTGACTGCAAATCATTACATCCAAACCTGAGATACCATGTAAGAGTCCATTTTTAATAAGGTAAGGCTTAAACACTTTTTTGTACACCAGTCTATCCCTAACATTACCTATGGAGCTTAATCCCACATAAAATGTAAGTAGTAAGTAAGATTTATTTATAGAACAGAGGTTACATGGTGCTTTACAACAACAACAATAGAAAAACATTAAAAGGCAAAACAGAGATTGCAAATACATACGAAACATGACATAAAAACAGACAGATTAAACAAAGGCAAGTCTAAACAGATAGGCCTTCAACTGCTTTTTGAACCTGTCAACAGTGTCCACAGTTCTCAGTTCCAGAGGGAGACTGTACCAGAGTTTAGGACCAACAACCTGGAAAGCACAGTCTCCTTTAGTTTTTAACCTGGTACGAGGCACAACCAATAAACCCTGATCAGAGGACCTCAGAGTCGTGCTGGAGTTATAAAGCTTCAGCAGCTCCCTAATGTAGACTGAAGCCTGACCATTGAGTGATCTGTACACAACAACAAGAGTTTTAAACTGGATCCTACATTTAACTGGAAGCCAGTGCAAAGATATGAGGATCGGTGTAACATGAGATCTCCTAGATGATTTGGTCAACAGTTTAGCAGCAGCATTTTGGATCACTTGTAGGCAGTTCAAGGATGCATTGCTAAGACATGTAAAGAGAGAATTACAATAATCCAGGCGAGATGACACAAAAGCATGTATAATCATTTCCAGCTCAGCTGTGGACACAAAAGGTCTGAGTTTGGCGATATTTCTTAAGTGATAAAAAGAAGAACGAACCAAACTAATCACAAGCTGGTCTAGGCTAAGGGCCTGGCCCATTTGGACCCCTAGATTGCGTAGGGCAGGTTTAACAGCAGAGAACAAAAACCCAAGGCTTCTCTTCACCTCTGGAACAACATGGTTAGGAGCTGAGATAAGAACTTCAGTCTTATCTGAATTGACCTGAATGTAATTCTCTGCCATACAACGCTTTATACAGTCCACACAATCAAGCAGGATAGACAACTTAATCCTGTACGGTTTGTTTAAGAGCCTAGAATCCTGTGTTTGATGTTTAAATGTTATGTCAGATGTAGCTATCTCTGCATTTTGTCTTCAGTTGTTTTGCTGCAAATGGGGCTACTTTGATACAAAATCAATTTCAGACTTTTGCCCAATAATAAAGTCACAACAATCAATTCACCTATCAAATAAATAATCAAATGGATGATGCATGCATTAAGAAGCTGCAGAATAACTTTCTCATGTAAGCTAATTTTAGAAAACTCTATGTATCGGGTGCTGCCTTGGCCAAGTGGTAAGTCGAGCACCCCATGTGCAGAGGCTGTAGTCCTCAACGTGGGCTGACTGAGATGCATGCCTTTGCGGACGAGCCTCTGACCTGAAAAACTCTCTCTACAGGGAGATGCAGTGTCCTCACTTGTGTGCTCCATTTTATTAGTAAAAACTCTCTGGTCTCACAAGGCCTGAACCACAATCTGCTGTCAGCTGTGTGGTGTTAATAAATGAGTCCAGCACAAACAATGATTCAGTTTCAGATACACATTAATCAGGAGGCAGTGTGCCTTTAAAAAGTAAATCAAAGTTCTGGAGCTCCTCGTCTCGCTCAGTTTGCTTTAACCCCACACAGGGACTTAAAACAAAGATCTAAATTTTCTCTCAACCAGCCAATCAGAACCAAGGTGCTAACTATCAGAGAAAACTCATGTAGGGATGATGACGGAGGGGGTCTCTTTAATTGTTGGGTCGACCAATCAAGCCTCAAATGTCCTGATTTTCTCTCCACACCTCACTAACACTGCTCTGCATACCCTAAAGCTGCACAACCCTGAAACTTAATGAAACCAACAAGCTAGTTCTGATAGCGCCCAGAGACCTGCAGAAGTGGAGCAGCCCCTAACTCGCAAATGGGGTCGTATTCCCCACTGAGAGCAGCGAGTGGAGGAACCTCATTTAGCTGTAGCCTGCAGACTCGCCCCTTCTACCAGGCTGTAAAACCAGACAGAGGAAAATTGCACTGGTAGAGAGAAAACCTTTGTTTTTAAAGTGTGTGACAATCCAGAATAAAGCTGAGATATGTGGGCATTTTAAAGACATTTGGTGCCACTCAATTTAACATAAAAGCAGCTTTAAAAGAGCCTTACAGCCAACCACTACTTTATGCATCAAAGGATTTTTAGTATTCTTTCAGTTACACCTAGCCTGCCATTATTTGACAACAATAACAAAGCAAATGTCCATATCGTATGTTTTCAATACAACAAGATGATATTTGAACCTTTAATGTAAATTATCTCATATATATATATCATAACATCAGCTGACTGTGAACATCTTAACCTCTCACCTGAGCTGTCGGCATTCACATAAGCCTCAGCAGCCCGTTTCAGCGACTGGAACAATGCCTCGTATCTTTCAAAGAAATGCTGCTTCTCCACGAACGACTGATGAAGACAGGATGAAAATATTAGCACAAGTGATGTGACAATGAAAAGAAAATCATCAAAGATATGCTTCAATCAAACTATTAGTTATGTAATGAGCAGACAGTTGTTTTAATGACCATGGGGCTTTAACCCGGCTATACTTTTGCATGAACCACCATGAAAACATTTTTTCCTGGCTTTTATAATCTGCATTCAGCAGGAGCCCAACAGATTACAGAGCTGGCTACTGAGCTTACAACATAGTTGTGGAGCATCACTTCCACAGACTCCTGTCGGCCATATTTAATGATCCAGGATTTGAGCTTGGCCTCAGTTAGAGTGAGGAAGGCCTGCATGTGGTGTTGGTTCTCCAGGTATTCCATTCTGGCCAGGTGAATGCTTGAAGAGGTGGAGACGAAGTTCATCCTACAAAAGACAAGAGTTTACACAGGACATCAGAGAATTTGAAATACAGCAAAGTGAGGTAATTTTAAAAACATCAGTATGCATCACAATATAACTTCAGATACAAACAATAAGATGAGTTCCTTGTACCTCTCAGCCATGTCTTGCAGCTGGTCCGGGGGAACAGGGACTCCATCAACACTTCTGTCTTTATGGATCCTCTGAAAAACCTGCTGGTGACTTTCCAAGCTCTTTAACACATCCTGAAGAGTGCAAACACACACAGCATGTCAACACAGGAAAAACAAACAAAAAACTTGTCCAGACGAAACTGACAAATTTTCAAAACTTCTTCAAATGCATTTGTATTACACGCTGTGGTATTTTGTGCTAACCTTGTGCTGCTCCAGAGCTCTGTGGACCGTGTTGGCTGTGGCATCATGAGCCTGCTGGACGACAATCTCATGTCGTAAGGCATCTTCGGCCTCATGCAGCCACGCCCCGACCGTATCCAGAGGTGTAGGCAGAGACCTGTCCAGGTGGAGATGCCAGTCCAAGAGCTGGAATCAGGAACACAGATGATGATTATGATTATTTATTACATTAACTTATTGCTGTCCTCCACAGACCCTCTGGTCCCATGTACAGAAACAGTGCTTGACTTGTGACTTGTAGCATGTATATATGATGGATGTGTTGTAGATGTTAAATGTTGTATGGTAAGCTATACATGAATTGCGCTTCTTGGGATCAATAAAGTTGTCTGAGTCTGAATCTGAATCTGAATCTGAAACAGAAGAAGATGTTGTGATTGTCCAGCACAATTTTTTTGGGGGGGAAATAGAGAAAACAAATTAACCTCAGATACGATTACAATCAATACAGGCAATCATAAAATCACAAAATATGCTGCATAGCTAATTTGTATGGATTGCTTTGGCTTCCTCAGTCTGTGTCTTAAATTAAAAAAAAAAATTGGATCAGAGAAGACAAATGCAATCAAACTACAACCTCAAATGAGTCTCTGACAGTCACGTTAAGTCTTAATCAAAGATTAAGCCTTCCTATCTTAGCTGATTTTAACTCACTTTAAATGTAAATTTTAATTGTATTTGTAATATATTTCTAATTTTCCTTTCCTTTTCTGTTTTATGCTTGTCTGAATGTTTCCAATGCTTTTAATATTTTAATGTAAAGTACATTGAGTTGCCCTTGTGTATGAAATGCGCTTTCCAAATAAAGGAGCCTTGCCTTGCCTTGCCTTGCCTGAGAATCTATCTTTTATTCTCACCCTTTTAGAGAGTCTTTCCCAAGCCTGTTTGACCAGAGCCTGATCCACAGTGAGTATCCCATCCTTCTGTGTGGACTGTAAAGCCCCCTCCACCTGCTTCCGCCTCATCTCCAGCTGGACACGAAAGCTCTTGAACAACTGTAAAAAAAGAAGGAGTGCTATCTGTTTACTGTCATGTGTATAATAACATGTCTGAAAAATGTGAGGACGGTTTAATATACAGACATTATAAAGTCATCTCTGGGGGTCACACACTCCTTTGATTCATAAGATCGGCTGCCAATTGCCTCTGAATAATGTCCCTCCCTCTGATTTATGATTCCCAGAGTCGTCTGAATAATGTGCTGAGAAAACCGGGGATATCCCACATGCTGCTGAATATGGAAAGTATCCCCAGGCTTGGTGGAATAAGCCAGATTGACTGAAAATATGACTGCTGCTGTCTGATCCCCACAGTGTAATGCAACTGATTAAGCTAATAATAGGAGCGTCTGTGCCCAGTGTGCCCAGTTTAAGCTGTGCACACACACACACACGCACAGACACACGCACAGACCCACTAACCTGGTACTGTTGAGCGAGATTGCCCTCCGTCTCCTGGGCCTGTGTTGCGTCTCTTTCCAGCTGGTCGAGCCACATTTTGAGCTCCCTCAGGCTCTTTCGCTGCTCTCTCTGGGAGGCCACGATGGTGCAAGGGGTGGCAGGGTGAAAATGGAGAGATGGACAGATGAGGAGGAAGAGGAATGGAGAAATAAAAAGCAAGAAAGGGAAAAACAGATACAAGAAGGTGATAAACCAGGAGAGATGATGGCGGGGTGGGTGACAGGACGGAGGGTGACAGAGAGGACATGTGCTGTTAAACATGTGTTTCCCTAATCCTCCCCGGGTCTCCCTGTAGGACAAAACGTCAAAAACCCACAGCTGCCAAAAACACTCAGCTTAAACAGCGTACTTTGACTAAGACCCCCTACTAACATTTCCATGGATTTTAAGTTACCATGACGACAATATTATGCCGCTGAAAAGCTTGTGAGACGGTCTATTCAGTTTGAGCGCTGTTCACTCCGCCGTCTTTGAGAATTATCACTTCACATTAGCTCCTGTAGGGATATCAAACTTTATTCTCTATGACAGCAGAAGACATTAAAACAGATTAAAGTGAAGGAGACTTTCATCCATTATGTTAAACTCACCAAAGCTTGTGTAAATCATTTCACAGGAAGTGTTCAATCATTATCAGTTATTTTTTAGAAAAACACACTTTGTTGTTTTTTTATGTGAACACAAAAGAGCCAATTTAACTCCATTCAGTAAAACTGAATATTCAGGATAAACATTAGCGAGTGTTTGGGAAATGTCAACACAGGACAAAGCAGGAGTGAAACACAACAACCACAGAAGCATCATCGAGCGTGTAAAACAACAAAAACACAGACAGCCGAACAACACAACACCGCTCCTGTTAACCTTAAAAACCTCTATTCACAAGCTTTCCATCAAGTACGCTGTATCAATGCACGCTGCTGACGCCAGAGGCTTTCATTGTCATGCTAATGGAACCAGGAGCCATAGCGCTAGGTGGTAACGTTAATAAATGGTAATATCACGTCTTATTATGCCGGACTTCCTTTTGTTATCAGCTCAGAAACCCCTGAGGCAGGAATATCACATCAGGTACAATAAAGAGCTAATATCAGCATGTAGGCTCTATTTTGACACGGAAAAACAATATTTAATCTCATCCGTACACTGTTAAGTAGGCCATGATGCTGTAATCCAATAGAAGAAGCTGAACAAATAAGCATTAATCAAATTTATATGGAAACCATGAACGTGCATGGATGCTTATTGCATTGAGCGGCGGGAAATGATGGAAAACCTGCCCCTGGGACCTTTAAAGTTACTACATAACCTACCTCCAACATTTCCTCTATATCGCGAGGGGCAAGACCATGCTGTAGGTCAGCAACAACAACCACAGGAAAGCAGACACCACACAAAAACACCAAAGAGAGAGAGAGAGAGAGAGACAAAGACAGAAACGAGGAGAGAGATGTGCAACAAGGAAAGACATCACAGGCAAGACTCTACCAGATCTAAAGAAAGTACTGTGTGTTCTAACCTACTTTAAATGTCACATAAGGAGGAGGTACTGCATCAGTGCAAACTTAAAAGCCTAAAGGAAAATGAGTAAATTAAGTCTAATAACTGCTCTGACATTAAAACAAGCTTCAGATAATATCTAAATAGGCCCAGTTGTTCACACCTCACTTTAACAGTTACAAAACAAGACTAAACTCTGTCTGAATATATATCATTAAAGTGTTAAACATTAACTGCGACATCAGAGAGACACAAAACACACAAAGAGACATAAAGAGAGAAGATGGTGTTAATGGGGAATCTAGACTGAGACACATCTGACAGCTGGTTACCTCTTCTTCTTCGTGCTGTCCATCTGAATCACTCTGCTTTCGGTCGGGGTGATGCTTCAGGAACTGGGCTACGTATGTCATAATGGATTTCTCATCCGGCTTGTCTACATCGACATCTAGAGAGAGAGGGAAATTAATGTAAATTGGAAGTCATATCCAGTTAAAGCAAGTAGAATCTATAGAAACATCCTTTCAGAGACACCAAATTGGCACCTTGAGTGAGAACAACCTTCAGCACTTCAGATCAGAGTCCAAGTTTTGTTAGGAGGTTCCACCATGCTGCATCGCATGGCTTAAAGGGCCTTAATTATACTGATGTCAAGCATGATTTGTCAGGGTTCATTGTGAAGGGCAGGCGTGAAGGGGCACAGATGGTGTTTGGAAGTGACACCGAGGTGCACATCTGATCCTGTCATAGATATCTACAGACTTATCCTGAATAGAAAACAGCTCTATTGCAGAGCTGATTTGATGCTGGTTCTTATTTCAACCAAGACCTGTTCAGATCAGATCAGGTTTCCTCATCTTAATGACAAAGTTTCTATGAAATCACATCATTTACCCTCTGGGTCGAGAAGCTGGGGAATGCCGAGCTCTTTCTCAGCCAATAAGAAGGCTTCCTGCAGATTTTCCTGATTGGGCCTCCCCCATACGCGCTCCATGTCTACTACATTTGGCCGAAGGGCGTTGATGACTGCAAAGAATGCAAGCCCTGTGCGCCAACTGGGGCCGAAGTCTTTCACCTCAATCCCCAGACGTCTAAAAACAACAGAACAAGATAGTGAATGCAGAAGAAGAAGAAGAAAGCACACTGGCATTAAGAGGATTAAAAGTTCCTTATTTCTTACAATTGGTTTGTAAATCTGTGAGGTGTTTCTCATATTTTCACTTGAAGAGAAAAACAGTTAACATGTAAAAAAAAAAGGCTGCATACTTGGTGGCTGTGTGCTGGACCCATCTCAGTAAGGCCTTCCTGGCTCCGCCCTGTGAAGGTGGGAGGGGTTTTCTTTTGACAGGTGGGCTGGTTGTCTCAGTGCTGCTGGTGGAGCTGTCCAGTGAAGAAGTGCTGCTGGATAAGGTCTGAAGTGCTGGTAGGCTACTGGTAAGTTCTTCAATCTAACAAGAAAAGAGAGCGGGAAAATAATGTACCCTTTTTATTTATTGACCACAATGGAGGGAACACCTGTTGGGATTTCACAATGACGCCCAGGGACCTTTTTGTAGGTCTTGGGATGGTAGGTATGCAAAAAGAATTCCAAGTATGTAGGTGAAAGTAGCTTTGAGGGGCTGGCCTTTTAAGTCATTAGGGGGCGCCATGGAGCAATATTGTCACAAAAGCAATGAATTCCTAAATTTTACACCATGACTGACTTTGGGACACACTTTGGTGAGTTTTGGTCCACATTGAAGCATGCAAATGTGGCTTTGAAGAGGCTGAAGAATCCTAGCAATCCTTTGGGATACAATAGGACCTCGCCGCCACTGTGTTTCAGTGCTCGGGCCCTAATAAGACTCCCTGTTGGTTTTAGGATATGGGTGCAAGAGGCTTTTTTGTGCGTCCTGATACCCCGAATGAGCATGTCCGAAAGGGTGCACGTAGCTCAAAAAAACCTCTATGGGGAGGGGCATTTTACCCATTTTTTTAACCCTTTAGGGGGCGCTGTGGAGCAGATTTTTGAATTTCTTGGACGAGAGCCCCAAAATGTTTCATCTGATTAGGTCTGGTCCACATTCTATTTGGCCCTTTCTCTCTTTTACCATCTTTATAAATATACCATGCCAGTATTTCTTTATAATCCCACTGACAAACTTACAAGCTGCTTGAGAACCAAACCTTGATGACAGAGGGTAATCATGAGCCAAATTACTGTTACATCTTACCCTTTATAATAGTTGTGTGACTTGATTTTGTCAAAACAAAACATACCTATAAACCACTGAGGGGCTGCAATACCGGGAATCACTTAATTGACTTTGTTTCCCTTTGTGGGTTTAATGAATGATCCAGCCTACTCTCTGTGCAGTCATACTCAAACTGGTTTATATACAATCATACAGTCTATTTCACAATAAAGCCTCTGTCAATCTACCAGCGCTTATATCCATTAATAACTTACATGATAATCAACAGGCTCAATAGTAAGCCACGCAGCAACGTTCAAGAAACCTGTGTGCTTCCCCTCTGTAAGCAGCTCACCTGCCAGTGATTACCTCATCCTAGTACACATGCCACCTACTGTGTCAACAAGGAGGTACAACAAATCAAACATTCTGCACACAATGCATGCATACAATTATGGCTCTAACAATAGTCTTTTTGGTTAGTTGGTTTGTACAGCTGATGCAGCACCATTATGCTGCACATATAAAAATGCAACTTTTTGAGCAAAAGGCTTCAAATTTGATTTATCATTTCACTTTGATGGGTCCATATAAATGTAGCTCTAGCGAAAGTTCAGACAGGAAGACTATAAAAGCAATCACAGCAGTTGTTTAACTCTCCTCTCCCTCGTTCAATAGCTCACCCGCTTCCAGTTGCATGCTCCGGAGCTGTCATTGGTTAATCAGCGGTGGCTGTCATGCAATAGCTTAGTGGCACGCCCTTATCGTCAGCCTATCAACTTTCTGCTGTCTTTTTAAATGTGTCCCTCACTTCAGCTAGTTCCTTCTTGCACTGATGGTGCGCAACCCTCCACCTCCCCATCTCCACCTGGTCTCTGCAGGTCTTCAATTCCTGGACTTCATCAACCACCACCACCAGTGTCTGGACTCTAGGGGAAATTCTTCAGCTGCCAAATTCACACATTCTACGCTCACAAAATTATCCCCATAGAGTCCTTACACCAAAGATTTCTGTCAAGTTTCAATATTCATTAAGTTGTAATAAATAACATTTAATCTTCAAATTGTGTCTCTCCTGATTGAAATTAAATGTTAATATTCAAGATGAGTTCATCAGAGTTGTGGTCTGAGCTGCATTTCCACAATGTGAAGTTGAAAGTGTTGGGGTGAGAAGGCAGAGGTCTAAAGGACACAGTATATAGATGCTAAAGTTACACCTTTAAACACTCCATTGTCTGCAGCTCTGATTCTACCGAATCGCCATTCAGTTGACAAATGATGACATATTTAAAACCCTCCAGCCTCGATGATATCATCAATCAAAAATACATTATCAGTCTTCAGCCCGGCCACTTGGTCAGTAGTTGAAGATTTATTGCTTTGCAGACTTAATCTTCCTCTGTTTCCTTTCTTCTGCCACTAACTCGAGTCTGCCAACAATCTACTCCAAACAATCCATAAACATCCCAGGAAATGAAACACATCAATATGTCAGTGAGTGGATAAGTTAATTTTCCTCTGTTGTATATTTCCTTTATTTAATTTGAGAATGTTTGCTGGAGTAGCAGACTTCTGCATGTGCTGATGTTGCTAAGAGACTGCAGGATTGAGATTGAGTTTTTGTTGATCCGTGCATGTCTGAAAAGCCTGAGGTAGCAACTTCTCATTTTCTGTGAGGATGCTCTCCAAGATGGATTTCTCAAGTCTTAAATTCCTCCTTGGTACACACTGTAAAGCTTTTTGCAAGCAGGCACAAAAATATGGAGTCATGCAAGTTTACAACTCTAAACCAATTTTGGTATTTGCTGATTTCTTGTTGAACTATTAGCAGCCATGTTCACAGCATAGAATTCAGTTGGAATCAGATTGATCTCCCTTTTTGGGCTTATTACTTATGTTAACCCTCCTGTTATGTTCGTTTCTCTGGAACAGCAATAATGTTCCTGGTCAATTTGACCCGGGGCATATTTAATTATCCAAAAGTGTCAGAACCCCAAAGAAACCTGATAAACACTTTTTTTTATGTCATTATTAACTCAATTACTAACCATTTAAATCAATATTTAGTGCAATGGTGTTCTTTAATCCTCACAGATCATGGTTCAATGAGGATAACTCACTCGTTTTTTGTGAAAATAATGTTAAAACTTTTTTAAATGTACATTGGAGAGACCTAAATATTAATACAATAGTTTAACATGACATAGGTTTTTTGTTTATTTTATTTACATGTTGAGTTTTATTTAGTTTTTTATGAAGTGATGTTGATAAATTAACACGAGACACCTCTTCTATCTCATGCTGCCCAGATTTGTAATGCCTAAAATGGACAGAGTTGCAAAGAAACCATTAGTACTGGAAACTTCTGACCCCTTTTAGCCTCCACTTTGACTGCCGGGTCAAATGGACCCATGAACAGTGTCGACATAATATAAAGATGCAGGGGGGGGGGGGGGGTTAGAAATATTTTATATGTTGATTACGCTAATTAAGCCAAGCAGAAGAAGTTTCATACCGAAAAAATACTTTGAACAATTTAAAAAAATATTTATGAAATTAAAATGGGTCAATTTGACCCGCAACATACCAAGAGGGTTAATCGGTTTTTTCAACTCAGGGATAATGTGCAAAATATTTTCTGGGATTAAACTAACTTGAGGGAAGTTACCTGGAAATAAAGGATGATGGTCCACACCAACCCCAACACAATTGAAGGCCGTCCATCGACGATGTCTGTGGAGTTGATGTTTACTAGTTTGATCTGTAACAAAAACACAACATTCATACGTCAATGTCTAAAAGCGGAACCTCATAAATACAGAGATTGTGTTTCAATAAATACTTGTTTCTGTGTTTACACTTCATGCATAAGGATTGGTACAAATAATTTACCTCTGTATCTTACATGTGTTTACACAAAATGATCAATATACAGCATGAGTGTAATCCTCACGACTACAGGATGCAGATAATCCTGACCCCCTCCATCCCATTTCCTAAACAAACAAGTGCAGTAACGTCATGAATACTGACCGGAGATCCTCTGTACGCTGACTGGAGGGCATAAAAAGAAGAAGAAGAAAGCAGCAGAAGAGAGAGAGTGCATTTAGAGGTGCTCTACATGTGTGTGATTGAAGCAGGATGCCTCATTGGGTGTGAGATAGCAGCCACTGTAACATCTCAGAGGTGAGATAACTTGGAGTGGTTGGCTGAGAGGAAAGATCTATCACTACTTCACAGGCACTGAGGATTATATCCAGCAGAGATGGTCAGAGAGAGAGAAAGAGGGGTGCAGGGAGCGAGAGAGGCAAGGAGAAGAGCAGGAAAAGGGAAAGGCTGTATGTACTGATATGATGAAGTATTCTATATTATCACACCGAGGGTTATATTACAGAGGCCCTGGAGCACAACAGGTCATGATATGGTAATAAAGCAAGTAACTCTATATATGTGAACAAGGAGGGAGGAGAGTGAGGGCAGGCGAGGGCGGAGTGGGATATAACTGATAAGGATGCATGCAATACATCAGCTTCATATTAGAAACCACAGCAGGTTACTCCTGCAGCTCGACACAGCGCCGTGGAGATGGAAATGTTAATGGATGTGTTTAAAGCTTTGACTACATCGACATAAAGACAACACAGATTCAGCGTTCATAGATATTTCGCTGATAGAGGTTCAGGACTTTTCCTTTCCTTTGAGGCAAATTTTCAACACCATAAATTATCTTTAACGTCTGCAAGTCCATGAAAAACCAGCTACATATCCATGACAAAGTTTACAATAGAGTATCTTAACTCAAATTTATGACAAGCTTTGGGGTTTGATACGAAGTAAACATTTAATCCAGTTTTGTTGACACACAGGTAAAATGTTAGCCTTTTATACAGGTATTTATCAAACAAATTCTCTGGACTTTTCCAAAACTTTCTGGGTTAATTTATTTTTCCAAAACTTCTCCATACATGGAAATGTCACATTCAGATTCCATGATTTTTCTATGCATTTCATAACTATATAAACCCTGCAGACAGCTATGAGATAGGAGTTATGTTTGTATGAATAATGTATGGTTACAGTAAAATTAGTTTTAGCATCTCAAAGGGGGCAGCTTTTCTTCGTTTTGTACCAATATGAAACCACAATTTCCCAAATGGCGCAATAACACATCAACAACTACTACTACCTACTCATTACATAGTTTGTTGTATTTGTTTTTTTTAAACCACAGTTTGTTCTAGCTTATTTTTAGAGTTTATTCAGGGTTTTTTCTGTCATATTTTTGGGCTTTGACGCCTTTATTTCAGAGGAGAGGACAGGATACAGTGGATAGAGCAGGAAACCAGGAGAGATAGTGGGGTAATAGTATGCAGGAAGAGGGCCACAAGATGGAATCAAACCCGGGCTACTTGCTATATAGGCGTGTAACTTAACCATTAGGCTGAATCCACACCCTCTTATTAGTAATTTTAATCTATTCTGCTTTTACTGAGTTTATTTTATCTTTGATGAATAAACTTCTCTCTCTCACAGTGTTGAAGAAATGTTTCTATGTTTAAATTTTTTTGGTTTTGGCCATTAGACAGGCAAAGCAAGCCCTGTTGCGACATCACATTGGGCTCTCTGCATTTTTGGAATCATCATCTACGGTTTAAGTGTTAAGAAGATATATTTTGTACGTTTCAACAGTTTGAAATATGAAGATTAAATGGTGAAGTTTATATTTTACAGAGCTCAAAAGAGAGGAAGATGTGTCAGGGGCAAATAGGCTGGGAGTCTAAAGCTAAATGTAAATACAGTCTAGACATACATCCAATTTACACATAGAGCTTATTTACATTTAATTTTCTACACACACAGATTTACACAGCCACACACACACACACACACACACACACACACACAGAGGCATGTATAGCATAGTGCCCAGTCTCATCTCATCTCCAGACTGCAGATTAACGGCGTAGGATTTATGGTGTTAACCCTGTCACACTGGAGGAAGACAAATCAATGTCCCTGCAGACGCCAGCTCATATACTTATGGCTTTTATTTATGTATATCCAAGGACGAGCTGGGAGAGGCTTTGAGAATGTTTTCTCATCAATGCTCGATGCAATTAGATGGTTATATAGTGGAAAATGCATTGAACATGAATGCACGTAGTTCTTTCAATAAAGCTGGAGAAAGTTATTGTATGTTTGTTTTTATAGAGATAATAAATTGAGGAACACTGGATTTATGAGAGTGCAAAGGCTGCAGTGACGCCAACAAGTGTGGTGGATTAGTTAATTTTAAACAACTGGTGAAAAGGTTTTTGTGTAACTTTTTCTGATTTATAGGTAGACAAACAAACAAATGAATACCACTTTTTAAAAGATACAATGTAAACAAGTCAACAAAAGGTACACCAAAGCAGAGAGTATTGGTTTTTGGTTATATGGGGGATGTGAGACGATGGAGGGTAGGAATAGGAGGCGGGGGAGGAAGGGGAAATGGGTCAAGCAAGGTCAGGATTGGATGTTTGCACCCACAAGGCAACAGCTGAGTAGGGAGAAGAGCAGAGGGGGGAAACAGAGAGGGAAGATAAAAAACATGAAAAGAAGGCACTGAACTCTTACCTTTCTACCCTCAAGGAAGGTGAGAGCTGTGCCGATATTGGCGACCCAGTGGATCCTCTTTAGCTTCTTGCCCTGCTCACATTGCTGGAAGGAAGAGGGGGAACAATAGAGGAAAAAGAACAGAGAAACAAAGGAGGAATGATGGATAGTGAACATAAAACAGTAGAAAAACAAAGGTAAGGCATTTCAAAGCTATGATACAGGTGTTGGTGTTATGATGGAAGATCAGGCTTATAGAGCATAGACGCTATCAGCAAACACAAATACAGCTCGAATGGATAAAGAAATAATCATCAGTACGGTGAGAAAGATGGAGATCCAATCAGAGTTGTTTGACTATAAACACTTGGATCAATAGGACATGGACAGCTTAGACTTGAGGCTATATTGGTCAAGTAAATCCCAAAGATGAGTGTGTGTGAGTCATCACCTTTGTTGAGTGTGTTTGTGCACTATGATCTGTCCTCACTAATCTGCTCTTTCAAGCATCCAAATAAAAGCCGATCAATGAAAACTTCCATCTAATCGTGGCTCACTTCACATGCATGGTATTTAGCTTTTTCCAGATATGTGAAAATAACACTTAAAGTAGCAGCAGCTCTGACTGTTATTACGTCAACACCAAAAAATGAATGACTCTCTTTGTTATTCCTCTAGTTGGATCTTTGTGAAATCAGCTCAAGTTGATATTTAATCCTGTGAGATCAGAGGATATGCAGTGTTTGAAGTCTGCGGCCGAGTCACATGCTGGAAGAAATGACCATGAGACTCACCAGTTTCTGTCCGGAGAGGACTTCCAGCAGGGCCAGCAGCATCACACCGTCCTTGATGTCCTCAAACAGGTCAGTCACCATCAGAGGAGGGACATGCTATGAGAGAAAACAAACACACCATTGAGCATTTATTGTGCAGATGTCTTGACTTTATTCTTTTTAAACAATGTGCAAAAACAGATCACACAGAAAAGATGTGTGGGATGGTGAAAGCTTTTGTTTTGGTTAATCCCAAGCGGCAACCTCCAGTCTCAAACTATGAAGCTCATGCGGAAGTGTTATAAACTGAAATTCATTGACAATCCGCTTGAGGCTGGCTGCAGAAACACCGGAAACCACATAGACACCAATTCAAAAAAGACGATCTTTGCAGCATTAATAAACATGTTTACAGCCTGGTTCAAAAAACAGCTTGGCTCTACGTAGATAATTTCTCTATCGGCACACACTGTACGGGTGCTGAATTTTTTTGGAACGCAACGGTTCAGAATATATTAAGATTACGAGTTTTTGCCCAAATAAGGACATGACTGACTTGACTCCCAGACGGGGACACATAGCTGTTGACAAGGAGGCTCAAACTCCGCCTCTTTACGTCACACTCTGCCTGGTTGAGTTACGCATTTCCAATATGGCTGCCACTACGTCCATTATTTATACAGTCTATGGTTAATCCCAATAATTCAAATGGATTTAAGAACCTACTGCATATAACAACATCAAAACACTACGTCACATACATAATAATGTATTTTACACATGCGTCATGTTTAACAATAATAAGCGACATTTGTTCACTACTTGTGTGAGGTAGTCAAGAGCCTCTGGGAGCCTCTGGGAGTCGGTCATTGACAGTATTAACGAAATAACAAGACTAGGGATGGGCATTCCAAGCAAAAATACTATTCAATAGTCTATTCAACGGGGCCCTGGCCTAAGGGCCCCACGTACAGAGGCTACAGGCCTCGTCGCAGAGGTCGCCGGCTCGATTCCCGGCCGGGCGACCATTTCCTGCATGTCTTCCGCCGCTCTCTACTTCCCACATTTCCTGTCTCTCTTTAGCTGTCCTATAAAATAAAGGCAAAAAGACCCCAAAATATAACTTAAAAAAATAATAATCCATTCAACGAATATTCGAATAGTCATCGTCTCAATATTATAACTGAAAATCCTCGAGATATATGTATTAAACAAAAAATACTGTGGCCCTGAAGTGCAAATCACAACGGCAAATCAGGAAACCCTACGGCAATTTAGAAGACACTATGGCGGGTCACTGGTGGCCTAGCGGTCTAAGCGCCCCACATACAGAGGCTACAGTCCTCGATGCAGGGGTCGCTGGTTTGATTTCCTCCGGTTGACCATTTCCTGCATGTCTTCCCCCACTCTCTACTCCACAAATTTCCTGTCTCTCTTAAGCTGTCTTATAAAATAAAGGCAAAAAGGCCAAAAATATAACTTAAAAAAAAAAGAAAACACTATGGCACTCATATTTGGAAATCATGTAAACCATGTCCTTCCAGGTCAAAGGATAGACCAGTCCAACCAGTGACGAGTCGAGGGTACCTATCTCTGGTTTGGTTAATGTCGTAGTGTTTTCTGATTTGCTGTTGTGTTTTCTGATTTGCCGTAGTGATTTGCATATCACTGTAAAAAAAGAAACAATATATATGGTGTATATAAAGGGCATTTATAAATAGGTTTCTTGTTCTCGAGCATATTATGTGAAATAAACTCAGTGTTTGAATTAAAGTTATAAGCTCTAACAAAGCTTTCACAGTTGTCTGAGAATGCAAAAACATGGGATTAAAGTCTTAATAGCTCTCGCAATCTACATAAAACTATAAGGCAAGACGTAGATTTTCTAAACATTATCCTGCTCTGAGTGGCACAGGAAGTAAATAAACCAAAGTACAAAACCTTTATTACGCTGTGAGACTTTAAATTCGGCTTCTGAAACATGGATAAAGAAAATCCTGTTAAAAAAAAAAATACTTGAAGCCCCAAAAGAGTTTGGCTGTGCCGAGTCTTACTGACAGCCGGAGTCAGTCATAAGCGGAGGCTCAGCAGGATCTGAATGGGGGTCTTCAAATCCTAAAATATGCTGATGATTTCAAACTGTATCCCTCTCATTGACTTCCTCCCTGACCTGACACAGGCTTCTAGAATCAGGGAAATCCACATATCTCAGTTTCTCGCCGGCGCCACATCAAGGATTTCTCTTAAAGCACAGTCACATGCTGGGGCTGAGGAGAGGGTTAGGGAAGAAGGGGTGGTGGTGGTGTGGGGGGATGCAGACGGCGAGCCATTCACAGGGAGATTAGCGGCGAAGGGGGTGAGGGACGAGACGCGAGGAGAGTCGGAAGCGGCTATGTGTGCACGTGCAAGCGGAGTGCGTATGTGGCGAGAGAGGGAAACATACAACACCCCCATCATCATAGATACACTATAAAGGGCTATAATTGAGTGGAAAGAGTGGCAGAGAGAGAAATGATAGAAGGCAAAGAGAGAGGGGACGCTAACCTCACGTCTTTCAAAATTAATTACCAAACACAGTGGCTCTCCTCACTAATTCCTCTTCTAATGTCATTTCATGGTTTTGGATATTAGAATATCCAGACAGCACTTGTGCCCCTATCATAAAGTGACAGAAGAAACACTTGCAAAGGCTCCTTCAAAAGGATAAATGATATCATGAGCTAATTGAAGTTAAATTTACCTATTTGTTCATTATAATCCAAAAGCTAATGAGGAAATTTCTGACTAATTACAAAATAAGAAAGTAATATCCATTTCCTCTGCTCAGCCACATGAGCTAAAAAAAATAAATCAAGGG
Organism: Notolabrus celidotus; assembly: GCF_009762535.1. Lineage (NCBI taxonomy): Eukaryota > Metazoa > Chordata > Actinopteri > Labriformes > Labridae > Notolabrus > Notolabrus celidotus. The sequence goes on along the minus strand of NC_048284.1, from coordinate 12,094,350 downwards.
CTTAATGAGCTAATTACATATGAGTGTCTGGGTCATAATTGATTGTGAGCTGAGGAGTTTCAGGATGTGTGTCTGTCTATGCTCTCTTGTTATTCCCTTGGTTCGCTCGACTCAGTGGATTCCAAAAGATCAACAGCAGGAGAGACATGACGGGAGGGGCAGAGACAAAGAGAGAACTGATGGGTTTCATTTTGAGTTGCAATACATCCAGTTTGAAGGAGCACTTGATACCAGAAGTCTTTTGTCTGAATCTTTTGAAGGTAAAGGACATAGTTTGTTCATTACATGATGTGAACATCCATAACTTTGAAAACAATGAATGCTATTCTTGGAAAAAATCCATCTTTGGGCCATGCAAAGGTATGATTGTTCTTTTTAAAGGTCTCATGACTGCTAGCAAGAAATGCATCACACAGAGAAGACTGGAGGTAAACACTGCATAGGCTGCCAAAATAAACTTTACCTCCACTGAAAGATGATGGTGTAAACGTTAATGCAAATGTTAAAGCAACTGTGAGCAGTTTCTGGTTGGTGTTGATTTTGGTGATCCCTTTGGACACATTGTTGTTACCAATCTTGTCCTCCCACATTTAGGTAGGATATCAGACCAAAAAGTTGTTTCATGCTTTCTCTTGATAGACAAAACTATCACTCTTTAGTTGTGTCCCAGTTCAGGGGCTGCATCATTTGAGGGGCACATTTGAAGACCGACTGCATCACAGCAGTGTATCGAAGGCTTCATATGCGGACAACAAATGATACCTACCTTTCACAGCCCAACATATCCCATGATTCTTTGAACACCAATTCAGCCAGATGGTGGACTCTCAAATGGCTGAGAGTGCATAAGTATTTGGTTTCAAATCAATAGAATATTGCACAATACAAATGTATAAAAAAGACAGGCGCCCAGATATGTCACGCTATCTTTGGAATGATGGTAATGTTGTCAAATAGAGAACAAAGGCTAGCAGCTTTTTAAGGCTGTACTAAGGCAGTTCTAACATGTTCACAATAAAAATGGTAACATAGTGATGTTGAGCAGCTGTAATTCACAAATCTGTGCATGCTAGCATTGGCTAATTAGCACTTAACATGTTCGTGTCTGTAAATGTCGGGACTGTAAGTATCAGGACTGGTCCAAATTCAAATCCGGACTCAAAACCTACCTATTTACAAAGGCTTTTAACCTATAACTTATTGATTTTTGTTTGTTTTGTTTTGTTTTATATAGCTGCTTTGCTTTCCTTTGCTTTTCTATTGTATAATTTATTTTCTTGTAAAGTGTCTTAGAGAAACTTTTGAAGCGCGGGGGTAATATATGGAGACAAACTACCACACACACTCAAACCCACAGGCAACTTATAGTGACCAATTTACCTAACAAATCCATAACTCATTGAGTTTTTGAAAATTAATACCTGAGAATGATCAAAAACAGATTTTCTTTTAAAAAGTCACTTAAATAAATGTTGATGACTTTCTCATAGATGTTATTATGTAATCACTGTTTTGAAAGTCTTTGTTTTATTAATTTTTGGTGCCATGTGTTTGTGACAATTTTGTTTTTGTTTCCATGATTTTGTAGTTTAATGCTACTCATCGTTTTTTTTTTTCATTTTCATTCTTGATTTTTATAAATGGCTGTTATTGCATCTTTGTTTTATGGATGACGAGTGATTTAAAAAAAAATAATTCTTGTTTTTGTTTTGTTGTGTGGACCCCACGAAGACTAGCAACCACAATGTGGAAGCTAATGGGGATCCTAATAAAGAAATAAAGAAATACCTGCACTGAATTATTTGGCAATCCTCTGCAAACAGTTGTACAGAAATTTTAGAAAAAAAACGTCTGAATGGTGACATGAGAGGGAAAGTCAGGGAGATATTAAAGACATAGATTCATCCACTGGGGATAATGACTGTCTGTATACAGTGCCTCTGCAACCCAGAAAAAATACTCTGGCATTGGGCCAGCCTACCGACCAACAAACAGACATTGTCACTGAATGTTATTTTTACTGGAGGTAGAAAATGAAAATTCAGAGCACAATTGGCAGGTTGAAAATTGAAAATTATGAAGAACATCCTCACGGCCAAGTTGGCTGAACCCTACTTCACGCACCATGATGTGCTGGGTTTTAAATTCAGCGTGCATGCAATGTGTCCGTCCTTCGCTATCCCTGCTATGAAGAAAAAAAAACGAGGGATGTGGGGTAGGAGAAGGAAAGTAAACACTGAAGGAGGAACTGGAAGCTCCGCTTTACTGCTGCTGTAATCTCTAAGAACACTTGGTTCAGTGATTACTGTACTAAAGCTGTTTGCCTGGAAAACGCCTGAGTGACGAAGAGACCTCTGCTGCTCACACCGGCCACTCCGTAATTAAGCTTTAACCCTCTCAGAGAGGATTTGTCAAAATGGAAACTTGGGGGCCCTGCTCGCTAAATTCTCCCCCCTTGTCACTCCACTGCAGCGTAGGGTACAACTTTAAAGCCTTGTATTCGCTTGAGAACAGAATTACATCAACTGGGCCAATATTTGCAGACTAGATATATTGTTTTAACACCATATATGTGACTATATTGACTCAACAATATCTTTGCCTGAACAAATAAAGGAAACATACCTGCTGCTCTCTTACAGTTTATACCTCAGGTCTATAAGTGGTGACTTAATCTGGTGAACTACTCCAAGTAATGAGAGTCATTAATCTTCTGTATAAATTACCAGCTTCAATACGTCCTCTCGTAGAAACTCTTTGTCAGAGCTCATAAGACTTCTTTTGTTAGACCTGTGGAGTGGAAAAGTGAGGGGGAGGGGTGGGATAGTGAAAGGAAGCCCTTACGCTGTGTCTCCACTCACCTAACGATTAATCACATACCTTTAGGCGCTGAATTAAAGACCTGTGATAACTAGAGTGGCCTAATCATCTGCATAGCCAAGGGCATGATCTATCCTTCTGAGAGCAGAGCTAAACCAACTGTTTAAGCTTTTTCCCTTTCGCTATCTTTACGTCTGTCTCTCACACTTTTCATTCTGACTCATGGGTCCCTTTGAAAAGCTCTCTGTAGAGTATTTATGAAACCACTTCAATCCTGCAAAGTCTACTGAATGACTTTCTCATTGAAACAGATCGTCTGCACAAGCAACTTTTGGCATTTATTCATCACAAATCTCTACTAACATTAACCGAGCTGCCATGAAGACCGGGTGCATTTTTTGAAATACAAATCGTCAGCCAATCAGTGTCACTATGGCAACGCCAGGCATCGGGTGAAAGGGCAAGCCTTTTTCATGATGGGCGACGAAGAGGAGAGCAACTAATTTGATCAACTCAGTGTAGAGGCAAGAGTGGGGAACAAACACTGTTATCTCACTGACAAGGTTGTGATGGTATCACTAATCTATTGATTAGCTGAATCAGTTAATTAAAGTGGATGTCACATGACATTCCTGGATCTTTGAACAATTAACTTGTGTTTCTGTTACAAGAATTCGGCTGATGGTCAACCAGAGTAGAGATGTATGCGCTTAAATGAGTGAACGTTGTCACCCTGGTTGGTCTGTACCAGAATATGTCAGTTATATGACATATTAATATTTCTATTATTGTAGGCCTAAAATGCAGGTCACATGGTCAAAGCTGTAGTGCAGCCACCTTCCACTAGCCGGGGCTGTTGCTTCAGTTAATGGCTAGTGCCATAATGCTATAATTCTCTACACATAGACTATATAAAATATGGACGTAGTATCCGTGACGTCACCCATCTGTTTCTGAAGCGCTGTTTTGATGCCAATCGGCAGCGGCAGCCATATTGCTGCTGTCAAGTGATTGTGACATAAAGAGGCGGGCTTTGAGCCTCCTAGCCAACAGCTACAGTGTTCCCGCCTGTCAATCAAGTCAGCTGTGCCTCTCATTGGAAGACTCTTAATATCAATATCTTTAAAATTGACGCGTTAGAAAAAAATTCACCCCCCTCACAGTGTGTGCTGATCGAGAAGTTAGCTATCCAGACTACACTCATCTTTTGTACCAGGCTGTAAACCTTTAAAACTTAAACTTTATTTCTGCTGTAAGATCGTCTTTTTTTAATTGATGTCAACGTGGTGTCCCGCACTTCCGGAGCCAGCCTCAAGTGGATCCTCGATGAACTGCAGTTTTTAGCACTTCTGCAATGGACTCATATCTTTAGACCAGAGGTTGCAGCTTGGCTCTACTACGCGGATGTAAACAAGCACTGGTGACAGACAGCATATTGTAAGAAGGCGTGGTTTGGCAGTATTTAGATCTAAAAAATAAACTGGTATCAACTACTTGATCGGAGCAATGCATACCCAGTACTTGCATGTGGATGTAAAGGTGGACCGCAGGCTGGTGTTGCTAGCTCTGCTAACTTTAGCCTACTCTGACAAACCAGTTTGTCATTTTTTACATGTAGACTCTACAAGGTGATGCTGTGTGAAATGAAAGGTCCTAAATTTTGACTGTTTTATGAGTGTTTTCTTACTGTTAATCCAGTCAGCTAGAAATTAAATTTACGATTAAATTGTTGTTTTGGAAGATCCCAAAACCAGACATCACAATTATTGCCCACTGACTACTTTTCTCTCTCTTTTAGATATTCTGATTGCAAAATTCTTGCCGTTTTAACATCTGCAAGGTAAACGCCTTATTGATTGCAGGTGGTTGCAAAAATACTTCAGACAGGGTGAAACCGCTGGCTTGACAAGGTCTGAAGGGAACTAACTCAGCCTGAAAGCACATTATCTATGACACATAACAAATCTGTATTCAGAAATGTTTTGTTTTTGGTGAACTAAACTAGCTAGCATGCTTACAGCCTATTTACTAAAATGATACACCTTTTTTTTTTTACAAGTTCAAAAACATATTTGCAAAATTGACCAAGCTATGCAAGTACGTTGTTGAGCGTATGTTTTCTCAGCTTGGAGCCTTCGCCAGGCAACCCACAGAACCTCAATAAGGTTGCAAGTATTATTTTGGCAAAAATCCTCCAGTAAACAGCACATTTGTGTTTTTACATATGCTTTAATGTGAATGTTGATTTTGAAATATTCCCTTATTCCCTTGCGCGTTCTACTTCAGTTTTTCTGGGGTTCCCTTGGGGGGCTTTTTCAAGCATTAACAATGAGAAAGACTGCGGCTTGTCTCTACTGCCTCAAAATAACTCAATAAATAAACTATGTGTTTACCTTGAACATCGTCAAAAATTCAAGGATTTTGAGTATTGGGGTTGGGTGTAATTTTCTGCTGGCACGGTCCTGAGACGTGATATTTAATATTACGTCAAGGTTTATTCCCTCTTGAGTGCTTTTCAAATGAATTTTCTGCTCCACGTCACCGTGGTTCAAGGCCTCCACAGCTGTCGCAATCAAATAGGAAACCTTGAGAGGAGCGTTACAGATTAAAATAACACTTAATTGTGTTACCCCGTGCCATATTTGCCCTGTCCACCCCTTCTTGACACACTATTCAAGCATTAATGGGTTAAATTGGGGAATGTAATGCAGTATAATACAACAATTACATGCATTTGATGGCATCTCAGCATGCAGCTGCATCAAGTGTAATTGTTTAGTTTAAGTTAGGGATATACTGCTGTGAAGGTTTATTGAGGTGGTAAATGGATGGTAGACTCTGAATAAAAACTCATCTCCTGAACAATCTAAATTGGTCCACATTGAGATAGAGGGCTTATATGTTACCAAGGCTTCAACACTGACAGTAGCTTGAAGGAAATAAGATAAACAGTGTATTTAATACTGTAATGTGACAGTCATAATGAGAGGGAGAGAAAATCCTGGCTACAAGCAATATGGGATTGGAGGAATAGGAGGGAGTATGAGAGTCAGGAAGTATGACTGTGCGTGTGTGTGTGTGTGTGGTCTTAACAAGCATAGTCTGTCTCATGACCAGCTCTACAGCGTGTTTATGAAAGGCGTAATCACCATAGTGTGTGGAGTATAGAAGAGCAGAGGGATTCAAAGTGAAAAACAATGAAACAGGGAAGTTTTCAATCCACAAACACCAGCAGCATTGTTTGCGTAAAGGGAAAATACAATGTTGGCATAAGCAGTGGGAATAAACCAGACTCTCTTACCTTTGCCAAGTGGGAATTGATCCATTTTGTGAATGTCCTCTTCTGCACTGCCTCCTGCTCATCTGTAAATCAGAGCCCAGAGCATCACTATCAGTCACATGCAATAATAAACAAAGAGGGAATTAGAACACAATCTTCTCATTGTCTATTGTTTAGAGGGTTGATTTGGTTTGCAGAGCTGGCTGCTGACTTTAATTAACTTTGATATTATTACTTTCAGTCTCATGTGTCCGTGCACAGTTGCATGATATCATACCTGACGCTGACGTGGCAAGAGAAGGAGTTTGACATTTAAAGATGGCATTTTCAGGAGCTGGACTCGTCTTTGTGTGGACAGAAAAATCCTGCTCTCAGAGATGCCCTTTAGCTGATAGAAGGGCAGTGGTTCTTTCTATATGATGACATGTCTCCCCTTATGATCTATAAGAGGATTGTATTCACTGCTGACCACAGTTTAAGAATGCAATCTGCAGCTTAAATACTCTGAAAGGCAACATATAACCAACCTGACATAGGGAAGGGCATTCTTTGTGGTGGCTGTAGTGATAAAGCCCATTTAGTAAAGGCACAATCAATAGCATAGATGTCTGCTGACGATGTCCCCTAAAAAGCCACTTAGCTTGAATGAAGACCAGACATAAATCAGGCTTCGTCAATCAAAGGCGCAAAAGAGGAAACATAGAAAATAAACACTTGCACACATAGGGAAAAAAATAGTGTATCACTGCAGTAATTTATGGGAGGAAAACTCATTATTGCTTTCTGCCCTTGCAAAACCAATTGTAACTTCTGTACTTGTAACATCAGTAATTTACAAATTCATGTGCAGCACTCACATACATCTCATTACAATGGGCACAAAACAGATATATAGTCCACCTGGGAATCTGAGAATCTAATCATGCACAGTGACTGGCACAATGTTTTTTCCTGTCCTGTCTGCGCTGCACAGCAATATCCTTGAGGCATGCGTGTTATCAGCGAGAGCGGACGTCTGACACAGTGCTTTCCTCTACCTTAATGAAATATGCTGACGCTTTGATTACACTCAAGTTGGTTAGTGTGTCACTGGGTACTGCGGGCAGAAGCACACAGTAAGGTGTGTAAGTGTGCACCACCACAGAGGTGGAAAAGAGGGAGGGGATGTTCATACATAATGCAGATACATACAGGCATAGTCATACGTGCCACTGAACAGGTCCCCCTTTCTATGAATTAATCTTTTGATTGGGTCCAGGAGTGATCAAATATTGATGGGAGGTAATATTGGAGGAGAATGAGAGAGATTTAGCCTCCTGCATCCTTGAGCGGGGAACATGTGTGACGGAGAACACGTCTGCACCAACGTGGTGCCAGGCGCTCTGTCTCAGGGACGAGGTGACTTTGAACTGTGCGCACACACAGTCACACTTAAAGCCCACACACACACACAGTCACACACACACATACAGGCGCACACACACACACACACACACACACACACACACACATTCACATTCTTTCAATATCACAAAGGGAAACAGCCGTACTCTGTAACCGAGCCTTGCAGCAGCGTTTTAACACTTGATTACCTCCTCAGCTACCGTTGGTCTGTATCATCATTAGTCTCATCTGAAGCCCCCCCAAGTTCACACTTCGACCCCCTACAGTGAAGATGACCTTAACGAGGAATCATTTCAATCTAGTTTGCTGTCTCAGAGGCTGTTTCTTACACACAAAATGAGAAAATAATGCATCAAAAATGGACAGAAAAGAAGTCCCAACTCTGAGCACTGATTCGGATGATTCCCTAAATTGTTCACAGATACAGTAAGTTCCAGGAGACAAATGCAAAAACCACCAAGGTAAAGAAGCTTTAATCTAACATATTTTCTCAAACAGTCAGAAGGAACGCTGAATGCATGGTATGAAACACAGAGGAGCAGAAGGGAAGGCTGCCACAGGGTCAGACAGAGAGATAAGCAATCAAACATTCTGACAGTCTGCCCGCTGTGCTGTGACACACTCACTGAGCTGCTACTTGTCTGCTAGGTGTACTCTCTTTACCTGCGGTACATCTCCACATACACACAAACACATACACACTCTGCCAAGGTGGAAACGCCCCCTTCCAATTTCTGCTCATTTTGCTTAACACACCACACACCCAGATAGGATCTTCCCCCGCAGGGACACTAAGTGAGGAAATTACACTGCAAAATGCTCTCTCTCACATGCAGCAGGCATTTACAGTCCATACTGCAGTGCCATGCTTAATCTCACTCACACACCCACACCTCCCAAAAAAATGAACACACACTATGTGCTGTTTCTCACGCTATCAGTGTCAATATGAGACACTCTTCCATGCACACACTGTCCCACTTACCGCGGAGGTAGTGGTAGAACCCCGTCACCAGGTTGAGAGATGTGTTCTTTTTCGGGGAGCCTTCCCCTCCTGCTCGCCGTGCCATCTTGTACCCCAGACTACGCCTCGATTCCTGCCTGCTTTCATGGGAACGCTGAGAGGACATTCAACCTCCAGGAGATGCTTAAACACGTGCCCTTGCTCCTGCCCTTGCTGCCTCTCCCCCTTCTTTTTTTTTGGGGAGGTGTCTTTAAAAAGCTCCCTGAAGCACAGGACCTCCTGAGATGACAGCGCTGAAACTGTTGCTCTGAGGCAGGGCAGGGAAGAAGGTGTCACCCTCCTGCTCTCCTCTCTTCTTTTTAGCTTTTGCTGTCCTCTGTCCTGTCCTGCAGCAACGGGCTGCAGACTCAGTCAGACTCAGTGGTTTTCCTGCCTGTTAAGCAGCTCGGGGAGTGTGATGTAAAGAATGTTTGTGTGTGTGTGTGTGTGTGTGTGTGTGCGTGTGTGTGTGTGTGCGTGTGCATGTGAGTGAGAGCAGTGCAGCGTCGGCATCAATCTGTCTTGCTTAGTCCGTCTCTCCCTCTCTTTCCCTCTCTCACACACTCTCTACCTCAATCTTTCCCTCCCACGTCCTCTCTCTCTCTCTCTCTCTCTCACTCTTAATTTCTCACTGTAGGCTGCGGGAACAGTCTACTTCCCTCCATCAGCCGGCCAATCAGAGCGCGTGGGAATGAGTGATGTCACAGCAGCCCCGTCCTGATGTGGAGAGGGAGTAGTGAGCGGTGGAGGGTGGGTTGAAGGGGACCATTTGGCGAGTTAGGAGGGGGGACAGCATCACACACACACACACACACACACACACACACACACACACACACAAACACACACATGCTCTAATACGGCGCTAGGACAGACGTGCAGGAATTCCCAGTGTGTCCCTGGCACTCTTACACCCCTCCTCTGTCTCTCTCATCCACGGACATACTATGTAGCGCTCTTGGGCTTGCAGCTTTCTTCTCTATAGAGCCTGCAGGGGTACAGACTATCACTGACAGCCATCCTGTCTGATCTATGCCTGCATTCCCTTCAAAAGGTATTCACTTTCATCTCAACTGCAGTCACATACAGAACATCGGTCTGTTTGTTTGCTACCCGGGAGTAAGAACTGAACAGAATACAATAGAGGTGAATAAAATATCTTTGTGTTCACGGCGAGATCAGAGATCACAGCGCCTTTAGACAATGTTAAAAAGTCCACAGCGAATGAAACAATGTTAAGTGGTAATTAACCTTCATTAACTGTAATTGTGTGATCTCCATTGAAGTGGAAATTCTGCTTTCAGAGCTTAGGCTTCAAACCAGCCCAAAAAACAAACAACACGACACACAATGGCAGCAGTGTTCATCCAACTTCTAGGAATTCAACATTTAAAGGCACACTCACCAACAGCAAGGGCTACTACAGCTGAGAGCAGGAGCTAAATCAGAAGAACAGTGATATGGAGCCAAAATCACCCAAACCCCCTCCTCCTCCTCTGCTGCAGTGATATGAGCGAGAATTACTTTATGTTGCAGTGTTATAACCCCTTCTTATTCTCACAGTCTGATTTGTATCTAACCTCTGCTCTGTCATATCCAGTCTCCCTTTTCTTCATAATATGCCCCTCATATTTTTAACACACACACACACACACACACACACACACATACACAGGCTCTGGCACTAATAGAAGCACTGGGCTCTTCTTTGAAACCAAATTCAGAGACTTTCCAGGAAACCAATATTCATGCAGCCTATCCTGGTGAGTCTTATATCGGCCTTAAAGATGAAAGGACCATTCATCACTTGTGTGATTTTCCCCTTTTGTTCTTTGGGTTCCCCCCCATAAGGGATTTTAATTATGAAAGTCATCAATAACCGATGGCAGCTGTCATCCGCTATCTGTCTGCTGATAATCACACTGCTGACACTCCTTATTCTAACAGCCATGAAACTGGTCATGGTAGTGCTATCATGAGCCTACTGCAGCCCTGGCTTTAAAAAGAGAGAGTCCTTCAGTGTCTGATTTAAATTCCAAAATATATATACATGTAGTGAGATTACTTTTTTTATATACCTGAGTGTGTACGGGCATGATAGATGGACTGGGTTACAGTTCAAAGAAATATTTATGCAGTCCTGTTTTTTTGTATTTACATATACATTGCTCCACTTGTGCACTCTATAGACCATAAAAGGCTTTATTTAACAACAGTAGAGAGAAGAATGCAGTGAAGCATTCATATTGCACACACTCAGAGTTCCTACTCAATAATATTACTACTGGAAAATCCTTTGGACTGAACTGTAGCCAGATGAAAAGACAAAAATCTATTGTTCTTTAAGTATTGGTGTTTGAGACTTCATGCCATATATCCTAACACTTCCCCACTTTGTGATAAATGTAAACAATATACTGGAACACTTGCCCATCATTTTTCGTCTTGCCCTAAATTATTCTCCTTCTGGGAACCTTGTGTTTGATTATATATTAAAAGCTTTTAATAAAACTATTACTCCAGACTCACTTCTTGCTATATTCGGTTCAGTAGACACAAACCCTTCCACAGATAAATATTTAGGGCAATCTATTTCCTTATTTACATTGTTGGCTAAACACCTTATTTTACAAATGTGGAAGTCAGAAGCAAGTCCTTCATTTCAGCAATGGCTCAAATATTTGGGGAATGTTTTGCATATGGAAAGACTGCGATACAAATAGCTAACAGAGAAAACACTTTCATGAAAATATGGAAGCCTCTTTTGGACAAATGGATGACCTCTTCCAACATACCTCCCTTTCAAGCCACCTCACATTGCGCTTGAACCCCTCCTAACAGCATCTCAGATGACACTTGTGTGATGCTTACGTTTTGTTTTGTTTGTTTGTTTGTTTGTTCTTTGTCTTTTTTTCTTTCTCTTTCTCGTATTGTATGAATGTATGACTCTTATATTTGTGCTGTCAATTTCACCACCTCAACTACTGTCAGCATTATAGCATCTTTCTTTTATTCTTATTTGCTTATTTATTTCATTATGTCCTTAATGTTAGTGTTGTTTTTTTGTCTTATCCATGCCTAAAAATCAATAAAAAGAAAGTGAAAAAGTATTGGTGTTGCTGCAGCCCACACATTATCAGTGATGTGAATAATAGAAGAGGTTGTATTGACTTATAAATCAATGCAAAGTTTGTTTCTATTAATATCTGTCTGTCTGCAAAGGTGTTTAATGTCTGATAAATCATTTCAGGGGTGCTGCGCTTCAGTTCAGAAGAGCAAAGGAACTATCCATGGTGCTGAACACATCACTGGGGCTCATCCTAGCCTGGGAATGATTCAAGTTCAATAGAATTAACCAACAATGAAGACACACAAATGAAAAACAATTAAAGTGACGCTGGTAGATGAGATATTTCACTGAAACATTTCTATTTTTGACTGAACGGTTTTGAGACTTCTTCCTGTTTAGCTGCTAAACAGCAGAAAGCTGAACTTCCCGGGAGAGCCTAACTGTTTAGAAAAACAACCCCGGGACAAAATCAAAACAAGTTGGTGAGGATTCATGGGACTTATTAGACTTCACCCTGGGATTTGAAAGAAGCAAGCAGGTGCAAACACAAACACACACACATTCAAACACAAACACAAACACACACACACACACACACAACAAACTCAGCTGAACGGAGACACAATCACTTTCACAGCTACTGTACGAGCGAGGATAAACAGACAGACTCCTTTAGGCTGCAGACCTCAAGAGTGTTCCACTATTTCCAACAGAGACAGAGAGAGAGAGGGAGAGAGAGAGGGAGAGAGAAAGAAAGAGGAGACAGAGGGGGGTGTGGGGGGGCGATTGGTGGGTTTAAACAGACTGAACCTCAGCTGGTCTTGATCCCTAATGGAGCCCCTGGCAGCCCTACAAAACACCAGATCTCTCTCTGAGGTTGTGGAGGTTGGACGTGGGTCAGCACTCGGCGCTCACACAGGTATGTCTGCGGGGTGCAAGGCATCCTGAGGAGAGGAGGAACAGCCTCTTTTCAGCCATTAAAGGAAAAACAAACGGCCTCCTGGAGGGGTGGAGGAACGCTGCTTCTGCTCACACTGTAATCTATTCACCCTAAGGATATTTGGGTTTGCTTTCTGAGCAGCCAAGGCTTCTTATTTAGCCGTATGGGGAGTGTGATGAAGAGACACAGCGCCACCTGGTGGATAAATGATGCTTTAAGTGAAGCTGAAGAAGAGAGAAGAGAAAATGAAAAATGAACCAGCTCAGCTTTTAAAACTGCAGCCTCCCAGATGACCCTGCTCTGCTCCTGAGCATCTCTGATCTCTCTTAATCTATTAATGACTCCACAACTCACCGGCTGTGATTACGCTCAGGCAGATACGGACAGGCACTCGGCACATGCAGTACAAGGTTACACACTCTGCTGTCGCGCATTAATTTAGTAATGCATTCATTCAATTATATTCTTAATTTTATTCAAGCTGGCAGACATTTATATTCAAAGAGCAGCAGCATACCAGCGGCTCTGATGCGAGTCACAGTGTCCATGTTCATATCTATCTGCTGTACACTCGCTTTTAGATTTCTGTAGCGATAATGTGTTTTCTGTCTGCAGAACAACATTAATGGAACATGCCTGTTAAAGCTATCATGTGCTTAATGGGCAGCTTTGTTATGTTCCAGAAACGTACCCTGTGATTGCTGCATACCCACACCAACACACACAAGCACACACACACACACACACACACACACACACACACACACACACACACACACGCACACACACACACACACATACGTAATCCACTGCACCGTCACACAAATTGATTTAACAGGTTTTGGTGGCTTTCCTGCCCCTCTCCTCCACCCGAAAGCTTCTTTATCAACTTCCCAGTTCCAGCTCTTTCCTTTCACCCCAACAATTCCTAATTTAAAAACCCCTTCTCTGCACTTCCGCCGGAGTACTTTAGCCCTAACGTTCAATAACACCCTCTATCACACCCTCAGCACAGCCACTCAACCCTCGCATGCCCATTCACCCTCTCTGTGCGACGTCCCACCTCATTTGCAGCATATTTTTACCAGTCCCAACATAAGTGCTGAGACGGAAGTCCAAATGCCACTCCATTAGCATAGCTAATTACATTTCAGTAATAATGACACCACATAAAAGAGTGTAAGAAGGGGGGGAACAAGTCAAAGTGATTATCAAAACAACCCCTTTCCTCTTTCAAGCACCATCACTCCCTTTTCAGCAGCAGCAGATGTGCGCAAGAGGCACAAAAAATGTCCAAATATCACAGTGTTCATTAAAGCCAGGCCACTGATACAGTCATTTCAGCTATTTCTGCACCTGCAGGACTGACACACACACACACACACACACACACACACACACACACACACACACACACACACACACACACACACACACACACACACAAAAAGAAGCACATGAGCATGCCAATGACTGAAAGGGAAAAGTAACGATATTGACACAGTAGAGAAACTAAACTAAATGTTTGCAGCAATGATTTAATAAAATAAGACTTATAAGAATCATTATAAACAGATACATTTGTCAAACTCACCTAGGGTTAATTAAATCAGTGAGAAATGATGTCATTTCAATTATTAATTCAATTCATTTCTGACTGAGATACTGGAGAGAATCAGAAACCACCCTGAGGCTATAACACTGTTACATTGAGCTCTGTCGGGTTTGAGCTGCAATATTCTTCCTACTGCACATTTCATGGGCTCTTTTCTATCACCTGAATGAAACCATATTTTAACACCACTCACAAACACACTGAACACAATGCAAATACAAAGCATCTATTCCACAGAAGGGCCCAGAGGTCATATCAGAAACACACTAAGAGCATTAGAAAGACTCAATTTGGCTCTGAAAAAAAAAAATCAGCTTGATGTTTCTCTGCAGCGCTCTCTATGAATGTGTGTGTGTGTGTGAGTGTGTTAGTGTGTTTGTGTGATGCTTTGTGTGTGCTGGAGAGTGCAGGAGTGGGTCAGACAGTCTAAGCTCTTTATCCAGGTTCAGTGGCTTGCCACACATTACGGGGACGAGTAAAGTGAAAGGACTGGCGTCAGCACACTAAATAAATCACAGCGGCCGGAGCAGGGAAATTCAGTTATATTTCTCATCTCTGCTGTGAAATAAAAATACTGCTTGGAACAGAGCCAGAATCAGCTACAAAACCATGTCAGCCTCCGCTCGGGTGTATTTATGCTTATCCACTGGGGACCTTTACCGTCTAACTGAAAGAGAATCTGGAGTCTCCAACCTGCAGATATATATCCCTTCTATTTCACTCGGGCTACATTCATCTGTCTTCTAGAAAGGCCATTCTTTAAAAGGTATAATACATTCTCTAAACACCTGAGTGCTCCCCTTTTTTCTCACTGAACAATCCTGAATTATTAAAAAGCAGCAAAACAGGGTTTGTTATGTCAGGTGGCAGCTTGTGTTTGTGTCTGGAGCGGGGAGCCTCTGAGCGAGAAACAGCTCGAGGGGACAGATGTCAGCATGCAACACAACAGGAAATAACATCCACCGATACAGCACTTCCCTTGCCTAGCTTAATAGTGAGGCGGACGCTCTTTTTCCAGGAGCTTAGGAGTATTTAACATGGCAGTTAAACACAGGAGGGGAGGCATTTATCTACATGAAGTGATGGATGGAAGGTACCAAATGTTACAATGTTACAATGTTAATATGTCATTTAGCAGACGCTTTTATCCAAAGCGACGTACATACGAGAACAAGAACAAAACAAGCAAAGATCTAGACAAGAGGAAACAAGATCAGTACGGGTAACAAAGGGCTTCATGTCCATTTGGATGCAGGTACTGCCAAGCAGTGTGAAGGCAATGCACAAAGTAAATAAGGAAATTTTAAAAAAAATGTGTAAAATAAGGAACATCTACAGTGAAGCAACCAAACCATTTAAGACCTTCCATTATCTTCATCAACAATTAACTTGTCATCACCACAATAATGACCAAAGTACCAAGTGCTGGGTCACTCAAGAGCAGAACACAGATTCCCAGAGTAGAGCAGGACAGTGCGAGTCAACTGTAGCTGAAGACATGATCTGCCACTGGGGACAACAGTGGAGAACAGTCTAGCTAAGTGCATAGTGTTTCCTAAAGAGCTGGTTCTTTAGCGGTCTTCTGAAAGTAGAGAGGGACTCTGCAGATCGAATGGAGTTGGACAATTCATTCCACCATTTAGGGGCAACAGAAGAGAAGAGTCGAGCTAGTGATTTTGAGGCCTTATGTGCTGGAAGCACTAGGCGCCTTTCTGAGGCTGAGTGTAGTGGGCGAGAAGGGCAGTAGACCTGGATGAGGGGTTCCAGGTAAACTGGAGCGGTTTTGGTTACTGCTTTGTAAGTGATGATTAGAGTTTTGTATCGGATGCGAGCTGCAACTGGAAGCCATTGTAGCGAAATGAGCAGGGGAGGGACATGAGCTGTCTTAGGCTGGTTGAAGACCAGACATGCTGCTGTGTTCTGGATCATTTGCAGAGGTTTGACTGTGCATGCAGGGAGGCCTGCCAGTAGAGAGTTGCAGTAGTCAATGTGTGACATACAAGAGCTTGAACCAGGAGCTGTGTTGCGTGTTCTGTCAGGTAGGGTCTGATCCTCTTGATGCTATAGAGGGCAAAACGGCAGGACCGAGCAATCGAGGCCACATGAACCCTGAAGGTTAGCTGGTCATCGATCATGACACCCAGATTTCGGGCAGACTTAGTGGGCATGAGGTTTTGAGATCCAAACTGGATATTGATCTGTGGGTCTACAGTGGGACTGGCTGGAATGATAATAAGCTCAGTCTTGGACAGGTTGAGCTGTAGGTGACGTTCCCTCATCCATTTAGAAATATCAGCAAGGCAGGATGAGATCCGAGCTGAGACAGTTGTGTCGTCAGGTGGAAAAGAGAGTAATTCAAAAATGTCCACTTCTGTGATAAAACTAACTCATTTTAAACTCAATAAAATGAAAAGTGGGAATTCCTCATTCCACTTCTACCTCAGGAAGCTCAGACCGTCACATTATCTGTCCGACTGACCCTGTAGAGGTCAGGGCGTCACAATCTGACCTCTATTTAAAAACCTTCAAGTGCTAAATAGACCGCCAGAGGCTGAATTTTCTCACTACCCATTCCCCCGATTGTGACAGGTGAGAAAAAAAGACAGAGGTGTCTGTGGGTGAAAGATAAGAGCTCACATAAGACTCAAAGTAAAAACAGACAGAGGCTGAATGTGTCCTGGGGTCACTAGCTCTGGTGTCAGGATTTTATCTGTGGGGACATTGTTTGGTACGTCCATCAAAATGACCTGAAACCCCAATCTGACAGGCAGAATCACAGATGTTGTAGGGATGTTGGGGAACTGTCTTGTGGAAATAGTTAGCCATCAAGTTGTAATTTTGCTCTACATTGAATGTAACTGAGTCCATACTGAGACAAAGACTGATTGGCCAGACAACGTTACAGCGTCTGAGGATGGAGAGACATTTTCAAGCTTCTGGTGCAGCCTTCAGATATTCGGACAATGATGCATGCATTGTTCATTGTTTACTGTCTAATAGCAGCCTCAGAAGCACAATTAAAATAGCAGAGTATAGAAGGCTGCAACCTGCACTCATACGCAAATATCTATTTTTAGAGCTTTATAAAAAAAGATTACATTTATGGATAATGTATCATGTTTCTCTTTTTTTTAAGTTATATTTTTGGGCTTTTTCACCTTTATTGGATAGGACAGCTGAAGAGAGACCGGAAATGTGGGGAGTAGAGAGCAGGGGAAGACATGCAGTAGATAGTTGAGCGGCCTGGAGTCCAACCGGCGACCTCTGCGACGAGGACTATAGCCTCTATACGTGGGACGCTTAGACCGCTAAGCCACCAGCGCCCCTATTATGTTTCTCTTGATGTCCAGATTTCTGCAGACAGACAAAGTTTGCTTCAAACAGCACATCATAATCAACACCAGAATGCATCTGTCATCACTTCTTGTCCCTCACCTGCAGTTTCTGCACTCTAATGCAGAATAAATTCAGTCAACAGCAGTTTCTAACACAAACTCCTGTAAATACTCCTTTTACTCCGGAGTCTCTGTCATTTTCATTAAAGGCTGCTTATGCTACAGATGCTCAATTTTGCGGCGGCTCCAACACAGAAATGCCAGAAGGAGTTTTTTTTCTTAGTCATATACTTTTAGGGTTTTCCATCCGTTTACTCTCTCCTTCTTTAAAAGCACACTGATGCTTCATATTTAGCTTGCCTGAGCTCATATTGGAAAACACCTTGACTTTCATGAAGATGTGATCTGTGCGGGTTTGGAGTAGATGCAGCCGAGCCCATCCTCCCATATTGTATGGGTGGAACCTTCAGTGGCCTAATCTTGTGATATGTCACTCAGCCCCTCACTGACTGTCAGGTCAAAAGAGATTATAATCTGATCTGCAATAGGAGCTGTCACTGAGAAACCAGTGTGGACTAAGCACAAATACCTCTTAGTATTCAGACACACACACTGTCACACACACACACAGACAGACATCTTTTTATCAAACATAATGTTCTATTAAAGAGGCAGAAGCTGAACCAGACAAGGCCAATAAGCCCACAGGGCGAAAAAACCCTGTGCTGGCTGTCATGCAACAGCCGCTATGGCAACCAGTCATAAACACAATCTGGTAAGACGAGGAGAATAAATCACAACTCATGCTGAAACTCGGCCCCACACTGGACGCAGGGCCACAGATCTGAGGCTGCAGCAGAGTACTGGCCTCATGTAAGCAGCCTTGATGACTGCTCCTGTTGAACCACTCAGCTAAACTGCTGACTCCCAGCGGTACGATTGGGGTAAAAAAAAAAAGATGCATCGCAGTTTATTTTTAAACACCAAATGTTTGTTTCGGTGTCTGACCGCGGGTGTGGGCACACATGGATGTGTGAAGCGGCGGTATCCAGAGCCGCAGACGATAAATGGTGGTGTCAGAACTAAACAGGAGGCTGGCATGGCTCAAGGTGACCGTCTGCTCGGGCCTTCCTTGGCTGCGGCCGAACCATAATGTCGCCCCTGGCAACAGGATGTCACCCTGGCTCCGTGCCAACCTGAGGATCTTTGCCAGTCCCGCTAGCAATCAGGAGCTTAAAAAGTGGTGTGTGCGCTCTCTCTCTCTCCCTCTCTCCCTCTCTCTCCCCTGCTTGTCCAGTCGTTTTCTTGATTTTCCTGCTGCCTCTCTCATGCTCTGCCATCCATCCAAAACTCTCAGTCCAGATGGGCTGACCTCTGGCGCTGCTGCCCTCGCCCTTTGCCCTTTATTTCACCTTTTCTTTTGTCCAGCATCATCACAGACCAAAATAACATCAGCAGGCTATTGCAAAAAAATTGGACCATACTGCAGATTTTGTCTCCTGCATTGAATGAGGAGCTCAGTTTGCACCAATCTCCATCTGTAATATCACAAGCAGATTGCCAACACAGGATTACTCTCAGCCTATACACACAGTAAAGCTCGAGCAGGTCCTCTCAACACAATGAGACTTTGCTAACTCGCCTGCTTGACGGGCTCGCAGACGGTAAAACTCAGAGACGTAGGCGGGGAATGTACGCCTCCGCCGCCCACGACGATGAAAACAGGTGAGAGATGGAAGCAGGGAAAACGGTGCATCGCTTTTCTCATTAACGAGAGACAACAAACAGGCGAATTCCACAGCATATGGAGGAGTTCAGGCTGGGAGGTGTTCAAAGCGGCCTCGCCGTTCTCTGCCATATGGTGTCACTAATTGCGGTTTTTTCACTGTGACAGAGAGGTACACGAAAAGAGATGGTTGAAAGGAGATCAACACAGACCCAAAACTGGGGCGAAAGTTTTGATTGTTTTGATGTCGCATTGAGTGGTTACTAACAGCTCCCAAATTGAGCCTAAAGGGAGTATGGCTCATTTCATGGTATCTGGCAATTTGTAGAATGTGGCTAATTTGAGAACATTGTTCTCTCTTGAGATGAAGACTAAAATATGTTAATCGAATCAGGCTTTAAAAGACAAACAAATGAGTTAAGGTTACATATATGGAAATCTCAAGGGATGTGATCAAGTTTTCCTGAAAACATTTGAACACAACACATCAGTATATAACACATCTCTGAACATTTAGACTCACACTCTGAGGTGTGAAAACCCAGAACAAAGGCAACATTTGATTTCATTAAGAGATGTCATTTGGGACTACACACATGCGACTGCTTATAGAAACACTACATGCTACCAAAGACAAGGAACACCTGCTTATGTTATACAATGTTTAATGTTCAGAGACAACATAAGTGATCCTCTTTGATTCAACATAATGAAGAAACCCTCACAGGTCAGCCCTCGTCTCCCAAGAGATGGATGGCAACCTGAACACATCAAATAAGATGTCAAGTCCAATAAGACTCCATAACCTCTGTAAATAAACTAATGTGATCAGGCCCTCAGAGAAGAGCATAATACAGATAGCATTAAGAGAGAAACATGAATAAATATGAAAGGTAATGTCCAAGAAAATCAATGAAAACAGAGTTACAGCTTACATTGTGTCAAGGCTACATGCAGAAATTAGCCATGTAATTCAATAACCAGTGACATTGTATACATGCTCCTGTGGTTAGAGCAAATCTGCTCATGTTAAGGACTTCATGTTTACACAAAAACTCACACCATCCATCTGTGATATAACTGCAACAACAAGACCTGCGTTATCTGTCTACATGCCTCAACACAATAAGGCAACTGTTGGTAGAAGGACTACATGGTGTAATGAGATAAAGGTTTCTAGACACACCCCTGACAGCAGGACCCAGTCACTGCACTATTTTTGGAACAAGTCACAATGGGGACAGAACTGCATTATTTACCGCATGTCTTCTCACCGCCTTGAAGTGTTAAATGAGACTCCTGAATGAAAGTGGACTCCCTTAAGATGGCATTTTTTCTACATGGAGTTTCTCTGAGTTTACAGAGATCTACACAAACATCTAAATATGCTGATGCAGAAGCACCACCACTTCCTAGTGTGGATCAAATCTGCACAGCTTTCCCAAAAACAGGTATTTGCATTGACATAAATAATACAAGAGTTTTACACCACTGCATTAAAACTCTTCCAGGCTCACTGATTACGTATTAATGCATCAATTTGTCTTTTGCAATGCGGAGACGGCTTAAGAGGGGGAGCTGCTAAAATTAGATCAATCGGAGTACAATTGGGATTCAAAGAGTGCACCCACACCTACACTCACACACACACACACACACCTACACACCTACACACACACACACACACACACACACACACACACACACACACACACACACACACCAGTGATGCAGAGGCGCCACGTGGCTGCTGATGCTGTTCTCAGCTTTCACTGAAACTGCCACCTCAGAAGCCACACAGGGAGCTGCCATATTGGATCTCAGATTCTGGTGTCACCTGACTTTCCTGCTACTTTGCGAGCATCATTGATCTGCTCTTGTCCATCAATAAGGGGTGTGTGTGTGACTTTGCCGCACAGGGGATACACTGTTTTATTCTGGAGACTTTGGAAACTGTAAATGCACGAGAAAGATATACCTGCATTATTTGACTGATGGTAAGAAAAATATGAATATACTGTGATGTCTGCAGCAAATTTTTAAAAAGCGAAAGCAGATGCAAGCTATGAGAAATCTAGAAATGTTGATTATAATGTGCTGCAGTTAAAAGATAATGGCTTTAAATCAAAGCACAGTCAGTTATATGTCATGCATGCTGTGAATATGACCGTCCACAACAAGACAGTTCTGATTCTGCAGCAGAGTTAAGAGGAAAGAATAGACTTCGTCCATCCTGTCAGCTTCTCCAGGGATTAGCTTTGCTATTGTCTGGTTCCCTGTCCACATGCAGAAACGTATACAGTCACACACTCACTGTGCTGTATGAAGGCACACTCCAAGCAGGTCCTCTGACACACACACACATGCAGGGATCATGTGCACACATACACACAGACAGCAAGTACAGATCAGAACAATGCACTGTAATCTCACATTTTTTTTTATCTGATTTTTTAAAGGCTGTCTCTTTACCCAAAAAAGAACAAGTGTTTATTTTTTGGTATTATGTGCTGCACCACTTCATTCACAGACTAACAGCTGCATGCAGATAAACATCTGAAAGCTATGTTATAATCAGTTATTTTTACTCTGGCGTACTGAAGTTCTGCAGAGTGTGACATTGCATATTTTATTCTGTGTTGTCCTTGCCATACCACATATCAAAACGCCAGACAAACCACCCTCAGATAAGACTTACAAGGTCCAAAGCGAAAAAATAAAAGATGCTTGTGAGATGTTTTCGCAGTAACAGTAAGTCTTCTTTATCTCGTGCTGTTTCTGCTGTGTCATGCCAAGCACTAGGTCACCTCTAAAAACGCTGCAAACCCACGGAGGAGCAGTGTGAGTGAGTAAGCAGTTTAAGCCTACCTTGCAGCTTCTGCATCACATTGGCAATATCCCGAGCAGTGTGTCCGTAGTGCCTGGGTGATGCCATGCCGCTGTCCTGAGGTCACCAAAGTCACGTCCTAACTCCTGCAGTCTCACTCCGGCAAGCCTCCCATGCTGTGTTCAGTGAATCAGGCTGGGCTGCAGTAGTTTTGAGTTGTCACACTGACTGCAGTCCATCAGCACTGAAGCATTTCCATGTGGCTGTGTTTCTCCTCTTAAGTCATCCCTGTTGCAGAAGCAGTCTGCAATCCTCACAATCCAAAAAGCTCCTCCCCTGATGGTGGTGGTGATGATGATGACGATGATGTAAGAGCATACTGTATGTGTAAAGTGAATGTGTAAGCTTGCATCGCCTGAGCCTTTTTACTTCTGCAGACCAGACATCTTCCTGGTCTGCGTGCACTGCCACCTGCTGTCCAATCAAATGTGGTGGCTCTTCTTTCTCACTCAGACATCAGGACCAATAGTGTGCCAGGTATCTTCTTGCGCCACCTGGTCCCACTGTAAGAGATAGGTGTGTGTGCGTGTGCATGTGTGTGTGTGAATCTGGGACAGAATGTTTGTCAGCAGGGGAGAAAGTGGCAGAGACACAACAAGGGAAGAACAGAGAGCAGTATTAGCTGAAGCAAACACAACTTGTGACGGCAAAACATTCCTCTTACTTGATGTAAATTTAGAAGAACAGGCATCCAAATTATATTTAAAGAACAATCCACCATAGATACAAATGAGATTGTAAATATATAATTTAATACTCTAATAATGGAAACTAACTCCCAACACTTGTTTGGCACTTCACAGTCAAGCCTTTTCAAATTTGATATAATAATACATATGTATATTTATTCAAGAATCTAAAGATTTCATGTATGTTACAGCAAAATTTGTATTTTAATCAAGCGGCAACCTCTGGTCTAAAAATATGAGTCCAATGCAGAAGTGCTAAAAACTGAAGTTCATCCAGGATCCGCTAGAGGCTGTTCTCCGGAAGTACCGGAAACCACATACACACCAATTAAAAAAAGACAATCTTTACAGCAGAAATAAACATGTTTACAGCCTGGTACAAAAGACGAGTGTAGTCTGGATAGCTCATTTCTCGATCGGCACACACTGTAGGGGGATGAATTATTTTCTAATGCGGCAATTTGAGGATATTAAGATTACGAGTCTTCCAATGAGAGGCACAGCTGACTTGATTGACAGGCGGGAACACTGTAGCTGTTGGCTAGGAGGCTCAAAGCCCGCCTCTTTACGTCACAATCGCTCGACAGCAGCAATATGGCTGCCGCCGACGATTGGCCTCAAAACAGCGCTTCAGAAACAGATGGGTGGCGTCACGGATACTACGTCCATATTTTGTACAGACTATGATTTTAATGCACCTAAGTGAGCCACTTTGAAGATTAATCAGACACCATTTTTTGACAGAGATTTAACTTATTCTGATTTTCTGATTTAGACCGTAATACTCCTGATGATAAAAAAAAACACTCTAATTGTTAAATTAAAAGCATGGGTGAAAAAAATCAATACTCAACTCTATTATGAGTGCTATGTAACAAGATGAGCTACATGTCTAGAAATATGAGGGAAGGAGCATGTGCTGTTACATTTACATAAATCAACAGGTCCAAATAATGTGTTTATTAATGAAAATAAATTATTTAATTATAAAGTAGAGAAAAGTACACTATTTGGATGAGGGGGTCAAAATTTGTCCTTATGGGGTGCGCTGGTTGACGGCAGTATCCTCACTCTGAGATCTCTCCCTAAGCATGTTCACTGCATTTGTGTGCATTTGTATGTATATATCAAAAAAATGTAATGTGTAGCATGTCCAAAAAAATAGCATGAGTGAAAAAATTGAATTTCTCCCCTGGGGATTATTAAAGTACCTCTCTTCTTCTTTCTTCTTATATTTTCCATGTTTTCTCTCATAGTTTACTACGCTCTATTATTCACAGATTACTGAGCATGTTCAGGATTTATCCCATGACATCATCTTTTCAGTCAGCTCTACAGACTGCAATCATGATGTCAGCCTGGTTCAGTCTGCTCGGATTAAGAGGAGATTTGATTGAATTTACAAATCCAAACCTTGAACATCTCTTTAGAAAAGTGTGTTTTGGGGTTTTTGCTTTAAAAAAAAATTATAAGAAAGAAAACTGCATATCTTTAAGCCACAAAGGCAGCCAGTAGCACAAGTAAACAATGAATCAAAATACATCCCGGCCAATAAAACACTTCTCAAAACTATCCAACATATGCTCCTGCACAGCAGATCAATGGCCCTCTTTGAAAAAGCAGGAGGGAGGTGTGATGACCCACGAGGCTTTGAGCACTTATCGCGATGTGTAATCCCATTAGACGAGTCCTTTCATCATCATCTCAGGAGAGCTCTTAGGAGAGCTGAAAGGGGAGCTGCACCGTTCTGGACACAGCCTCATTCAATAAAGAGAGAGAAGAGTGGGCACAAAGAATAAAAAAAGCTCACAAATGTCCATTGATCACAAACCCTCAGCTCTATTTGGGTATATAAATGTCATTAAATAAAATTTGGTGTGTATTCAATTCAATCTGTTGGGATAATCTGCTTCTGAAATTAATTTAAGGAAGAGGTTTACTGTAAATTAATAAGCTTGTGAAACTGAGAGCGGTTGAATGGGTCAACAGGACGACAGAGGAGCGCTCAAAAATCTGTTTTAGGAGAGCATATTTCTAGATCTTTGTATTCTAGAGGCTCCCATTGAAGCCCCGCTGTATGCTGTATGTCTACACTTGCTAAGTCAACATTACGCTTACTGGGGGAAACACTTTTAAACGAAGAGATGAGGAAGGAAGAAGTATTATTTAGACACAGAAATCGGTACACATTAACTGTTAGAGATAATTGGGAGAAAGAGCTAGGTACCACTTTCTGGACTGAGTGGTGGCAGAGGGCTCTGGAAAGGGTCAATGCTACATCTCCCTGAGCGAGTCTTACATTGATACAGTTTAAGGTTTTATACAGGACTCACCTCTCTATAGTTAAGCTCAACAAATTGTTTAACACAAGTGAACTGTGTGACAGATGCTCTATTTCACCTACCAATCACACACATAGGTTTTTCTCCTGTCTGAAACTAAGATCATTCTGGTCCTGTTTTTATGATACATTTTTGTAACCCTGTACCTCCCAGCCCCTTAATCTCAATCTTCGGTGTCCCTGAGGACTTAACTCGCTTTTCTGTCAGGGAAAGAAATATTTCCCTGACATAATTTTTTCCTCTTTTGTGGCCCGCAGATGCATTCTTCTACAATGTAAGGATCATAAACCGCCACCTGAAAATTCCTGGCTACAAGACCTTGATGTCCTTCCTCTATTCAGAAAAAAATAAGTATAGTTGTAGAGGTTGTTCAGATCATTTCTAAAAGACCTGGGGTCCTTTTCTGTCATTTGTAAATGATATTCCCTCTCTTGAGGACTAATGTAATATATGTTTCAAAGGCCAAGTTGTAAAGATTCATTTCAAGATTTTGTTTGTAAGAAATATATTTTTTATTTTTTTGTATTTTAATTTTTTTGTATTTTAATTTTTTTGTATTTTAATTTTTTTGTATTTTAATTTTTTATTTAATTTTTTTGTATTTTAATTTTTTTGTATTTTAATTTTTTATTTAATTTTTTTATTTAATTTTTTTATTTTTATTTATTTATTTTAATTTTATTTATTTTTTGATGTATCATATCTTCTTTCTAATTCATGAGTCCTTCCTGTTTTCTTATTTTTAAGATCACATTTCCAAACACATTGGACTGGACTCTAGTGGTTGTCATTGTACGATGTGTTCTTGTTTGTCTGTAAAAATATAAAACTGGGTAACATGCACTTTTTGATTGATGTATACAGCAGAAAAAACTAATACAAATATATTATAAAGAATTTAAAAAAAAAATTGGTACACATGTAAATATCTCTTTTCCAAAAACAGACATTTGAGCTCACAGGGTTACATTAACAAATCCTACCACTGAATACATTCTATATTCAAGTTTTTCCATATTGTCAAATAAGGATATGGCCAAAATGTGATGTGCAAATGACAAGATCAATATAATACTCAATCAGGTCTGTCACAGCAGAGCCAGGGCCAATCAGTTTACCTCTGCAGTTTAACCTCAACCCACTCAGTAGCAACTAAATCAGCACTCTATCCCATTAAATGTACATATGAACTCTATCGGTTTGTATTTATCTGGTCAGAATAAGCGATTTGAATTTACTCGACACGGTACATGCAGGGATTTAGCTGGATTGGCTGCCGCCTCTGCAGCAGGGATGGACTGCTGATTCTTACATTTTGTTCATACCCAGCTCGGCTCGGGGTGACCTCTACCGTCGGTAGCCTTGCAGGACTAAACACATTCAGCAAAAGGGAGAGAGAGAGGGATGGAGAGAGAGCAAACACTACTGCAGCAGAGGGGAGCACACAAAGTAGACAAAGCACAGGGGTCAATGGGAAATCTTATATAGTAACCAAAGCCCTTTCTGTGGTAAGATCCATTTTCTTATCTAATCATTCACAGGCAGAGAGCTGCTGGGACCAGACAGACTAGTGTGGTAATCTCTGTTATACACAGTCAGCACTTTTCTGTAATCTCCTTAGAAAGTTAGACGACAACCTGGATGTCAAAATCAACCAAATACCAAGTATTATTTAGCAAGTCTATTTAATTTAATGCAAAGCTATCTATAGAAATACCCAAATAATATAGTATTACCTCGTATCTTTGCGTCGTTAACATGGAGTAAATCCTTGGACTTAAAATTGATGTTAATATGTTAACCTGATGTTGTTCCATGATGTAGATAAGAGAAGAACGGTAAAAAAAAATTGAATTTAGCTCTCAATCCCTTTAAATTCACTAATTTTGAAAAGATAAATCATGTCAAATAAGTGTCATTAAGTAGTGCTAAAAGTTCATCATTGAGCTGCACAATGTGTATGATATTATTGTTTTTATTAAAATTTGCAGAGGATAATGTAGTTAATGTATGCAACCAAGGGCCTGTCTCCACCAGCGCTTTTTTTTTTTTGCACTGGCAACCATTTCTACACAAAACCAATTCAGTTCAGGACTTGAAGTGTCTCCAGCACAAAAACAGCCTTGGTGTCTGCGTTTTTTTAATCTCTGCACTCTCATTTGAGAATAGTTCCATTTTTTGGAACACCTCAGCACTCATCAATGTTGCTTCTTCATCACCAGCTAATCTAAATCAAGAAGGGGCAGGACTTCTGATATCAACTTTCAAGGCTCTTAACCTATAATTGATTGATTTTTGTTTGTTTTGTTTTGTTTTGTTTTGTTTTGTTTTGTTTTGTTGCTTTGCTTTGCTTTGCTTTGCTTTCCTTTTTTGCACTGTTTTCCTTTGCTTTTCTATTGTATAATTTATTTTCTTGTAAAGTGTCTTAGAGAAAGCTCTTTTATCAATAAAATGTATTATCATTATTATTATTATTATTAGAGGTTCGTATGGAAGAAAAACTAACCAAACTTGTTTTCTCAAGGTACAATTCCCAGGACTAGAGTTGCTGCTAATATTGTAACATAATTTCTATCAATTGATGTAATGTTGAAAAATTCCATTGAATAAAATATGAAGAGCACAGAGTATTTTAAAACACACATAAACAGAGAAACAGATATGACAGTCACTCCTTAAGAAAGTGCAGCAGAATAACTTTCATGGGGCACCAGTTCGTTGTCGTGGCTAAGTGGTGCAACCAAGCGGCAACCTCCGGTCTAAAAATATGAGTCCAATGCGGAAGTGCTAAAAACTGCAGTTCATCGAGGATCCACTTGAGGCTGGCTCCGGAAGTACAGGAAACTACATACACAACAATTCAAACAAAGGCGATCTTTACAGCAGAAATAAACATGTTTACAGCCTGGTACAAAAGACGAGTGTAGTCTGGATAGCTCATTTCTCGATCGGCTCACACTAAAGGGGGGTGAATTTTTACAGCCCAGTTTTGACTCCAAACCTCCCCTTTCCAGTATGTCACTTCCAACCCTCTTACTGGTTTCCTGATTTATCCACTTTCCTATCCTCTCTAAATAAAGGTAGAAGAGCCCCTCAAAAAATACAAAAAAAAGAAAAGAACAGAACACTTTTTCGTGACTTTGCAACAGTATGGGCCAGTGAGAAGCACTCTGAACACTCTTTTTTGCACTGCCAGCACAGAATAAACATTAGTGGACACAGGCTCTCAGTGTGTCCATTTTTACAGTGCAATTCATAAAAAGTGTGACATGCTGGGCAGATAAGTTTTCAAGTTACGTCTGAGGTGTTAAATGTTCCATCATTTTGGGGGGAAATACCACATGGATGTTTTTTTTCCATTTGAACTGTGTAAACCGTTTCGTCTGCAGATTTTAAGGACAGGTGGAAGTGGGTCTGCACTCAAAAGCATGGGGTGGTGAGACATGCTGGGAAGTTATCCTGGAGTATTACTCCATCTAATGGACAAAGAGGGAATAAAATATGTTGGAAGAGGATGTCCCAGTGTTTTTTCCCCTAAACAATTCAATCTTTCTTTGTGAAATTATCACTGACAAGGCTTCTCATTTAAAATATCATAATGCATCATAAGCTAATTTTGATACCCTACTTTATAAATAAGTGCTGTCCTGTTATTAAATGCACAGAAAAACGGGGGCACTGATGGCCTATCGGCCCAAGCACCCCACATACAGAGGCTACAATCCTCGTTGCAGGGGTCGCAGTTCGATTCCCGGCCGTGACCATTTCCTGCATGTCACCCCCCACTCTATACTCCCCATATTTCCTGTCTCTTTTCAGCTGTCCTATCGAATAAAGGCAAAAAAATAAACCCCAAAAACACAACTTAAAAAAAAATATATACAGAAAAACTACTGTTCATGAGATTTCCTGCAATATTGTTTGAAAATGTTTAATCTGCTGAAGTCCTTACAGAATGCATAATTCCCTCTTAGAGCACTAAGAATTCCCCAAGTAATTTCCCGCCACTCTGTCCTACAATATTTTGACAAAGCAATGAACTCAAACTATGAGGCTCCAATAACGTCTCGTCCACCTTTGAGCAGAATGGCCCATAACACTTCAGTGGCTCCATAACACAACACAATGGCCACACGTACTGTTGTATTTAGTGTTATGGGTGTTTGCTGATTATTTCAGACAGGTTTTACAGCAGGGCCGACAATGAAGGGAAGTTCATGCTTTGGTGGAGCTATTCTCTCTCATGCTCTTTTTTTTGCCACTGAGAAAGCTAAAGGTTGATAGCATCTTAGTGAAATAAACTCAGGAAGGTTTAGCTTTAAAATCTTACTATTTTTATCTCATTGGGGAAAAAATAGGAAGTTGACAGGTTCAATGCTGAGCTTGGTTTTAAGTATAAGGGTGTAAATCATTTCTGGAAAGTCAAATCCACAGCTGATTGGGCAAATGGGCTGGTCTACATTAGGTGCATACCAATTCGACTACTTGCATCCTTCCTTCTGACTGTGCTGATGACCTTGCAGATTTGGTTCGGAGTGGATTAAAAAAATGCTGACTGTTGGATCAGGAATGAGTAACATGAAGAGGTTGATTCAGATTTTCTGCATCCTGATTTGTGAAGCGTAAAAAAAAAAAACACTTCTCTCCATCTGAGAAAGGAGCAGACCTATAATGCAAGCACAGATGAACTGGCAGACACTGCGGAAAGACTGAGCTTACCAAAAACAGCACTGGAAATCAGAGCAGTTTTAAAAAATCTGCCAGACTAGTAGAATGTTTTGCATCAGAGTATTATGATTGCACTCATGAATTTCAGCAGTGGTTTTGCCTTCAACACCCATCCCTGACTAAGGCTTTCAACTACTGGAGAAACTTTTATGGCAAGATTGTCACCAGTTGGTCTCTGTGGTTGAAGGAAAAATTTAAGAGGGATTGAAGTATTTATCATTTCTGAGAGGAAGAAAAATATAGGTGACTGGTGGACTTTCCTTTGGAAGAAGCTGAAGTGCTAAGTCTTTCTGCGCCACGGTGACACTGCTTCACATTAATCAACCTGAAGGAAATGATGGTAGAGGAAGTGATTATAGCAACACCCCGTCTCCCCACCTCCAGGATCTCTGTCCTGGATAGATAAGCCCCTCCTGTTGCTAATTTCAAGCAGAAAGCAGGAAATGTGACAGTGTAGTTTTCCGCTTCCATAAACAAGAAGACTGCCAGAGTTAGCCACCAGCACTCTGTGCCTCTGGGCTGAGTCTCTCTCTTGAGGGAGACAGACGCACTGACAGAGAAAGTGAGCAAGGGAGAGAGAGAGAGAGAGAGTGAGAGAGAGAGAGAGAGAGGGGGAGAAAGTAAGAGAACAGGAAAGAGGGGAGGCAAAAAGGCAGGAAAAGTGGACAGGAAAATCCATCAGAAGAAAAGAGAGTCGGTCAAGAGTTGACAGAAGGAGAGGAGAAGAGAATAAAAGACTGATAAAAGTATCAGTCTTTCTTCCTCTTCTTCTATAAAAGAAACAGACATGGCTGAAAACAACACAAATCTCTTCCTGGAAATACTTCATTCTTTTGATGCTGGTGAGTTTTTTCTTATTTCCCCTTTCTTCTAGCTGCTCTTTTTCATGTGGTTTCTCTGACTGGCACCGATGTTCCCCAAGGAATTCAAGCTTTAATCCTCTCTGGTATAGACTCAGTATGTGGTCCTGGTTCCTTTTTGAAGATTTATTTCTCCAACAATCAGAATATTTTAAGAACTCTTTTGTTATTTTTGAAGAATCCTCCCTTCCAAACTTCTATAAACTACCGACATGCTTTCTTAGTGTTTTTCCCCCAGTTTCCCCAAATGTCATTTCCAGATGACTTTTGACCAGTGTCTTCTTTCCTTTTTTCCAGAAGTTAGAGAAGAAAACAGCGGTGGAAATAATAGGCTAGTAGCAAAGTAGTCTTTTAATGCTTAGCTGTATTGAAAGGAAATTGATTTGTTTTCCCTGGCAGCAGTCCAACAGGATTTGTCTTAGCCACTGCATTCTCTCTCTTCTCTCAAGCACGCTTATGTTGGCACTCGTTCTTCCGAAGGCAAAGATGCAATGAGCAAAAAGTCATTCCTTTTTTATTCAGGGGAGAAACTGTTATCAGTTTGTTGTCCCCAGAAAAAACTTGCTTGGGTAAACACAACAGAGGAGAGCCTGTTATTATTTTGTCATCGGGCACCATCTTGGAAGAAGCTGCTGGCAATCCTCCATTTGTTATAAACAGATGGTTTTTGTAGTCTTGCTTGGGGCACATATTCTAATTAGAATTCCCTCCATTCCTAGGGGATAGCAAAAAGGCAAAAAGTTATTGAGGATTGAGTTAAGATGTAGTGCGTTTACAGAACTACTGTTAAACTTTTGTCCCTCAGTATACCTAAAGACTGAGTTTTAATGAGTGAAAGATATTAAAAACACTCATGTGGGAACAAAGACATGTACAATGTTTGTAAGGAACTTAGGAAAAAGACTTAATTTAGCCCTGATTATGAAATATCCTTTCTGTCTTCACAGTCCCTCTCATCATAGCGTTCTGTGTGTCCATGGCGGTTGGCCTATTCTTGGGGGCCCTAGTTTACGTGATCTTGACCTGGATGTCCCGACGCAGAGCAGGCTCTGCCAGCATCACCCGCCGCCCTCCTCGTCAGTCACGCTTGTCTTCCCGCAACCGCCCCGGCTTCAACCGCAACAGCAGCTACGACCGGCGCAGCAACAACAGTTTGGTCAGTGCCGCTTTCAGCTTCCATCGCCAGACTTCTTCCCCAGATCAGTTCGACCCACTGGGGCACAAATCTAGCTTCAGGGCCTCCACCTTCCACCCGCTCCTTCAGTGCAGCCAAATCGCCAGAGAGGCAGAGGAAGGTAGTCAGACCACGCTGCCTCGTACGCCAACTCTGACTACGTCAGCTGGATCTGCTCAAACAGCAGCCCAGCAAGATGCCACACCTCGTAGACCGGAGTCATTTTGGGGGAACAATGGCCTGAGAGGATCTAATGCCACACAGACCCCACCTCCAGCTTATGAGAGCATTATCAGAGCTTACCAGGAGACCTGCACCTGATCGGAATGGGACTGCCTGGCTAAATGGATTTACAAATTATATGGACTAAATCTGTATTGATTTATTCAAGCAGAAGAAGCTTCAGGAGATTGAAAAATGACATCAAGGTTAATTGTGTGTCCCACTCAAAACAATAACACTCTGAAAAACAATCAGTTCTGTGTGTCTTTATGTTTCTTAAGATATATATATATATGACATAAGCATACCTGCCTTTCACCATTAAATACAGATGAAGATATTTGAAAACAGTGATATGACACCCTCAGCAATGTGACAATGGCATTCTCTTATTACGACCAGTCCGTGTTTAGTGGTGATTGACACTCGTGTATGCTTGCACAGCGTCTTTGTTGAGTTAAGACATACCAGTGACTGGGAATTTATGCTGCAAGGCAAGACTTCTTCTTCACCCCTGCTCAAATAACTATGCAAAAGAGTGAGTGATTGTGTCTGTGTATTCTGAGGGCAGGCGAGCGTTAATAGTAGCCTGCAATAAAAAAAAAAATTGTACATGTGTTACTGATGAAACTATGGCAGAGACAGCCTTGATGTTTTAATTGCTGCCTCACTATTTTTTTTACAAGACTGTGGTATGAGTGTGTTTGTGTGTGGTATGTGTCTGTGTTTGCATGTACAGTATGAATGAGTCAGAGAAAGAGCCAAAGTTGGGCATTTGTTGAATTGTTTTTGTATTCTATTTTTGAATGTAATTTACTGAATATTTGCTCATAACTTAAGGCAATAAAAGCAAGAATCCAAACCGCAATGGCTCTTTTTCTAACTCGGCTTGTAGGGTTGGACTTCCGTAAACAAATTGGGGCCATCACTTTTCCTCTGGCAACAGA
This sequence comes from Notolabrus celidotus, assembly GCF_009762535.1. Taxonomy (NCBI): domain Eukaryota; kingdom Metazoa; phylum Chordata; class Actinopteri; order Labriformes; family Labridae; genus Notolabrus; species Notolabrus celidotus. The sequence goes on along the minus strand of NC_048284.1, from coordinate 12,061,308 downwards.
AGGTAAGGATATAATAACAAACACATCTACACTACTGCACCGAGGGGTGCCGCCAGGGGCGCTGCCAGGGCTTTTGGGCCCCATGAGAAAATATCACATTGGGCCCCATATATGTCCTGTAATATACCATTTATAATAACATCATAATCAAAGTTACAACAGTCTTTAAAAATGAATGCACAACAGAAAAGAGCAGCACTGAATCATGCAGAATAATGGATCTACAATGCTGTTCTGTATCAGCAATGCTAGATTTGATACTTTATTGTGTTCAAGTTTATCGGATCAAGTTTATGAATTACAATTATTAAGAGGTTAAAGCTACTGAAACAAATTGCCCCTTATGGGACCGCCCAAAATTCAGTCAGCATCAAAATATCTGATTTTAAGGTATTATTTGAATAATCTCTGTGACATTAAAACAGACTAAATCACTCAATGCTTCAACCTGCCCAGCATCCAAAACAGACTATAGGCTGTAGCTTATGTAGCTTAGCTAAAGCTTTGTTTTTATAGGCTTTTGGAATAGTAAAGATAGAGAGAGAAAAAAGAGATTCCCACAGACCCCCTTCAATAATGTTAATTGACATGCTATGTTGCTCACCTTCTTGTTCATTGGGTTGGGGGGAGTTGTGGGGAGACAGTGCACCTGCTGACATATCAGCTGCTGAGTCTGGTAGGGAGGGCGGGGAAACCCATTTAGTATAATTAGCTACAACGTAGTTCATCTCATTGTGGACATCAAACTAGCAAACAGGTTGATTTTAACCACTCAAAGACTATACCAACCTTTCCTGGAGAAAAAACTGGGTGACATACTATCGCTCTGTCTTCTCTCTCTCCTCTCTCTCCTTTCTTTCCCTCCTTTTCTGGGACCCAGCTGGGACCCAGACTTTGTCTTTCCAGGTATTTTAGCTGCATTTAGCGCACTCTGTGCACTGTGCAACTTCTGTCTGACTGTGCGGCACAGCTGATTAGCGCGACTCAGGCTGGGCTGTACCATTTCATGCCAATACAGGAGGGGATAAATATGAATTTGCCCAAATAAAGTAGAGATGTACATTTTAAGAAGACAGCGGGAGAGTTTTTTTAAATGACCTTATTCTGAATAAAATATTAATTATGATTTTTTTTTTTTTTTATTTAAATTATTATTTTCGGGCCCCCTGTCAGTCATTGGCCCTTAGAATCATCATAACTTTCCCCCTATACGTCGGCACTGACTGCACCCTGAACAGTTCTTATGTAGATTGATCCTCTATTTTACACCACCACAGGTTTACTGCTATATATCAATTACCAAAGAATACAAAAACCCTATTGTGAACATTGTCATTTAAAAAAAATTGTTTTTATGGCATGAGAGCAAAATTGGACTGACTCCCTTCAATCATTTAAAAACCACCTCAAGACCTACCTGTTTAAAAAAAAGCATACAACACATGACCTCTACTCCCACCACCTGTCTTTGTTCTGTTTTAAATCGGCTTTGAGTACCAAGAAAAGCGCTATACAAATCCTATCAGTTATCATTATTATTATTATTATTATTATTATTATTATTATTATTATTATTATCATTAGACATATGTTTGTAGTATGACAGGTGACTCCTGATGGGCAAATAGATTTTGAGTTGAAGGACTGCTGCTACCTACAACCCTTCTGCACCAAAGTACTAGTGACTTACTTTGATGTACACTACCAGTCAAAAGTTTGGAAACACCTTCTCATTCAAGGGTTTGTATTTATTTTAATTATTTGAAACACTGTAGATTAATACTGAAGACATCGAAACTATGAAAGAACACATGTGGAATTATTTAATTAACAAAAAAGTGTTAAACAAACCAGAATATGTTTTATATTTTAGATTCTGTAAAGTAGCCCCCTTTTTCCTTCATGACAGCTTTGCACACTGTTGGTATTCTCTCAGTCTGCTTCATGAAGTGGTCTCCTGGAATGGTTTCTAATTAACATGAGCCTTGTCAAGAGTTCATTTGTAGAATGACTTGCCTTCTTAATGTGTTTGAGACCATCAGTTGTTTTGTTCAGAGGTAGGGTTAGTACACAATGGATAGCCCTATTTGACTACTGTTGTAATACATATTATGGTAAAACCATATTATTTCATAGTTTTGATGTCTTCAGTTTTAATCTACAATGTCAAAAATAATGAAAATAAATGAAAACCATTGAATGAGAAGGTGTGTCCAAACTTTTGACTGGTAGTGTAGCTCCATTATATCACCTTTTATTTTACTGTGTATGCGTTTTTTTTACTTTGAGTGTTTCATATTTTTCTTAGATGTCCCACTTTGTGTACATATGTTACTTTGTGCTTTAAATGCTAAATGCCATATATGTTCACATGCAAGTAGGGTTGCCAACTGTCCCATATTAACAGAGACATTCCATATATTGGGCTAAATTGGTTTGTTTCATACGGGACCTCAATTGTCCTGTATATTGACTATTAACTCTTGTAAATACAGCAGACTGAACTCTACAGATCCTACATCAGATAAAACAACAGTGGATCATGTGCCAGTCACACCTGCAAAAAAGTGTGGAGATGATTTTCTCTCTGATGGACATTAAATGGTCAGACTCAAGAAACAGATGCAGCACAGAGCTGATCAAAAATGAACTTCAAATATCTTAAACTGTGACTTGTCATGGCTGTGCAAAAGGACAAAAGACTGCTTGAGTCAGTCAAGAGCAGCAAAAAGTATCCATGGAAAAAGTAAATTTGGTGAGTCATACTCCTCTTTTGCATTTAATTCTTATTTTGCCTGTTTTTTTATCTAAAGAGCCAAACTGTGGTTTCTTTGAGGTTTATTCATATGAGGTTACATAATGATACAGTAAGGGAATACTGTAAAGGGAATATACACACTTTCTGCATTTCCAGTTGAATCAGAATATGAATATACACTGAACTCACACATCATGCCCACACCACCATGGCACCGTGCACCTGTCCCTTATTTAGTATTGAGAAAGTTGTCATCCCTACATGCAAGTCAAAGAAAAAGCAGGCAGAGTATTGTATTTGTATTTCTATGTCTATGTCTGAAGTAAGACATGTAAGATTCACCCCAAACAACAGAAATCATTATATTTGACTGCTTTTTACACACCTGTCTGCAGCATTCCTTCAGTCACTTTAGGACAGTGCTTTGTTTTTACCTTCTCTCTGAGCACGTGAGCTCTGGCTGATGACGTACTAATTGTGGGACAAGGTTGTGTTATGTTTATGGACACCGGGGCGCCGCAGTGTCACACCAGGGGGAACATCTCAGCAGTCTTCTAGTTAGTGAACCGATTATTAAGGTAATGTCAAGAAAATGTTAACCTCAGAAGATAGCTCATCCAGACGGCTGGGTTAGTGTTCACTTTCAAGCTAGCGGTTAGCTCTAAGCTAAGTGTGTGTTAGCCAGCGGTCACTTCAGCTGGAGAAGGTGTGACAACATTACTCAGGTGTTTATGTTAATGTCAGCGTTTTGTGGGTCACAATGCTTGTTTATGTGCAATAACAAACTGGAGTAAAGGGTTGGTGTGACAGGCAGATGAAGTGACTGTCACAAGCTAGCTGCAGCCGTGTTAGCCAACAGTAGCTAAGTCAGATGTGTGTTTTTTTTATCACTGAGTTACATTATGTCACAGTTTATGTCAAAAGTTGTTTAATGTTGGCAGTAAAGAAGGGAAATAAGGCACTGCTCGCACGTCTGACTTCATCATGTGCGAGACAGACCTAAGTGCTAGTTCAAAGTATTAGTATTTGTGACTAATGGGGACAGACCAGGTGGAATTCTGTCACCTCTCCCTTTTAACTTGTACTTGGACAATCTTTCTGAACAGCTAAAAGCTTGTAAAACTGGTTAATCATCTGATGTATGCTAGTCATCCTGTCCCCCTACAGTGCTGGACTACAGCAACTGCTCAGAATATGCTCTAGCTATGATGTGCACAGTGGTGGACAAAGTACACAGCTTCATTACTTAAGTCAAAGTATAGATCCTCCATGTCAAATATTACTCCAACACAAGTGAAAGTTGTTCTGTCAAATTATTACTTGAGTTAAAATACTGAAGTACTTGCTTTTAAAAATACTTAAGTATTCAAATTACTTTTTAAAATATCTCTAAAATGTTGTATTTTTAAAATACACAAGTGTATTCAAGAATATATAGGCGTACATTCTGTTACATTATGTTTATCTAGAAACCATTACTTGAAATCTCTAAAAACTATACCATGGAATAAAAACAGAAACTAAGTTACTCCAAGCACAGACAACTTAGTTTGAAATGTTCATCTGGAATGAAACAAATGTTACGTAGCTCAACACACTTTCTCAGGTTGGACTGTGAATGTTTGAATGTTTGGGCAGAGTGGGAAACAGGGAGAACATTTCAAACGATACGTATCATTCTTCATTTCAAAAATGAAGATATGGCCATCATTCCCACCTCTAAATGAACTGCTCTGTGTTTGCTCCATGTTCAACTGTGGAGACGCACGATATACAGGTATAACTAAACAACTGAGACGAACAGAACTACCCAAACACATTTTACTGTCTTAGGGATCAGATTTCAGAAAAGAGAAGGAAATTCATGAGCTGACTAAAAAGCTAAAGTAGTGAGTAACTAGAGCACTGATAGAAATGTAGTGGAGTAAAGAGTACAATAATTGTCTTCTGAATGTAGTGGAGTGAAAGTAATAAGTTCCCCCAAAAAATAATACTTAAGTAAAGTACACATACTCAAAAAATGTACTTAAGTACAGTACTCCAGTAAATTTACTTTGTTATTGTCCACCACTGGATGTGCAGCATGATATCAAATTCAACAGCAAAAAGAGTGTTATAATGATTGCGAAAGCCAAGGATGATCAGAAGCAAAACTTTCCTTTTCTGTATCTCGGATCAAATATCTGTGGCACATTATCAGAAATGACTTATGTGATGATGATGATGATGATGATGATGATCTGCAGCGACAGTGTTGTGAACTTTATGCACAGGCTAATATGCTGGCACGTAAATTTCCAATGTGCACAGATAATGTTAAAACAGAGCTTTTTAAAGCTTCCTCTTTATTCTGCCCATTTGTGGTGCAGTTACAGTAGAGCTAAAATGTAAAAGCTTCAGGTAACATATAATGATGCATATTGAATCTTCCTTAAACTACCAAGATAGACCAGTGCAAGTTTTATGTTTGCATCAAACAATGCCCCTATATTTCTTGCTGTACTAAGACATTTCATGTATAAATGTGTCGCTTAGCTGATTCAGAAAATGAAATTTGAAGGGAGCTCACTCAGCCCACATTAAGTGACACAAAGTATTTTTCTTGCTTTTGGAAACACTGGAACAAATGCCTTTTTATGCTTTAATCAAAATGAAAGTGTAAACTGTTGTCATATGATCTTTGTATTTCTTGCTGGACATGTATTTTACTTATTTAAAGTCTTTTATATTACTCTTGTGCTGATATGGGCCTATGGGTCTGAAATAAAGTATATCTCTCTATAGTGGTCTGGTTAACTTAGCTGCTACATACTACATGCAGGCGGAGAATGTCTGTGGCAGCTCTACGTTGGATCCGTTGTCGGAGACTGAGCACAGCTGGGTCATCTGGAGTGAAGAAGGTGCTCCAGTGGAAAGATTTAAGTAAGTTATGTGACATGATTGGCTGTCTTTCCTCACAACATAGGTATTCTGAAACCATGGCTCAGCCTTCCTGTTTTGATGAGAGCAGCTTCCACTCTTTATCTAAAAATATGATGCTTTTTTTGCTTTATTTAGGAAAGGTTGCCAAAGTAACTGGTGCAGTTGTTTTGGGGTGAGTTGAAAAAATGCAGTAAGATTTTAAGTCATGTCTGTAACAGCCATGACTTAGGAAGAGGATTAGGGCCACTGGAAAAAAATAAAAAAAATTAAGGTCAACTTTTTTTATTATTATTATTATTCTGAGAAAAAAGTCAGAAATCTGACTTTAATCTCAGGATTCGGACTTTAATCTCAGAATTTGGACTTCAATCTAAGAATAATAATATTTAAAAAAAATGTTGACCTTACATTTTTTTTTTTTCCAGTGGCCCTAATCCTCTTCCGTACATGACCACTGCAGACTCATGTGAAAAGTATCCTTATATACCACCGCTTATTCATTGACTTTCCATAGGGGCTGCCTGTTTATCACTTATGAAGTCGTAGCCTTGGACAAGGCTGTGACCATTGACACCAGCGCTATTCTTCAGGAGAAGTACAAGTCTTACATTTATCTGAGAGCCACTCCTTCAGATGAAAAGGATAACCTCACTGCAGGTACTGAATGTCAATTACTCATACTAAGTATCATGTGTCCATTCCAAAAACATCTCAAATAAAGATATTTTCCATCTAAATCGTTTTGGATGTATAGTTTTGGAGATTCCCCCACCTCCCAAATCAGCAGGATGACAGCTGCAGTCATGCTGAGTGGTTTTATTCAGTCCTTGAGTTGGTCATGTCCAGGTGCCCAATGACATCTGCTATTCTCACTTCCTGTTCTTCCTTCCCTTCCCTTCACATATCTTTCCTTCCTGCACGTTATGGTTGGTCTGTTGACTGATCTCACTTCCACTGTTCAAGGTTCATTTCTGAAATGGAAGTTATTACCTCCCGACCTATGCTGGTACCACATAATCACTAAATAGCCCTTGTCGTCATGGTAATGTTTTCATAGAAAATAAATGTTGATGATCTAGCTTGTTTCATATTTTTTTTACACTGTGTATTTTCCAGGGCTCACACATAAAGCCAGGAGGGAGCTTCATAAAGCAGCGAGGCGCTTTCTGGAAATGTCATCAAGGCTTTTGCTGCAATCACTAGATGGTAAGAAAACAAAAGCTTCCCCTGAACAGTACTAGTTCAGCTGAAACTCACCCCTTCATTGCACAGAGGGAAAGAGAGATACTCCTTTTCATGCTTCTGAGACTAGAGAGCAGAAATTGTGTTGCTTGTAGAAGCACAAATATTTATTCTTAGAAAAGTACAGTTGGGCCGTAATTTTCATGTGATGAGGAAACACCTGCTTTTTGTTGCACTTCCTGTTTTGAACATCACACAGGGTATAACTGTGTATATTGTTCAGTGACTGACCTGTATGATTGTTTTCTTCATCTTATTTCAACTTTGTTTTGCTAACTTTTTAATATAAATGTAAGGTGTTAAGATGATAGAAGTATGCAACAGATTTTAAATTCCCATAACAACTCTAACAAATGCATGTCTTCATTCTTGAATAATAATAGCTGCCAAGTTGGTGCCACGTGGTTTGAAACCACCAGGTTTGTAACTTAGCTGATGTGCAGACTTGCAGTGGTGCTGTAGACAAACAGTAGTAGAGACTAGTATAGCTGAACAGCAGTGCTTTGAGGCATAAATGCACATTTGTAGCACTCTTTGTCCACTTTGCTCTGTTCAGTCCAGTTGACCTGTTTTGTCTTTGTTTGTTGAAGAACACTTTACCCATGTGGATGCAGACCCACATGAGGTGGCATTATGGGTCTTACTGAAGAGGACACTATCAGCCAATAAAGCCATCAGATTGCAGGCTGTACAGGAGCTTGCAGACAATCACCACTGGCACGGTAAATTAAAAATGATATATACATATTAATTCAGGTTTGAAGTATGATACAAATATGACAAGTGAGTTTGGATTACTTCACAAATGTTGCCAATAATGCAGACTACCAGTACCAGACTGCAGCCCAGGTTATAGACCAGAGAACAGCAGTGGGTCTGGCCCGGACACCCCAGGTAGACCTTCGATTCTTTCTACGCTCACCTGCACTGCCGGTCCCAGAGGACGTGAGTATGACATCTTCTCACATAGATAATAATATAATAATTATCTTTATTTATAGAGCACTTTTCTAAAACTATGTTACAAAGTGCTTAACAATGCCTCAAGAACATGTGCAAAATAAAGAGCATTTTAAAAAGCCATACAGACAGTGCAAGTGTTATCCCTATTGAAAGAACATGAAGTCATAAAAACAGAAAAACAAAGTAAAAGCAAAATAAAAGCAGGACCCTCTGCAAGACACCTTGATCAAATAAAATCAGGAAATGCTCTCCGATAAAAGAACGTTTTGAGCAATGATTTAAAAGAGAGCACTGAGTCCGCCAACCTAATTTCCTCCGGCAGTTCGTTCCACAGCTGTGGGGCCCGGACTACAAACGCCTTGTCCCCCCTTGTTTTAAGACGAGTTTGTGGGACTGACAACAGCTCTTTGCCCGAGGATCACAGATTGGTAAAAGGTCAGAGATAAAACCGGGGCTGAGACCTAGCAGAGCTTTAAAAGTAACCAATAGAATCTTAAAATCAATTCTAAAACGTACTGGCAGCTCATCCAGATCATCTCCACATCTGTATTACCTCTGAAACATCGTATGTCTTATGCTCTGAGTGAAGGAATAAGCTCTTACATGTAAAGCTGTTAATATGAAAGAGACACTAGCATCGATCTGTACTGATCCTTTGAAATACCTTAACAGAAAAATATGTTTTAAACAAAGATTTGTCAACTTCCTCACAGGGTTTGTCTGCAGAAGACGGACTAAGGCAGCTCCTGGGGTCTCTGCCTCAGTCTGAGGTGGACAAATGTGTTCAGTACTTCACATCACTGGCTCTCAGAGAGAGCACCCAGTCCTTAGCAGCACAACGGGTAATTGGAATGAAAAGAGGTGTAGACAAGCATTTCTATGTTTTTGTTGTTTTTGTTGTTCAACAATGATTGATGTTGATGTTGTGATGGGTTATACTTCTAAACCCTGAAATTTATAAAACTATCCTTCTACATTGTAGGGTGGATTATGGTGTTTTGGAGGTAATGGACTGCCTTATGCCCAGAGCCTCACTTCTGTCCCCTCTGAAAAAGTGGAATCCTTCTGTTTACAGGCACTGGTACAGCACTCAAAGGTATTGATAACAATTAACTTATCAGCATACACCTGAATACCAACGTGAATGAATTTGACTTACCCATGAGGCTCTGAACATCTCGTCTGCAGGTCCAAAGTCACTGTGACCACATTGTTGCCAACGGGGGTCTGCAGCTCCTCCAGAGGGTTTATCAGCTCCGTAGAGACTCCCTGAAGATTCAGAGGAACATTGTTCGTATTATAGGAAATTTGGCTCTCAATGAGGGTGTTCACCAGGCCATAGCTCAGTCTGGTAAGTCTGCAACTCATTTAACTCCTCCAGAAGGTTAAGGTCATGTTTATTCTTTAATGGGTGAACCTTCCATGGGCCTGCTAAATCTACAGATTATTTATTCACCAACACAAATTGATTTAGTAATATAAACTCTCTTTTAAAGGTTGTTCCAAAATCTATCAATCAAAAAAAGAGAGTATAAACAATCTGGTCTTGTTCTTTTTTCTCCCCTACCTTTCTAACACCTTCAGGCTGGGTGTCTGTCCTGGCTGAGATGATGCAGTCTCCTCATGTCATGCAGGCGTCTCATGCAGCACGCGCTCTGGCCAACCTGGACAGGGAGGCAGTGAAGGAGAAATATCAGGATGGTGTTTATATCCTGCACCCACAAACGCGTGGCAAGTAGGAAAATAATTATTGAATTACTTAGCTTTCATAATGTCTTTGATTATATTTAAATTCACAAGTAAACCAACACTTACAGTACCTTACACAATGTGTATGTTTCTAGCCAGCCAATCAAAGCAGACGTGCTCTTCATCCATGGGATCTTGGGAGCAGCTTTTAAGACATGGAGGCAGAAGGACCGTGATACTTTAGAGGACGAGAGTGAGAGGGGGGCGGAAAGCGAGGATGATTACTCAGAGTGCTGGCCAAAGGTGCAAAATCCCCTATAATCCCTGCTGAATGTTATGGATCTCATTATGCTGCTTAGCGTGTTCCCCAAAATAATGAAATAATTTGATTTGGAAAGATGTTTCGTTTGCTCCATCTCATGCAGATTTTGATTCATCTTTTGTAAACTTTCTTTTCTTTGCTGTGTCCTTCTTCTTTTCAGTCATGGTTGGCTGCTGACTGTCCGAATCTTAGAATACTGTCGGTGGAGTATGACAGTCACCTCAGTGACTGGATGGCCAAGTGTCCTGCTGAGAATCAGAGGTAAGGAGTCTGTAGTTTCTGCATCTGTCTGCTTGATTTAAACAACAGAATATTACAGGGCTGTCCATTTATTGGATAAATTATGTTAATTCTGCAACTTAAGAGATACATTTTATTTTGCTTAACTCATTTATTGCTGAGTTATTGTAATCACTGTAATACTCTGCAGAACTTACCCCACATAATGACCCTTTAAAGCTACTTACTCTTCTTTTTGACATAACATGATTTATTATTCCATATGCTCCAGTAGTCATTATGAACAACTCAAACTGACTCTCATTAAGTAAAGTGGGGATTCACTCTTTACTTTTGTCTCTTCAGGAAGTCTTTGGCCCACAGAAGTGCAGAGCTACTGAAGAAGTTAAAGCAGGCAGGTGTTGGAGAGAGGCCTCTGGTCTGGGTGGCCCACAGTATGGGAGGTATTTTGTCACAACTGTCCTGCCATAAGTACTCCAGATTTACACTTAAATCGTGTGAACACAATACAAAAACAAATGGCTTTCTCCTGTTCCTAAACTGCATCCACATGATATATTATTTGTCTGGTTCCGAAGTTAAGCTCAGTGTGTTTGTATCCTCTTAATTAATAATAATAATAATAATTTTGGCGGCTGTTTTAGATTTAGTCTTTGTCTTAGTCTTTAGATGAAAATGCCTGTTAGTTTTAGTCACATTTTAGTCTTTTCAGGCCTTTATAGTTTTAGTCTAGTTTTAGTCGACAGAAACATAAAACATTTTAGTCTTTGATTTGTGCCGAAACATTTTCACTCTTTAAATAATTCATGTAGTCGATCAGATATTGGTATCAGGGTTATACCAAGTGTTAAAATCGTCAACATTTCACTCTTTTAACACTTTTGCTTGTGTAATATCTTAAGTTAAATAATTCAGTCTGTCCCTACAAAAAATTAAAAAGAAAACATTCTTGATGTGACCACTGTGACTGTATTTTGATTCTCTTGACTCACAGAAAAATGCCATGAAAGGGCTGTATTGCACATTTACAACGGTCCTTGAATGCACCTGCAGTGACAGGCGCACCGGACAGACAGTCCGTTCATGGCACTCTGAAATGCATCTGCATCTTTCAACAAGGAGTTGATCAAACTTACTCAATGTGTCTGATGTATCACTAAACTGTAATAAATCAAGCTCTAGATGAAGAGCTTTTCACGGTAATGGCGGCAAAAACGTCAAACCTCAAATATTAAACAGACATCCCCCGGTTGTGTCTCTGTCACTAACGCACACCGGGGGTAAAAATCCTTAATGAAGATGAGACAGATGCATGGAGGTGAGGAGAGCTGGTTCATAAAGCACACCTGCTGCAGGTAGAGACCAAGCTAACACTGAGCCCCTCATATAATAACTCAGCCTGTCACAGGAATGCATCACTTTTATCTTTAAAGATTAGACGCACAGCGAGGGAAACATGGATTCTTAATGTTCTACGGTCCGCCACTAAAGTTTTCGTCAACGAAATCAAAAAATATGTTTGTCAGAGTTTTTATTATCAGTGATGCCCTTTAGCTCTTCTTAGTCTCATTTTCGTCATGAAAAAATGAGTCGTTGACGAACACTTATCGTCATAATTTCGTTAACAAAATTAACACTGCTCTTGTGTTTCATTTTTCCATCAGGGTTGCTTGTGAAGAAAATGCTGCTGGATGCAGTGGAGGACCCAGACATGCATTCACTGTTAAAGAACACCAAGGGCATTTTGTTCTATAGTGTTCCTCACCACGGCACTTTCATGGCAGAGTACTCGGTCAGTGTCAGATATCTCCTCTTTCCCTCTATAGAAGTCAGAGAACTTTGCAAAGGTAAGGAAGTTGAACTAATTCTGAGGTCCAAGAAGACACTGTTTCATTCACAGAGGTGTTTCAATATACTGATTAATTATCCATGTGTATTAAGACTCACCAGCACTGCGCAACCTGAATGAGAACTTCCTAAACATGGCCAAAGAAAAGGAAATCAAGGTGCTGAGCTTTGCAGAGACGCTGCCCACAAACATCGGTCCCATGGTCAAGATACTGGTGGTGCCGCAACAGTCAGCAAGTATGCAAGAGTACTTCATATTGGAAATGAGACAGTGCTGTCCAGCTTAAATACCATTGCATTACGAGCACATTTCAAATAAAGCTTTTTGTCTGTAAAGTTGTTTATTCAACGCTTACCTTGAACCTGCCATGGTTTGGTTTCAGATCTGGGCATTGGGGAGCTCATCGAGGTAGACGTAGATCACCTCAACATCTGCAAACCAGAGAAGAAGGACTCGTTTCTGTACAAGCGAAGCCTCAAGTTCATCATGGAAGCGCTGCAGAGCTACATCAGCCACTGACTGACATACATGATATCAAACGTACTAATAGGACCTACTTTAATACTTGAAATTGGGACGAGCACTTCTAACTCCAAACCAAACAGAAACATAACTGCCTCTCTGTGTTACACATTCATATGTAGACCACTTGTTATGATAGTATAACTAGGGAATTAAATTTGTTTTACACTTCCATTTCTATGGGAGTGTGTCACAGATACATTTTAGAGGATATTTGAATAGTGAAGGAACATAATGACATTTTCAAGTCAGTATAGATCATACAAATGTAATCTAGATTTTATTTTTCTGGCCCTTTTTAGTGTCATCTTAAAATTGAGAGCTTAACATGCGGCCCATTGTGTTCATACTCTGTGTAAAGATGCACTGACATGCCATTGTCTCACCTGCTTCTCAGTATTTTTGAACAAAGCAATGGTTGAAGAATTTTTATTTTTAATTTATGTATTTTTATTATAACTGCAGTATGACAGTCATATGTCTGCCAAAACATATTCCTTTGTCAACTTGACCTCCAATGGACCTGTATGAATATGTATCTGGGCAGATTTATTTATTTTTTGGGGCCTAATCAAACAATTCAACTTTAATCTCCATGTGTTTGTTGTTCAAATTGCCACTAGCAATACCAACAATGAATAAATGAATGAAGTAGAGGCTTTATTTAAACTGTCTACTCGCTTTATTGTATTCATTACGGAGCCTCAGAGGAGCTATGTCTTGTTACATCTGACTATTGTGGCAAATGTATTCAATGAGGTTGGGTTTATTTTGGTCTGCATCAACAACCAACACTTCCCTTCACAACATAGGAGCCATGTAAAAATCACAAATAAAAACTATCACTGAGGGATTCATCAACCAAGAAAATATATATAGACATATACTACACACACATATCTATATGTATGTGCACATACACATGCTTACATACACAAGTACATTCATGCATACAGATAAACATGCTTACACATCCACATATACTTTAGACAATCACATGCTGACCAAAAAAGGTGTAGGCTGAAGCCAAAGCTTATTCTGCCTTCCCTTTTAGAAAACGTATACAGTAAAGGCAACATTGGGCTAGTAATGATGTTATATGAAGAAACAGACTTAAAAACACTCCTCTTTTTTTTGCTGCTTACACTCCTCAATAATGGATGCAACCCCATTTTTAAACCTTAGTTTTTATTTCTGTAACTACAAACTTTTAATTTCTTTTAACAAACTGAATTTTAATGAAGTTTTGTAACTAAATTTTCTTTCTTTCTTTATGTTAGATTTTAAAATATTTTATGTTTTCACGCTTATGTTTGTTTAATATCACATTTTAAATTGGATATTTTCTGACAAGGTATGACATTATGGAATGAACCTGATATTGGATCTACAATTAAATGTTGGGCATACGGGCACCCTGCCGGGGTGTCAAGAGGTCTGAGCCGTCTGTAAAGCACTTTGAATTGCCCTTTGTATGAATGGTGCTCTATAAATAAACTTGCCTTGCCTTGCCTTGCCTTGCCTTGCCTTGCCTTGCCTTGCCTTGCGTTGCCTTGCCTTGCCTTGCCTTGCCTTGCCTTGCCTTGCCTTGCCTTGCCTTGCCTTGCCTTGCCTTGCCTTGCCTTGCCTTGCCTTGCCTTGCCTTGCCTTGCCTTGCCTTGCCTAACAAAGCAATCTTTAAACATTTCATTCAGAAACAAGCCTTGCCTTGCCTATTATAACAAAGCAACCTTTAAACATTTCATTCAGAAACAAACTTACAAAGAAGAAACAACATCCCAAAACATTTCAACCTCAACAAGCCCCAATTCAAGTAAATCTGAGTGAAATCTCATCTTAATTAATAATTTATACTTCATCCATATACTTATTCATCTGTTTATTTTTAAGCATTTTTGTTTTGTTTGACTGCTTTGGGTCAATTGGACTCGATAATGAATAACATCATTTTTTTGGCTTCCTATTTCATGACTTTAACTAATTTAATGACTGGGAAAACATAAAATTAAAATGTTGATATGTTCCAATTTCCTGTGAAAAAAAGAAGTATACATTGATTTGACTCCAGGCTGTTTTTTATTTGTATAAAACATAAGAAATTTCTACATTTTACACAAATTTGTTTTGGTTGTTTTGGATGATATTGAGTCACCGCAACATACAATTTTATAAACTAAAACAGCCTCCCTCAACCTTCATATTGAGATATAATATTTCTAGCCACCATGTCTCTAAAGACATTCAATGATGTGTCCTGTGTCATACGTTTTGATAACATAGAAACAAGACAGGGCAGAAGAGACCATGACAAACTTGCAGCAGTTTCTTTATTTCTTTATTTATTAGGATCCCCATTAGCTTCCACATTGTGGTTGCTAGTCTTCCACAATGTGGAACTTTGTCAAATATTTATTCAATAGTTGTGATTTAGGCATCATATTTCTCATCAGACATACATTTTTATATTACATCCATACAAGATTACACTTAAGCCTATGCAGCATTTATATCATTGCACTTTTTGTGTTTGTGTATTTGCCATTAGTACTTCCTAGGACGTTTATGTTCGATTTAAGGCAATATTTCCATACAGACTAGTTTGATGTTCTGTTTTACAATAAAGTCCTTCTAAATGCTTTAAATTATGTTTATGCTTAAAATATATTTTATTTAAAGGGCTATATAGGTAGTCAACAAATAAACACAAAGTACCTGACTCATAAACCTGGGTCACAATCAGTTTCTGGAGGTTTAAATTGCTGGGGTCAAATTGATAAAAGATGTTAGTAAATTTGAGGGTAACAGGAATGTTAATATTGTGCCTTGCTTTAATTTTCACAAGATTTTCTAAGTACTTACTGTGTCGTGTTTACAGTACAGTGATATTAAATCCTTAAAGAAAAGAGCATTGAGGGAAATGTAATAATTAAAACACATCTTTATAATAGGGATTTAAATACGAAGTTTCCATTTGCATTGTGCACAAGCAACTCTTATCCTTACCCTTTTAAAAACTATTTTAACTATTTGTATTCTTAATTAATTTTGATGCTTTAACTTATTTTGATAACACATATTTTATTGTTGGTGGGCATTGGTCTCTATTTTAGTCTCTACTTTATTCTATTATTATTTTTATTTTATTAGTACTATTTTTATTATTATCATTATTATTATTTTCCCTTAATATGTCTTGCCATTGTTTTACTTCTGCTCCTTTTTTTGTTTTTCAATCGTTGTAAAGCACTTTGGGTTGCATTTGACAAGTGCTATATAAATAAAGCTTGATTGAAGAAGGACGAACCGAACGCGCAGACGAATTGTCCCTTCGCACTCACCGTACTACGTAGTACGTTTCTCTCAGACAGTTAGCATTGTTTAGAAGAAACAGCAGATATCAGGTTAGTGAAAGTCGGTTTGAACTCATTACTACAATAACTTACCGGTATGTTAATGTCTGAATGTATTCTTTACACTTTCATAATTCGACATCGTTTGTATTAGCAGCACGTCACCTTTACGTAAATGTGCGTTGTTTATATCTGAAGTAAAGTTAGCGCTAACATGCTAAAAAGGCTATAATCTGTGTTCTTTTAACACTTGCGTCCACGTTCCTCTGTTTGCTGAAGTAATCTCCATGATGAATTGTGTCCCTCACAACATAATGATGGATATATCAAACATGTGTTGGTGCAGCCTTATGTTTCCTTGCTAAAACTTGTGAAATGAGTGCTTCTAATACAGGTAACATATCATTCTCATCCTCTAGGTTTTTATTTACAGGCCTGTGTCTCTGTCAGGATGGTCAACGTGCACAAAGGAGTTCTTGTTGAGTGGTAAGTAATAAAGCTGCTTAAAGCTGCAGTTGCACTCACACATCAAAGTTCTCTCATTCCACTCGCCACTTTCAAAAACCTAATACACCCCATAACTCAACATCACTGCAGCTTGCTTTTAAATTACTTTTCAGTTGTTCACTGCTGTCATATTGTTGTATTGTATTGCTCTGTCTCTAGGTATGTCATCTCTGTTTTTTGTTTTGTCTTTTATTTATTGTCATGCCACCTGTGTTGCCTTCTCGCCCAGGTCGTTATTGCAAATGAGAATTGGTTCTCAATTAACTCACCTGGTTAAATAAAGGTTAAATAAAATAAATAAACAGCCATCAATATATGTAGTATTTTGAGATAATTGGCGAGATCTCTGTATTTTCCCATGCCTCTGTATCCAGCAATCTATAAATTCTGTATATCATTTGCTTCATGATCATTCTGTTTGTCCTCCAAGAGCCACCGTACAGAGTGTATGTTATTCTAGTTTGTGCCAGCAGGATGCGCACATCATGTTATACCTTTTATGTCTGATGGTTGTCCAGTGAGTTGACCTGGTCGTGGTTAAATAAAGTAACCAGTGACAGTGTGGTCTCTCTGATAGCCGGTCGCCTGCTTCCGGCCCTGCTACGATCCCTGTTTACTTTTCCACAGGGATTCAGAGCGTGTTATGTTAATCTACAGCTGATACGTGTTGCTGTTTATCATACAGACATGACTACATGAAGAATAGAGAGGAGGAGATGAAATACACGGCTTGTAGGAGCAGCCGATGTCCGGGATCCCGGAAGTGCTGTAAATGCGGAAAAATACAAGCCACCGAGCGGACCAATCACAGGGCTTGCAGTCCACGTTGATTCTACACGTAGTTACATTTTGGAGGAGGTGCACATCAGCTACGTGTGTAGGCCTCTGCGTAGGTACGGGAGCTTCACGGACGGCGTAGGCTCCGCCGTCGATTTGACACAGAAGTATAAATCAGCCTTTACAGGAGCAGAGGGGGGGGAGAGGGGTGTACTGAGAGTGAAATCTGGCGTGGAGGGGTAGTGTTGACATTCGAAATCTCTCCCTGAACTGATGCTTATTCCAGGACTTCCAAAAGCAGCTTTAAGTCTGATGAACATCATAACTTTACACTAAATTAAACTGATGACAAATGTACAATCGAAACATGTGCTGAATGATAAACAGAGCTGTTTACACTTGTTCCCCTCTGCTCACTCTGACAGTGATCCTGCCATGAAGCAGTTTCTCCTCTACCTGGATGAGAAAATGGCCCTTGGAAAGAAGTTCATTCTCAAGGATCTGGACGATACACACCTCTTCATCCTGGCTGAGGTGGTCCACACGCTGCAGGACAGAGTGGGCGAACTAATGGACCAGAATTCATTCACCATCACGCAAAAATAACACTCTTTCCTCTCAGACGATGGACTGCTGTAGTGTTGGCCTTGACTGTGTGGAGTGTTTGATAAACTTTAGGTCTCTTAATGTGAGACCGCAGCGTGTAATTGAAACAGCTCATTTTGAGCCTCTTTATGTTGCATTAGTTTGAATTTGTGCTTTCAGATGTTCAATTTTTTTTTAGTTATCTGTGCAGCTGAATGTTCCATGAAAACATTTGTTCCTTTCAACCCACTTTTTTTTTTTGATTGACAACCACAATACACAACATGGCCAACAATAAGTAATTAAGAAATGACTGAACTCAGGATTGTGACATTCACATGCCGCATTGTAAGGTGCAACTGAGTGTAAGCATTGAGTCATCTTTTTGTAAATAAAGGGTTCCTCTTACTGCCACGTGCTTCTACTCATTTTGCCATATCTCCATAATACATTATATAACCCCAACCAGAGATGTCCTCCAACATCCTACAATGAAAAACAGATCTCTTTAATACATCTCTGACTAGGTTTCATCCTTCATAGGAGGGAGGGGTCCTAATTTTTGAATATTCGAATAGTCATTTAATAACAAATCAAATAGTTCATGGGACTGTTATCTCATCTTTAAAAGTTTTTTTTTCTTTTCTTTTTTAATTTACTTTTTATTGTGCCAAAGAACATTGTCATTACAATTACACAATATTCAAGACATAAGTACATAACAAGCATACAACATTCTTCTGAGCTCTTTAAATGCAAACTTATATCTACATTTTAGCCTCTATGGACTTGATTTTCTTGATTATTTTGATAACATTGAACGTAACAGAAAATCCAGATAACACAAGAAGGCTTAAGTACCAATTGCACTTGTTCTGGGAGGAACTTCCACAAACAAAAAAATCCATGTTGGTTAGGTGCAAACTTTGCTTAGTAAAGCTAGATTTTATGATATCTAACTAGCATCATTGAATAATTAGCAGTGACTATTGAATAATATATTTGCTTGAAAATGCTAATTCATAGTTTATCAAACTAGAATGACGTTATTCTACTTTGAAGTATTTCTCCACAGCCCAAGTTGATCTGAAGTGGGTTGGACCAGTAAAATCACAACATAATAACCTATAAATAACGACAACGACATCTCATCATGAGGCAACTCTCTTTGCCATGAAAAGTCTCATAGTGGGCCGAATATTTCACTCTTTAAGCCCTGAAATCTGCTGCGAACACACCAAATACACAGGTTACCCATTCACATGTTTACAGAGAAAGAACAGATAGATTATAATAATGAACAAGGTAAAGTTGACTATTTTGGACCCCTCAGCTCCAGGATGAACAGTGTGCTTGCTGGACAGTGTTGTACGCAGGGGTGTAGTGCTAGTGTTAGTAGTTAGTGGATCATCTTATAGTGCTCTAAAAAGTCTTTATGAATCTCAACAGGATTATGCAAACAGCAAGTAATCTTTATATTCTCACTTTGGGAAAAAAACTCCTGGAAAAAAAGTGCCGTTCAGGTGCGCTCCATCAGTAATAATGTTTCATTCGACCCCCAGGGGACAAATTTGAAATAGTAGTTACTTTTATTGAAAAATTGTAGTTAATGTCTTCTCTGTAATTTTTCATTTAGCAAAATCGTTCCAGGACGGATTGGAACCTCTGGTGGGCCAGTTTTGGCATTTGATTGTATACAGAGGTGTCAAGTAACGAAGTACAAATACTTTGTTACCTTACTCAAGTAGAAATTTTGGGTATCTATACTTTACTGGAGTAATTATTTTTCAGATGACTTTTTACTTCTTCTCCTTACATTTTGAAAACAGCCTCGTTACTCTTATTTCATTTTGGCTTGTCATCTTTAAAAAAAAAAACACATTTATGTACATTGACATTCCAATAAAGGCTTTTGATAACATGCCTGTGAAGTTTGACTTTTTGCACCATTGCAATACTTCACTAGTCATCATATGTTCCGCTCCATGAAACACGTTAATGCTCAGTAGTACACATAAATGGTTCTTTAATGTATTTGCTTTGTACAAAAATGTGTTAATTTTCAATGGGCATAAATGTGGCTAAAACAGGTGCAACCCAAATATTTAAACATTGATATATTAATATAACATTACAGTCATTATGGCCTTTAGAAACATGTTTGTTTTTAGGAGGTGGGGTAGTGCACTATAGGCCCCTGTGGCGCAGCCTAAGCTTTTGTCCGTAATGACATTTTTTCCCTTACATTACTTTTATACTTTAAGTAATTTTGAAACCAGTACTTTAACACTTTTATTTGAGTAAAAAGCTTGAGTTGATCCTTCAACTTCTACAGACGTCTTTTAAAACCCTAGTATTTATACTTCTACTTGAGTAATAAATGTGAATACTATTGACACCTCTGATTTTATAGAGTCTGAGTTCTTGGAGTTTGACGTATTTGGCACGATCCTGTCATTGGCTTTGACATGTAGGATGCCTCTCCGTTTAACTGTTTCCATATACTGCAGCATAGGATAATACTACTTAATATTCTTTATTCGACAAGGTATCAGGGGAGAGCGCGAACGCAGTCCCCCACTTCCACAAATGATGCAGTCGAGATTCCCACATTTGGGGAATTCGCAGAGTGTCAGCACAACCGGAGTGCAATGGTTGAGCCTCGCCCTGGGTGAACCACCTTCATGATCATGGTGTCCCCCCTGCCAGGTAAGTATGAATTGCACAAAAGAGAGCCCAGGTCTTAAATCTGAGACACAACATGCTGACTGACGGTGACCACATTAATGCGATTCCAACATTAGACTACACTGGCTACGTTTACATGACACTTTTAATTCCGAATTAAGATTAAATCTTCTTTTAAAAGATTTAAAATGACCATGTAAACACCTAATTCCGAATGAAAATGTTAATTTACATTTACATTTTTTAAAATTTATAATTTATTTAATTATTTTATTTATTTTTATTTTGTCTTAGAGTTGGGAAATGAAGAGTAGTTATATCCCATCATGCAACGCTGCATCACGTCAGAAGCGTACATGAAACACATTAGCTGTGGCAAAAATACATACAGCATATAAACAACAGACCAACAGTGAGCCTGAATGAGTCACAAATAAATAATACTGCTATCGAAAGCTGTCTCATCTAATCGGGATTTAAATTCGAAAATAATTAACCAAAAACACACGAACTGCCCCTTTCTTTCCCCCGTTTCATCCACTTCCGGGTTCCCTGCTCGTTCTCAGCTGCTGCCACCTACCGGTCTACAGTGGGAACTGCACTTGATAGTAAACAACCCACATCAGATACACATCTATTTCAAAGTTGATATCAAGAGCGATTTTAAGGGCCAGACTCTGAGGGATGCTCACAGAGATTGTGGTATGGAGAGTTCCCTGCAAGTGTCGGAACATCACCCTAAAGTAACGTTGATTTCCCTATATATGAGATTTAGATTCAGAATCAGAAATACTTTATTTATCCCGGGGGAAATTCAGTCATTAGAGTGTGCTCTTATACAAAGTATATAAGAAAGTCCAAATATTAATAGAAAGAAGGAATTAAATAAGATATAAATATGAATAAAAATAAAGAAAAATTTGATCTAATTTAATTTAATATAATTAAGCCAAGCCGGGCTCGATCTGACATTTACTTTGTTTCAGGGCGATTGGAAAACTGTATAACTCAAAAAATGATGCTAAAGGTTGTGAGCTTGATGTTAGCCATACTGTCACATGTCAGAGGAGAAAAAGACAGCACTGTCTCTCAGTCACATTAGAAATAAATGTACATCATTTGAAGGCAAAAAATAAGAAAAGCTGGTTGATTCAAATGGTCAGTATGCAACAAGACAACAGATTTTTCTGTCTTTTGTTCAGTCCAGAAAAACCCACTATTTTTTTTTTTTGATTATATGCACTGAAGTTGTGACTGTCTTAGATGGGACCAAATATGGACAGGGACAAACTGTGTTTTTTTGTTATTTCAAAAGAAGAAAAATACCTCAAGTTTTGAAAAGTTGCTGTCAAGCAAGTTACTTTTTTATGCACTTTCAGATGTGACCAAAACAAAAGATGGTGTTCCTAATCTACACTTTGGTTTTTTTTTGTTCCATATGCACCTTAACATGTGCGCGAATTTACCTGTCAAAATGTGTTGAAGGTTTGTGTTTGAAATGTAAAATTTAAAGAAGCAGTATTTCAGCATAGGTTTAGTTTAAGTACTGCTCTGTTATTGTGTTTATGCCCTATTGGATGTGACAATATGTTAATAAACATCCAGTGTGTTTGATTTCTTATCAATTTGTTTTTCCTTTAAAAGGTTAACTTGGCTTGCTATCTGCTGAATATGTCCCAAGCTCATGTCCTTAGTCTGAAAATCTGGCCCTACCAAAAATGTAATGTAATAGCCCTGCTGTAGATAATGTATGTTTAGGATTTATGTCCTGTTCATGTATGGAATAGAAATGTTTATTGAAAAAAAAATTAAAAAAAAAGAACCCCAGATAAGCTCCAAGCTAATTATCCAAGTGACATTTTTAAACTCTTGCAAGCAACCTAGCACCACAATTTGTATCAGCACTCCATACATATATGTTCAATTCATGCAGGGTATCAGGTATTTCATTTCCACTTAAATACATTCGTGCACACTCACTCAATATCCCTAATATATAGCTAAGTTTTTCTTGACATAGAGAGGGGGGTGCACCGTTCCTGGAGGTACTGCAATACCAGGTCGATGCGTGGAGTGGACGGAGCAAGCCCCTATTCCATCTCCCAGTTCCAAAAATCAATTTAATATATGGTCCCCGGGTAGGGGACGTATCAGATATTAAACTGATAAGAACAGATACTACACTTGATCTTAGCCAAAAGGCCGAGAAGCGATAACTGTAAATAGGAGAAGTGAGGGTGTAGTTCCTCGTACCCTGCCTCTCTATCACGGTGGTGACATTTTACGAAAACTATCAAAGACAGGGATTAAAATGTAAACACACAGTCTGAGGATTTACGACAGGTTGGAAACAAAAATAAAGTCGCAAAGCACATTTTAAACACGAAATGTTTTGTCCGCGAACACGTCGAAGTGCTATTTGTGGTCACGTGAGAAGCCTCTGACCAATCAGCGATCATTAATGAAAGTGCGCCATAAAAATGATAGTTTTAGCTCCGATGTGCATTAACACGTTTGCCGATTAGGTTGATTTACGTAAAAAGGGATTTGTATGGTTGTCTCTAATGATAAGATTGATGTGTGGATGAAAACAAACAAGAAAAGAGAACCGCTGTCTCCCAACGCTGCCAATACAACAGAACTGTCTACACTTCCGGTGTTTCCTTTTCAAAATAAAAACAGGATCATTTTTACAGTACTGTTTTCTGGAAAATGTAACATTGTGAGACATATTTGAAGACTTGTCATTTAAGCTAATATTATAACTTGTGTTTTTACTTTTTTGTGTGAACTTAAACGTGAACAAGATCTTCATATCAGACAGAGACTTTAAAAGAACCACTCCCTCTCTTCATTTGCAGGGTGTTTATATGAATTGTAAATGATACATTCAATTAAATCAATTCAATGTTACAGTCAAATAGAATTGTGTTTAATGAAATTGTTTTCTTTGTGATTGGTTAGATATTTATTTCGTAATAAATATTCACACTTTAAACCATGTATAACATTTGGATACATCTTAAATTTACATTCTATCTTTATTAATCTTATTTTTATTTTTTATTTAAATTTTTATTTTTACTTATTTAAACTTATTCTCGATTGTACTTATGTCTGGGATGCTGCAACAACCGAATTTCCCCCCGGGGATCAATAAAATAATATCTTATCTTATTGAAGTTTCGCCTAAACCCCGCCCACTTTAACCTGTTATCTCAAGTTATCAAAAAAGTAACAATTATTTCAATAAGTGATTAAAGTTCAGTTCTAATATATTGTTATATAATATTATGCACATATGACAATAAATATCATAGTTAGGAAGGTTTTGTAATTTGGGTTAGTCTACACAGGTTGATGTAGAGGTAGGCCACAGACTGTCATGTATATTTTAGACACTTCCCCCTAACTCCGGTAATTTGGTTCGCAGACCTACTGATGCTAAAAAAAAGAAGAGAAAATTCACTAATTAGGTTAAATACAGCATTAAAGTTTTT
The DNA here is from genome assembly GCF_009762535.1 of Notolabrus celidotus. Lineage (NCBI taxonomy): Eukaryota > Metazoa > Chordata > Actinopteri > Labriformes > Labridae > Notolabrus > Notolabrus celidotus. Next base: position 12,037,394 of record NC_048284.1, on the reverse strand, counting down.
TAAATGTCTACATCCATAAAGCCTTTCATAACCCTTTGCCGTCGAAACTTTGTCTATCAGTGAGCTAACCTTCCCTCCACACATTAGGCTATAAATAAACGACACAGTGTTACCTTGAACCATAAACAATAGTCAAAACGTCTAGTTTGAGTCATTTAAAATGGAAGACGTGTATAGAAATGCATTAATAAACCACGAGCTTACCCGAAATTGTCCTCCAGACAGCAAGACTCCTCGACAGTCCAAGATGTGTGACAGAATACCTGCAACCAATGAGCAGCTGAGGGGGAGGGCCGGTGATTACCTGTCCTATACTAATACTTCTAGCTGCTAGTTTATTTATCCAGGCAGAATATTTTCGTTTTAAATAATATTCATCCAAGTCTCTCTGTTTGTGGAGAAACTAAACATTAAAAGCTAAGTTTAATGAGTCAGCTTTTCACAGTTTTTTTGAAATATTTATTAAAAAAGTAATCAAGTATTAAAGCTGCTGTTGGAATGTTGTAAAAACGTTTTTTTTTTTTCCATTTTCTTCTTCTCAATATCTTATTCTGAAGGAACATAACCGGAAGTCGTACTCCCTGTGTACATATAGTACTTGACGTGTGGAGCATCAACCATGGACGATTATCACACAGAAGAGGAGGTTGGTTTGGAACTTCACATTTTTCTTTCGAGTTTTTATTTCTCTGTAAATATACATTACAGTAAAACTTTACATGTTAACGTGTCTTTGAAGCTGTAACGGCTGTGGTCTGACTATAGAAGGCGAGCAGCAGTGTCAGCTGGCTAGCTAAAATTAAAGTGTTTTCTCTCTCAACACACAGACTGCATTCATCAACGAAGAAGTGAGCAAAATCATCAAAGAGGTAAGGGAAGAAGCAAAAACTAATCTGCTCATCCATTAAATATGAAAGTTTTGGGGAGAGTTAGAAGCAATGTTTGGGTGATATCTCGGTTGCTAACGACACTGTCTCGGTTGCTAGGGACGCTCCATGACTACCTTATTTATACAGTCTATGGTTGTTAAAGCTTATATATAGGATAAGGGCAACTGGGAAAAAAAATAAGGTCAATGTTTTATTATTATTATTATGATGATGATTATTATTATTATTATTAGGAGATTAAAGTCTGAATTCTGAGATACAAATCAGAATTCTGAGATTAAAGTAAGAATTCTGAGATTAAAGTAAGAATTCTGAGATTAAAGTAAGAATTCTGAGAAAAAAGTCAGAATTTTTAGATTAAAGTCACAATTCTGAAATTAAAATCACAATTCTGAGATTAAAGTAAGAATTCTGAGAAAAAAGTCAGAATTCTTAGATAAAATCCGAATTCTGAGATTAAAGTCACAATTCTGAGAAAAAAGTCAGAAATCTGAGATTAAAGTCACAATTCTGAGATTAAAATCCAAATTCTGAGATTACAGTAAGAATTCTAAGATTAAAATCAGAATTCTAAAGTCTGAAATCTTAGATTCAAGTCAGAATTATGGGATTAAAGTCAGAAATCTGAGATAAAAATCAGAATTCTGAGATTAAAGTCAATATTCTAAGATTAAGATTTCGAATTCTAAAGTCTGAAATCTGAGATTAAAGTCAGAATTATGCGATTAAAGTCAGAATTATGAGATTAAAGTCAGAATTCTGACTTTTTTCTCAGATTATTACTAAGTAAAGAAATCGGACCTTAATTTTTGATAATTTTTTTTCAGTGTCCCTAATCCTCTTCTGTACATATCTGACTTGTTTGGCAGTGTTATAGTAGATCTTTTGAAATATAAGAGACTGTTTATGTCGGTCAGTTTTGAACTAAGCATCACTTTGTCTTGATCCTGTCAATAGTCAGTGGAAGCAGCAATTGGGGGAAATTCATACCAGCACAGCAGAGTGAATCAGTGGACCACCAGTGTTGTGGAGCAGTGCCTCAGTCAACTCAGCAAACTAGGGAAGCCTTTCAAATACATCGGTACAGTATCCTATATCCTCTCCTGGCTCAGGGATATTAAGAAGTGAAACAAACATCCGCTTTGTTCCTAGGCTCTGTTGTTAGTATTAAAAATTGTGTCATTGTGCTCTTTTCTCTCAGTGACCTGTATCATCATGCAAAAAAATGGCGCAGGTTTGCAAACAGCCAGTACATGCTTCTGGGACAACTCAACTGATGGTAAGTTAAACCTGTGTTTTTAAATATATTTTGTATGTATGCAGCTTTTGTGGTATGAGAATGTGCTGCATGAGTTGTTTCTCTCACTGAACTCCACAACAAAAGTAAACCTTGAAACTGATGAGCAGAGTTTGTGTCAAAAGCAGTAGAAATGTGAAGCTGAGAGGTAATATCCTCACTTCAGTCAGAAAGTTTCTTTGTTCTGTTCAGAAAAGCATCCACATCAAATTCCTTCTGTCAAGTTTAAGACACTGGGAGCTTTTGTCCCCGGATTTATGTTTTTATTGAGCAAATATGTAACAGGTATATATTCAGGGCTCATTTATAACTTTTGGTTGAGTGATTGTTTGATTTAATTAATGTGATTGTACATCAAAACAAATAATGAGTTACTGATTTAAATATGAACTTTATATTATATTGTATTATATTATATTATATTATATTATATTATATTATATTATATTATATTATATTATATTATGTTATATTATATTATATTATATTATATTATATTATGTTATGTTATATTTTATTTTATTACATTATATTATATTTTATTATATTATATTATGTTACATTATATTATATTTTATATTATATTACATTATATTGTATTGTTTTATTTTATTTTATCTTATTTTATAAATTATATTATATTATATTTGATCATATTATATTATATTACATTGTATTTTATTGTATCATATTTTATTAACTATATTATATTTTATTATATTATATTATATTTTATTTTATCAAATTATATTATAGAACAATAACAAAAGGAAGGAAAGGGAGAGTAATAAAAGGGGTACTGACAATAAACAAACAGAAACTAATGTAATGTGTTAATAGAAGAAAACATTGCTATCTATATACATTCATTCCCCATAACCATGAAGAAAAATAAGAGCCAAAATAAACAAATAAATCAATAAAAGAAAAATAAATTAAAACATTAAAAATAAATATATAAATTAAATTAAATTGATAAAAAGCTTGAGTTGTACGGAAACTTCTAACCTTTCCCTTCCCTTGTTCCCCTTTCACTCTCTAGTTATTTAAAATTTTCTCATGTATACTGAGGCATCCAAGTCTTGTTGAATTGCAGTAGTTTATCTTTCAAAGTGTGTCTTCTTCTCTCCAAGTGGAGTGTTCTACTGGATTGTAACACCATCACTGATTTCATTATTTGACTCTACAGGGAGCTGTGCAGTGAGATGGGAGAACAAGTCCATGTACTGTATCGTCAGTGTCTTCGGGCTGGCCATCTGAAAAACATCAGTGTGCATAAACTGAATGAAAAGTGTGAGATATTTGTGTATTTTTGAGGATCTGTTGTATTTTATATCAAATGAAGTGTAATAATAAAACTTTGCAATACTGTGTAAACTTTGCTTTATTTACACGCAACATGACAGAGCGCTACATGTACAGCTTTCATGTCATAAAGCAACAGAAATAGCGTCTTCTAACACATCCTCTCCCCACAACAATCTCATGTAACCACCTCAAGTGATCCTCAGATACATTCACACAGAAACAATTAAAAATGTACTTTAACCATGAAGCATTTACAAATCTGAGGCTGCTGCCCATTTAGCATCGAACAGAGCGCTGTAAAGACAAGGCACCATCTTGATTGGAATACATGAGGAGATAATTGTTTGTAAATAACAGAAGAACAGATGTTTTTGTCCATGAGCGCCAGTCAGATATAAAACAGCAGAGAGGGCTCTGCATTGCTGGCAATATAAGGAGGTGAAACATGATAACATGACGTAAAATAATTTACATAAGGCAAAATGTTTGTTAAATGATACAACTACTTTATACACTGGAATAAGAAATGTTTCAGAAGTTATTTTACACAAAGTTGTTGAAAGTGTACAATATTCTACTAAAGTCATCCATCCAGGTAGTCAGATAGAGTATCAAATGTTTCAGCTTTTTGGCAAAATAAATACAATTATTAAGCAAGTGCAATTAAAGAGCTGCTTTCAAAGGAAAGAAGGAGTGGTTAGAGATCAGTGGTGTTTCATCAATTTAAGGCTCTCTCTGTATTTTCATTAAGAAGTCTTTAAACTACACGATTTGGCCAACAATGCTATGGCACTTGAATTCCCTCTTTTCTCAATCCT